>NC_068283.1:2287474-2887474 GCF_025860055.1 Xyrauchen texanus
TGGCTTGTGAGAGCCAACTTACTGAAATCCTATTTAAACTTATTAAGCTGGCTTGTGAGAGCCAACTTACTGAAATCCTATTTAAACTTATTATTATTATTATTATTGTTGGCTTGTGAGAGCCAACTTACTGAAATCCTATTTAAACTTATTATTATTATTATTATTATTATTATTATTATTCTGAGACTAAAATTACCAAGACTAACTCCTCCTAGAGCTTTTAAGCTACAGGCACCAAACTCGCACAGACCTTCAGACTAATCCCTAATAGTGTGCTATATCTTTTCTAACTGATCGGACTTACGGTTTTCCTAAAAATGATGATCAAACTCGAAAAACTCCCATTGACTTAACATTGTGGAATGTTCAGAAATTCAAATTCCAACTGACATTTTCACACACACAGACAAAAAGGGCCTGTCAGCCCTGCATCTCTCCCTCTCTCTCCTCAGAGGATTTCTTTTATCAAGCAGCCAAAAAGTAATGACCTAAAATCTTCCTAGCCACACGCTAAAACATGCTAAAAACGTACTAGCATCTATCTGAGGGTCAATATCTATCTATCTATCTATCTATCTATCTATCTATCTATCTATCTGAGGGTAAATATCTATCTCTCTCTCTATCTATCTATATCTATCTCTATATATCTAAGGGTAAATATCTATCTATCTATCTAGCAACTAAGTTAAACTTTTTAACACTACACTGTAGAACTGGCTCATTAGAGTCATTCATTTGGGAATCAGACTACACTGGTCACACTGTATGTTTCACACTGTAGATTCAAAAGAACTGGCTCATTAGAGTCATTCATTTGGGAATCAGACTACACTGGTCACACTGTATGTTTCACATTGTAGATTCAAAAGAACTGGCTCATTAGAGTCATTCATTTGGGAATCAGACTACACTGGTCACACTGTATGTTTCACACTGTAGAGTCAAAAGAACCGGCTCATTAGAGTCATTAATTTGGGAACACACACAGACAAAAAGGGCCTGTCAGCCCTGCATCTCTCCTCTCTCTCCCTCATTGCATAGGGATTTTGTATTGAACATAGCTCTGGATCACAGTGTCATAGAGACAAGGGGCGGGCTCATTTTACTCAGACGACCAATCAGTCTCTCGATCATTGTGAAGCTATCAAGCCACGCCCTAGCAACAATTTAAAGCACCTTAGCAACAACTCCCATAGACTTCTAATGAAAGATATCAAAGGGATATCTCCGGATAGAAGTGTCATAGAAACACTAGGGTGGTCTCGCTTGACTCGGGCAGCAAACAGCCAATCATGAATCACCTCAACACTTCCTAGCCCCTCCCTAGCAACCATTGTCGAAAGCACCTTAACAACCAAAATCCATAGAGGGATATCTTCCATTCTGAATGTCACAGAGGCATGGGAGTTGGTTTATATCATTCATACTGACAAGCAGCCTTTGGAGTTTCATGATTGGCAGCTGTCAAGCCACTCCCTAGCAACTAAACAGAGTACCCTAGCAACCGCTTAGCAATAACTATATCTCTGCACCAGAAAATCAGAGAGACTTCTGGGTTCATTTATTTCAATCAGGATGGCAAGGAGACTTGATAAGTATCACTATGGTAACTGCCTAGAAACCACATGGGGTTACCCTAGCAACCGAGTAACAAATCACATATCTCTGCACCAGAAAATCAGAGAGACTTCTGGGTTGATTTATTTCAATCAGGATGGCAAGGAGACTTGATAAGTATCACTATGGTAACTGCCTAGCAACCACATGGGGTTACCTTAGCAACCGAGTAACAAATCAAATATCTCTGCATCAGAAAAACGTAGAGACTTCCAGATTGAATTATTTCAATCAGGATGGCAAAGAGACTTCATTAGTATCACTATGGTAACTGCCTAGCAACCAGATGTGGTTACCCTAGCAACCAAGTAACAAATCACATATCTCTGCACCAGATAATCGTAGAGATTTCTGGGTTGATTTATTTCAATCAGGATGTCAAGGAGACTTGATAAGTATCACTATGGTAACTGCCTAGCAACCACGTTGGGTTACCCTAGCAACCGAGTATCAAATCACATATCTCTGGACCAGAAAATCGTAGAGACTTCTGGGTTGGTTTTATTCAATCAGGATGTCAAGAACACTTGATAAGTATCACTATGGTGACTGCCTAACAACCAGATGGGGTTACCCTAGCAACCGAGTAACAAATCACATATCTCTGCAACAGAAAATCGTAGAGACATCTGGGTTGATTTATTTCAATCAGGATGGCAAGAAGACTTGATAAGTATCACTATGGTAACTACCTAGCAACCATATGGGGTTACCCTAGCAACCGAAGTAACAAATCACATATCTCTGCAACAGAACAACATAAAGACTTCTGGCTTTGTTCATGGGACTCAGGGTAGCAAGGATCAATCAATCAATCCATCCATCCATCCATCCATCCATCCATCCATCCATCCATCCATCCATCCATCTATCCATCCATCTATCTGAGGGTCAATATCTATCTATCTATCTATCTGTCTCTCTGTCTGTATGTTGTCTATCTATCTATCTATCTATCTGAGGGTAAATATCTATCTATCTATCTCTCATCTATCTGAGTGTCTGTCTGTCTGTCTATCTATCTATCTATCTATCTATCTATCTATCTAGCAACTAAGTTAAACTTTAAACTAATTTAAACTAAACTAATTTAAACTATAAACTACTTTAAACTAATTTAAACTATAAACAAATGTAAAATTCAAACTACTTTAAACTTCGTCAAACTTTCTGGTCCAAACTTTCACAAGCCAACTTAAAGTTTGTCTCGAGGAACTTTTTTTCTAGTTATTATTATTATTCTTAGCTGAAATTTCTATACGCTAACTCCTCCTAGAGCTTTTAAGCTCACATACACCAAACTCGCACAGACACTTCAGACTAATCCTGACTCAGTGTGCTATATCTTTTCTAACTGATCGGACTTACGGTTTTCCTAAAATGACGATCAAACTTGGAAAAAACTCCCATTGACTTAACATTGCGGAATGTTCAGAAATTTAAATTCCAACTGACATTTTCACACACACAGACAAAAAGGGCCTGTCAGCCCTGCATCTCTCCTCTCTCTCCCTCAGAGGATTTCTTTTATCAAGCAGCCAAAAAGTAATGACCTAAAATCTTCCTAGCCACACGCTAAAACATGCTAAAACGTGCATAGCATCATGCTAACACATGCTAGCATTGACTAGCTAAGTGCTAAACAAGCTAAAATGTGCTAGCATCATGCTAAAATCGCCTAGCAAGTGCTAAAAGCGCTATATCATCATGCTAACACATGCTAGCATCGCCTAGCAAGTGCTAAAACATGCTAAAACGTGCTAGCATCGCCTAGCTAAGTGCTAAAAATGCTAAAACGTGCTAGCATCATGCTAACACATGCTAGCATCGCCTAGCAAAGTGCTAAAACATGCTAAAACGTGCTAGCATCGCCTAGCAAAGTGCTAAAAATGCTAAAACGTGCTAAGCATCATGCTAACACATGCTAGCATCGCCTAGCTGAAGTGCTAAAACATGCTAAAAACGTATCAAGCATCATGCTAACACATGCTAGCATCGCCTAGCGAGCGCTAAAACATGCTAAAAACGTAGCTAGCATCATGCTAACACATGCTAGCATCGCCTAGCCAGGTGCTAAAACATGCTAAAAACGTGCTAGCATCATGCTAACATATGCTAGCATCGCCTAGCGAAGCGCTAAAACATGCTAAAATGTGCTAGCATCATGCTAACACATGCTAGCATCGCCTAGCTGAGCGCTAAAAATGTTAAAAACGTCATAGCATCATGCTAACACATGCTAGCATCGCCTAGCTGAGTGCTAAAACATGCTAAAAACGTGCTAGCATCATGCTAACACATGCTAGCATCGCCTAGCTGAAGTGCTAAAACATGCTAAAACGTCTATAGCATCATGCTAACTACATGCTAGCTTCAGCTCTAGCAAAGTGCTAAAACATGCTAAAAACGTGTCTATCTATCTATGTATCTATCTGAGTGTCTATCTCTCTATCTATCTATCTATCTATCTAGCAACTAAGTTAAACTTTAAACTACTTTAAACTACAAACTACTTTAAACTTTAAACTAGTTTAAACTACAAACTAATTTAAACTTTAAACTACTTTAAACTATAAACTACTTTTAAACTAATTTAAACTTCAAACTACTTTAAACTTCTTCAAACTTTCTGGTCCAAACTTTCACAAGCCAACTTAAAGTTTGTCTCGATCTAACTTTTTTTCTAGTTATTATTATTCTTCTGAGACTAAAATTACCAAGACTAACTCCTCCTAGAGCTTTTAAGCTACAGGCACCAAACTCGCACAGACCTTCAGACTAATCCCTAATAGTGTGCTATATCTTTTCTAACTGATCGGACTTACGGTTTTCCTAAAAATGATGATCAAACTCGAAAAAACTCCCATTGACTTAACATTATGGAATGTTCAGAAATTCAAATTCCAACTGACATTTTCACACACACAGACAAAAAGGGCCTGTCAGCCCTGCATCTCTCCCTCTCTCTCCCTCAGAGGATTTCTTTTATCAAGCAGCCAAAAAGTAATGACCTAAAATCTTCCTAGCCACACACTAAAACATGCTAAAAACGTGCTAGCATCTATCTGAGGGTCAATATCTATCTATCTATCTATCTATCTATCTATCTATCTATCTATCTATCTATCTATCTATCTATCTATCTATCTATCTATCTGAGGGTAAATATCTATCTCTCTCTCTCTATCTATCTATATCTATCTCTATATATCTAAGGGTAAATATCTATCTATCTATCTATCTATCTATCTATCTATCTATCTATCTATCTATCTATCTATCTATCTATCTATCTATCTATCTATCTATCTAGCAACTAAGTTAAACTTTTTTAACACTACACTGTAGAACTGGCTCATTAGAGTCATTCATTTGGGAATCAGACTAAACTGGTCACACTGTATGTTTCACATTGTAGATTCAAAAGAACTGGCTCATTAGAGTCATTAATTTGGGAATCAGACTACACTGGTCACACTGTATGTTTCACATTGTAGATTCAAAAGAACTGGATCATTAGAGTCATTAATTTGGGAATCAGACTACACTGGTCACACTGTATGTTTCACATTGTAGATTCAAAAGAACTGGCTCATTAGAGTCATTAATTTGGGAATCAGACTACACTGGTCACACTGTATGTTTCACACTGTAGATTCAAAAGAACTGGATCATTAGAGTCATTCATTTGGGAATCAGACTACACTGGTCACACTGTATGTTTCACACTGTAGATTCAAAAGAACTGGATCATTAGAGTCATTCATTTGGGAATCAGACTACACTGGTCACACTGTATGTTTCACACTGTAGAGTCAAAAGAACCGGCTCATTAGAGTCATTAATTTGGGAACACACACAGACAAAAAGGGCCTGTCAGCCCTGCATCTCTCCTCTCTCTCCCTCATTGCATAGGGATTTTGTATTGAACATAGCTCTGGATCACAGTGTCATAGAGACAAGGGGCGGGCTCATTTTACTCAGACGACCAATCAGTCTCTCGGATCATTGTGAAGCTATCAAGCCACGCCCTAGCAACAATTTAAAGCACCTTAGCAACAACTCCCATAGACTTCTAATGAAAGATATCAAAGGGATATCTCCGGATAGAAGTGTCATAGAAACACAAGGGTGGTCTCGCTTGACTCGGGCAGCAAACAGCCAATCATGAATCACCTCAACACTTCCTAGCCCCTCCCTAGCAACCATTGTCGAGCACCTTAACAACCAAAATCCATAGAGGGATATCTTCCATTCTGAATGTCACAGAGGCATGGGAGTTGGTTTATATCATTCATACTGACAAGCAGCCTTTGGAGTTTCATAATTGGCAGCTGTCAAGCCACTCCCTAGCAACTAAACAGAGTACCCTAGCAACCGCTTAGCAATAACTATATCTCTGCACCAGAAAATCAGAGAGACTTCTGGGTTCATTTATTTCAAGCAGGATGGCAAGGAGACTTGATAAGTATCACTATGGTAACTGCCTAGCAACCACATGGGGTTACCCTAGCAACCGAGTAACAAATCACATATCTCTGCACCAGAAAATCAGAGAGACTTCTGGGTTGATTTATTTCAATCAGGATGGCAAGGAGACTTGATAAGTATCACTATGGTAACTGCCTAGCAACCACATGGGGTTACCTTAGCAACCGAGTAACAAATCACATATCTCTGCATCAGAAAACGTAGAGACTTCCGGATTGACTTATTTCAATCAGGATGGCAAAGAGACTTCATTAGTATCACTATGGTAACTGCCTAGCAACCAGATGTGGTTACCCTAGCAACCAAGTAACAAATCACATATCTCTGCACCAGATAATCGTAGAGACTTCTGGGTTGATTTATTTCAATCAGGATGTCAAGGAGACTTGATAAATATCACTATGGTAACTGCCTAGCAACCACATTGGGTTACCCTAGCAACCGAGTAACAAATCACATATCTCTGGACCAGAAAATCGTAGAGACTTCTGGGTTGGTTTATTTCAATCAGGATGTCAAGAAGACTTGATAAGTATCACTATGGTGACTGCCTAACAACCAGATGGGGTTACCCTAGCAACCGAGTAACAAATCACATATCTCTGCACCAGAAAATCAGAGAGATTTCTGGGTTGATTTATTTCAATCAGGATGGCAAGGAGACTTGATAAGTATCACTATGGTAACTGCCTAGCAACCAGATGGGGTTACCCTAGCAACCGAGTAACAAATCACATATCTCTGCACCAGATAATCGTAGAGACTTCTGGGTTGATTTATTTCAATCAGGATGTCAAGGAGACTTGACAAGTATCACTATGGTAACTGCCTAGCAACCACATTGGGTTACCCTAGCAACCGAGTAACAAATCACATATCTCTGGACCAGAAAATCGTAGAGACTTCTGGGTTGGTTTATTTCAATCAGGATGTCAAGAAGACTTGATAAGTATCACTATGGTGACTGCCTAACAACCAGATGGGGTTAGCCTAGCAACCGAAAGTAACAAATCACATATCTCTGCACCAGAAAATCAGAGAGACTTCTGGGTTGATTTATTTCAATCAGGATGGCAAGGAGACTTGATAAGTATCACTATGGTAACTGCCTAGCAACCACATGGGGTTACCTTAGCAACCGAGTAACAAATCACATATCTCTGCATCAGAAAACGTAGAGACTTCCGGATTGACTTATTTCAATCAGGATGGCAAGGACACTTCATTAGTATCACTAAGGTAACTGCCTAGCAACCAGATGGGGTTACCCTAGCAACCGAGTAACAAATCAAATATCTCTGCACCAGAAAATCATAGAGACTTCTGGGTTGATTTATTTCAATCAGGATGTCAATGAGACTTGATATGTATCACTATGGTAACGGTCTAGCAACCATATTGGGTTACCCTAGCAACCGAGTAACAATTCACATATCTCTGGACCAGAAAATCGTAGAGACTTCTGGGTTGGTTCATTTCAATCAGGATGTCAAGAACACTTGATAAGTATCACTATGGTGACTGCCTAACAACCAGATGGGGTTACCCTAGCAACCGAGTAACAAATCACATATCTCTGCAACAGAAAATCGTAGAGACTTCTGGGTTGATTTATTTCAATCAGGATGGCAAGAAGACTTGATAAGTATCACTATGGTAACTGCCTAGCAACCATATGGGGTTACCCTAGCAACCGAGTAACAAATCACATATCTCTGCAACTGAACAACATAAAGACTTCTGGCTTTGTTCTTGGGACTCAGGGTAGCAAGGATCAATCCATCCATCAATCAATCCATCCATCTATCTATCTATCTATCTGAGGGTCAATATCTATCTATCTATCTATCTATCTATCTATCTATCTGAGGGTCAATGTCTATCTATCTATCGATCTATCTATCTATCTATCTGAGGGTAAATATCTATCTATCTCTCTATCTGAGTGTCTGTCTATCTATCTATCTATCTATCTATCTATCTATCTATCTATCTATCTATCTATCTATCTATCTATCTATCTATCTATCTAGCAACTAAGTTAAACTTTAAACTACTTTAAACAAATTTAAACTAAACTAATTTAAACTATAAACTACTTTAAACTAATTTAAACTTCAAACTAATTTAAACTACAAACTAATTTATACTTCAAACTAATTTAAACTACAAACTAATTTAAACTATAAACTACTTTAAACTTTAAACTAATTTAAACTAATTTAAACTTCAAACTACTTTAAACTTCTTCAAACTTTCTGGTCCAAACTTTCACAAGCCAACTTAAAGTTTGTCTCGATCTAACTTTTTTTCTAGTTATTATTATTCTTCTGAGACTAAAATTACCATAGACTAACTCCTCCTAGAGCTTTTAAGCTACAGGCACCAAACTCAGCACAGACCTTCAGACTAATCCCTAATAGTGTGCTATATCTTTTCTAACTGATCGGACTTACTGTTTTCCTAAAGATGATGATCAAACACTTGAAAAACTCCCATTGACTTAACATTGACGGAATGTTCAGATAAGTCAACATCCAACTGTCAAATTTCAAATATGAGCACACCAACAGAAGGCTTTAACATGCTTCAGGCTTCGCTTTCTATCAAATCTCTATTTCTATCTGTCTCTTAAAGTGAAGAGGGCCACTCTGTTCAATCTTTATTTCTAACAAATTCAATCAAACTTTATTTAAATCACTGCTTTTACAATATTGCTATGTCAATACAATGTTTATATATATCTATCTCATCTATTTCTTTCTATTCATCCTTATTCCTCATATCTGTCTATCATGTCTAGTCTGTCTGTCTATCATTTAGTGCAACCTAGCAACCAGAACCCATTGACTGCCATTCAAAATTGCTTAGATGGATATCACCTGATCAGTATGTCCTACAGACATGAGAGTTGGCTTGTTTGAATTGGGTGAGCAGTCAGTCTTTAAGTATCATCATGCAAAATACTAAGCCATGCCCTAGCAACCATTTAGAGCACCCTAGCAACCAAATCCTTTAACTTCACATTCTATCTATCTATCTATCTATCTATCTAGCTATCTATGCTATCTATCTATCTATCTATCTATCATATCTATCTATGCTATCTATCTATCTATCTATCTATCTATCTGTGGTAACTATCTATCTCTCTATCTATCTATATCTATCTATCTATATATCTAAGGGTAAATATCTATCTATCTATCTATCTATCTATCTATCTATCTATCTATCTATCTATCTATCTATCTATCTATCTATCTATCTATCTATCTATCTATCTATCTAGCAACTAAGTTAAACTTTTTAACACTACACTGTAGAACTGGCTCATTAGAGTCATTCATTTGGGAATCAGACTACACTGGTCACACTGTATGTTTCACACTGTAGAGTCAAAAGAACTGGCTCATTAGAGTCATTCATTTGGGAATCAGACTACACTGGTCACACTGTATGTTTCACATTGTAGAGTCAAAAGAACTGGCTCATTAGAGTCATTCATTTAATACTAAACTTAACTAGTTAAACTGTAAACTCTTAAACTATTAAACTACATTTAAACTATTAAACTAACTTTAAACTTACATTTAAACTTCAAACTAATTTAAACTATAAACTAATTTAAACTTCAAACTAATTTAAACTTCAAACTAATTTAAACTATAAACTACTTTAAACTTCAAACTAATTTAAACTAATTTAAACTTCAAACTACTTTAAACTTCTTCAAACTTTCTGGTCCAAACTTTCACAAGCCAACTTAAAGTTTGTCTCGATCTGAACTTTTTCTAGTTATTATTATTATTCTTACTCTGAGACTAAAATTACCAAGACTAACTCCTCCTAGAGCTTTTAAGCTACAGGCACCAAACTCGGCACAGACCTTCAGACTAATCCCGAATAGTGTGCTATATCTTTTCTAACTGATCGGACTTACGGTTTTCCTAAAAATGATGATCAAACTCGGAAAAACTCCCATTGACTTAACATTGCGGAATGTTCAGAAATTCAAATTCCAACTGACATTTTCACACACACAGACAAAAAGGGCCTGTCAGCCCTGCATCTCTCCTCTCTCTCTCCCTCAGAGGATTTCTTTTATCAAGCAGCCAAAAAGTAATGACCTAAAATCTTCCTAGCCACACACTAAAACATGCTAAAAACGTGCTAGCATCTATCTGAGGGTCAATATCTATCTATCTATCTAAATATCTATCTATCTATCTATCTATCTATCTATCTATCTATCTATCTATCTATCTATCTATCTATCTATCTATCTGAGGGTAAATATCTATCTCTCTCTCTATCTATCTATATCTATCTCTCTATATATCTAAGGTATAACTATCTATCTATCTATCTATCTATCTATCTATCTAGCAACTAAGTTAAACTTTTTAACACTACACTGTAGAACTGGCTCATTAGAGTCATTCATTTGGGAATCAGACTACACTGGTCACACTGTATGTTTCACACTGTAGATTCAAAAGAACTGGCTCATTAGAGTCATTCATTTGGGAATCAGACTACACTGGTCACACTGTATGTTTCACATTGTAGATTCAAAAGAACTGGCTCATTAGAGTCATTAATTTGGGAATCAGACTACACTGGTCACACTGTATGTTTCACATTGTAGATTCAAAAGAACTGGCTCATTAGAGTCATTAATTTGGGAATCAGACTACACTGGTCACACTGTATGTTTCACACTGTAGATTCAAAAGAACTGGATCATTAGAGTCATTCATTTGGGAATCAGACTACACTGGTCACACTGTATGTTTCACACTGTAGATTCAAAAGAACTGGATCATTAGAGTCATTCATTTGGGAATCAGACTACACTGGTCACACTGTATGTTTCACACTGTAGAGTCAAAAGAACCGGCTCATTAGAGTCATTAATTTGGGAACACACACAGACAAAAAGGGCCTGTCAGCCCTGCATCTCTCCTCTCTCTCTCCCTCATTGCATAGGGATTTTGTATTGAACATAGCTCTGGATCACAGTGTCATAGAGACAAGGGGCGGGCTCATTTTACTCAGACGACCAATCAGTCTCTCGGGATCATTGTGAAGCTATCAAGCCACGCCCTAGCAACAATTTAAAGCACCTTAGCAACAACTCCCATAGACTTCTAATGAAAGATATCAAAGGGATATCTCCGGATAGAAGTGTCATAGAAACACAAGGGTGGTCTCGTTTGACTCGGGGCAGCAAACAGCCAATCATGAATCACCTCAACACTTCCTAGCCCCTCCCTAGCAACCATTGTCGAGCACCTTAACAACCAAAATCCATAGAGGGATATCTTCCATTCTGAATGTCACAGAGGCATGGGAGTTGGTTTATATCATTCATACTGACAAGCAGCCTTTGGAGTTTCATGATTGGCAGCTGTCAAGCCACTCCCTAGCAACTAAACAGAGTACCCTAGCAACCGCTTAGCAATAACTATATCTCTGCACCAGAAAATCAGAGAGACTTCTGGGTTCATTTATTTCAATCAGGATGGCAAGGAGACTTGATAAGTATCACTATGGTAACTGCCTAGCAACCACATGGGGTTACCCTAGCAACCGAGTAACAAATCACATATCTCTGCACCAGAAAATCAGAGAGACTTCTGGGTTGATTTATTTCAATCAGGATGGCAAGGAGACTTGATAAGTATCACTATGGTAACTGCCTAGCAACCACATGGGGTTACCTTAGCAACCGAGTAACAAATCACATATCTCTGCATCAGAAAACGTAGAGACTTCCGGATTGACTTATTTCAATCAGGATGGCAAAGAGACTTCATTAGTATCACTATGGTAACTGCCTAGCAACCAGATGTGGTTACCCTAGCAACCAAGTAACAAATCACATATCTCTGCACCAGATAATCGTAGAGACTTCTGGGTTGATTTATTTCAATCAGGATGTCAAGGAGACTTGATAAATATCACTATGGTAACTGCCTAGCAACCACATTGGGTTACCCTAGCAACCGAGTAACAAATCACATATCTCTGGACCAGAAAATCGTAGAGACTTCTGGGTTGGTTTATTTCAATCAGGATGTCAAGAAGACTTGATAAGTATCACTATGGTGACTGCCTAACAACCAGATGGGGTTACCCTAGCAACCGAGTAACAAATCACATATCTCTGCACCAGAAAATCAGAGAGACTTCTGGGTTGATTTATTTCAATCAGGATGGCAAGGAGACTTGATAAGTATCACTATGGTAACTGCCTAGCAACCAGATGGGGTTACCCTAGCAACCGAGTAACAAATCAACATATCTCTGCACCAGAAAATCATAGAGACTTCTGGGTTGATTTATTTCAATCAGGATGTCAATGAGACTTGATAAGTATCACTATGGTAACTGTCTAGCAACCATATTGGGTTACCCTAGCAACCGAGTAACAAATCACATATCTCTGGACCAGAAAATCGTAGAGACTTCTGGGTTGGTTTATTTCAATCAGGATGTCAAGAACACTTGATAAGTATCACTATGGTGACTGCCTAACAACCAGATGGGGTTA
The DNA here is from genome assembly GCF_025860055.1 of Xyrauchen texanus. Classification (NCBI taxonomy): domain Eukaryota; kingdom Metazoa; phylum Chordata; class Actinopteri; order Cypriniformes; family Catostomidae; genus Xyrauchen; species Xyrauchen texanus. The sequence goes on from NC_068283.1 coordinate 2,300,148, forward strand.
CCCTAGCAACCGAGTAACAAATCACATATCTCTGCAACAGAAAATCGTAGAGACTTCTGGGTTGATTTATTTCAATCAGGATGGCAAGAAGACTTGATAAGTATCACTATGGTAACTGCCTAGCAACCATATGGGGTTACCCTAGCAACCGAGTAACAAATCACATATCTCTGCAACAGAACAACATAAAGACTTCTGGCTTTGTTCTTGGGACTCAGGGTAGCAAGGATCAATCCATCCATCAATCAATCCATCCATCTATCTATCTATCTATCTGAGGGTCAATATCTATCTATCTATCTATCTATCTATCTATCTATCTGAGGGTCAATGTCTATCTATCTATCGATCTATCTATCTATCTATCTGAGGGTAAATATCTATCTATCTCTCTATCTGAGTGTCTGTCTATCTATCTATCTATCTATCTATCTATCTATCTATCTATCTATCTATCTATCTATCTATCTATCTATCTATCTATCTATCTATCTATCTAGCAACTAAGTTAAACTTTAAACTACTTTAAACAAATTTAAACTAAACTAATTTAAACTATAAACTACTTTAAACTAATTTAAACTTCAAACTAATTTAAACTACAAACTAATTTATACTTCAAACTAATTTAAACTACAAACTAATTTAAACTATAAACTACTTTAAACTTTAAACTAATTTAAACTAATTTAAACTTCAAACTACTTTAAACTTCTTCAAACTTTCTGGTCCAAACTTTCACAAGCCAACTTAAAGTTTGTCTCGACTAACTTTTTTTCTAGTTATTATTCGATTCTTATTCTTCTTAGCAGTGAAATTTCTATATCTATCTCCTCCTAGAGCTTTAACTCCACATACTCCAAACTCGGCACAGACACTTCAAACTGTTCTGACTCGAGTGTGCTATATCTTTTCTAACTGATCGGACTTACGGTTTTCCTAAAAATGACGATCAAACTCGAAAAAACTCCCATTGACTTAACATTGCGGAATGTTCAGAAATTTAAATCTCAACTGACATTTTCACACACACAGACAAAAAGGGCCTGTCAGCCCTGCATCTCTCCTCTCTCTCTCCCTCAGAGGATTTCTTTTATCAAGCAGCCAAAAAGTAATGACCTAAAATCTTCATAGCCACACGCTAAAACATGCTAAAAACGTGCTAGCATCTATCTGAGGGTCAATATCTATCTATCTATCTATCTATCTATCTATCTATCTATCTATCTATCTATCTATCTATCTATCTATCTATCTATCTATCTATCTGTCTATCTATCTATCTATCTATCTATCTATCTATCTATCTATCTGAGGGTAAATATCTATCTCTCTCTCTCTCTATCTATCTATCTATCTATCTGAGGATAAATATCTATCTATCTATCTATATCTATCTCTCTATATATCTAAGGGTAAATATCTATCTATCTATCTATCTATCTATCTATCTATCTATCTATCTATCTATCTATCTATCTATCTATCTATCTATCTATCTATCTATCTATCTATCTGTCTAGCAACTAAGTTAAACTTTTTTAACACTACACTGTAGAACTGGCTCATTAGAGTCATTCATTTGGGAATCAGACTACACTGGTCACACTGTATGTTTCACATTGTAGATTCAAAAGAACTGGCTCATTAGAGTCATTCATTTGGGAATCAGACTAAACTGGTCACACTGTAAGATTCACATTGTAGATTCAAAAGAACCGGCTCATTAGAGTCATTAATTTGGGAATCAGACCACACTGGTCACACTGTATGTTTCACATTTTAGATTCAAAAGAACCGGCTCATTAGAGTCATTAATTTGGGAATCAGACTACACTGGTCACACTGTATGTTTCACATTGAAGATTCAAAAGAACCGGCTCATTAGAGTAATTTGTTTGGGAATCAGACTACCCTGGTCACACTGTATGTTTCACACTGTAGAGTCAAAAGAACCGGCTCATTAGAGTCATTAATTTGGGAATCAGATTACACTGGTCACACTGTACGTTTCACACTGTAGATTCAAAAGAACTGGCTCATTAGTCATTAATATTGTAATCAGATTACACTGGTCACACTGTATGTTTCATACTGTAGATTCAAAAGAACCGGCTCATTAGAGTCATTTGTTTGGGAATCAGTCTACACTGGTAACACATGCTAGCATCGCCTAGCGAAGTGCTAAAACATGTTAAAAAAGTGCTAGCATCATGCTAACACATGCTAGCATCGCCTAGCGAAGTGCTAAAACATGCTAAAAACGTACTAACATCATGCTAACACATGCTAGCATCGCCTAGCGAAGTGCTAAAAAATGCTAAAAACGTGCTAGCATCATGCTAACACATGCTAGCATCGCCTAGTGAAGTGCTAAAACGTGCTAGCATCATGCTAACACATGCTAGCATCGCCTAGCGAAGTGCTAAAATCGTGCTAGCATAATGCTAACACATGCTAGCATCGCCTAGCGGAGTGCTACAACATGCTAAAAAATGCTAGCATCATGCTAACACATGTTATCATCGCCTAGCGAAGTGTTAAAACATGCTAAAAACGTGCTAGCATCATGCTAACACATGCTAGCATCACCTAGCGAAGTTCTAAAAAATGCTAAAAATGTGCTAGCATCTATCTGTCTGTCTATCTATCTATCTATCTATTTGAGGGTCAATATCTATCTATCTATCTATCTATTTGAGGGTCAATATCTATCTATCTATCTATCTATCTATTTGAGGGTCAGTATCTATCTATCTATCTATCTGAGGGTAAATATCTATTTATATCTATCTATCTATCCTAGGGTAAATATCTATCTATCTCTCTATCTCTCTATCTATCTATCTATCTATCTATCTATCTATCTATCTATCTATCTATCTATCTATCTATCTATCTTTCTAGCAACTAAGTTAAACTATAAACTACTTTAAACTTCAAACTACTTTAAACTATAAACTACTTTAAAATTCAAACTAATTTAAACTTTAGACTACTTTAAACTTTGAACTAATTTAAACTTCAAACTACTTTAAAATTCAAACTAATTTAAACTTCATACTACTTTAAAATTCAAACGAATTTAAACTTTAGACTAATTTAAACTTTAAACTAATTTAAACTTCAAACTACTTTAAAATTCAAACGAATTTAAACTTTAGACTAAATTTTAAACTAATTTAAACTATAAACTAATTTAAACTTCAAACTACTTTAAACTTCAAACTTTCTGGTCCAAACTTTCACAAGCCAACATAAAGTTTGTCTCGACGAACTTTTTCTAGTTACGTAAAAAGTGTTACCCAAATATCTTTAACATGGTAAAGTTCGTTGCACTAAAGAGAGATACAACATAAAACCTCCAGTTAAAAACAATGTTTAAAACATTGAAATATGACATAATTTGGAAATAATTAGTTAGTTGGACAGATTTTTCAAAGAGTTATGTTATCAATTATGATTTCATGTTCTAAATGTATAAAAAGAAGAAAGATTTGTGCTGTCACGTTAACACAAAATTAATTTAACGGCACTCATTTTTTGACGCCATTAACCTTTGAATAAATGTCTCGGCTTGAATTAACCCCTTCACCAACCGGTCGGAAAGGGAGTTAATTTATAATGAAAGTGCTTGTGACTTAATGGTAAATAACAATGGCCTGAATGCAGGCAGTTGTGTAAAATGATGGGGAGTCCGTACTTAAGTGGATGGGCATAAGTATATGTTTGTCAAACAAAATAACTCTAAACAGAGAGGACTTGTGAAGAGAGAGATGTTACGTCTAGGTTGTAAAACCTTGTGAATGTGTTTTGAGAAGACCATCCTGCTGCAAAATTATGTCTTGTAAAACACACAGTTCGTCCATGCCCATGAGGAGATCATGCCTCTAGTTGAGTGTGCTTTAACACCAATTGGTCAAATCTTACACTACGATTCATAAGCCAGGGCAATCGCATCTACGATCCAGTGAGAAAGTCTTTCCGTGGAGACGGACATTCCTTTCTTGTGTCCTCCATAGCACACAAAGAGCTTATCAGACAGTCTGAACTAGCGGGTGTGCTAAACGTATGCTTCTAGCACCCACACAGGACATAACAAATGCAAGGATTGTTCCTCATCCGAATTATATGGAGGAGGGAAGAAAGCTTGAAGGTGAAACACCTGCATTCTGAAGGTTGTGGTTAGACCCTTAGCCTTTTCTGGGTTTGACAGTTGCTTTTGAAAGACCGGGGCCAAACTCCATACATGAATTGTCAATTGATAGTGGATGTAAGTCACCGACCCATTTTACTGAGGCCAGAACCAGCATTAGTGCAGTCTTAATGCAGAACATTCGCAAATCAACAGAGTCCAAAGATGCGAAGGGGGGGCCCTGCGAGGGCTTTTAGGACCAAAGTTAGGTCCCAAGTCGGAACTGTAGCTGAACGAGGTGGATTTAATCATCTTATTCTTCTAAGGAACTTTATGATTAAATCATGTTGCCTATAGTGACGCCGGCTTCAGGTGCATGATACGCAGATATAGACGCCACATAAACTTTAAGCATTATTGGAGTGAGTCCTGTGTCTAATCGCTCTTGAAGAAATATGAGAATTTCATGTATGGGGCAGTTTACTGGGCCTTTGCCATGTGAAAATCATCAATCAGTGAACAAATTCAATTTTAGCACATATAGGTTTCTCGTGGAAAGTGCTCTGGACTATAAAATGGTGTATGACTGAATGTGTCAGTTCTGGCATGTCTAGCATGCTCGGTTCAGGGGCCACACTTGCAGGTTCCACAGATTGGGCCTTGTGCCTGAGAGAGGAGATCCCTGCTCAGCTGTATATCCAATGGTGAGCTGTATAACATCTCTATAATTTCTGGAAAACATGGTTGATTGGGTCAGTTCAGGCACAATTAACAGAACTATCTGAACAAATCAGAATGTGGTGATTCACAATATCACAGTGAAAAGCTCTCAAAGCTTGAAAGAGAGCCAGTAGCTCTAGGCAGATGACATGTCACGACATGTCACCTAAACAGGTGCGAAAAAGCAAAACAGCCGTGACGTGTCAAAAGTCGGGCGTCCATTACATTATGTGCCCCAACCTTTGTTGGATGCATTTGTGGTCAGCACTTTCTTTCTGAAAACTTGATCCAGCATAACACCCTGCTGGTAAAAGGCTGGCACTGTCCATGGTGCTAGAACAGCTAGACAGTGGCGAGTTACCGCGATGCACATGACTTCAGTGGTAATGTTTTTTAAGTTTGAACTGACATAGACACTGAAGATTGATCTGTACATGCACATAAACTCCTAAAAAGTAGATTTACTGGCTTGGGAAAAGTGTACTTTTCACCAGTTTAATTTACACCAGATTTTCCATATGGCAAAGCAGTAAGTCTCTGTGTTCGCTCAGTAGTGCCTAGTAATAACCATCGCTGAGATAATTCAAAACACACACACAGTTCATTTTCAATTGGGTGAGCACCGCATCGATACATTTCGTGAACGTGCGGGGAGCCAGAGACAGACTCAAATGAAGGACTTTAAATTGATACGCAGTTCTCTTGAACGCGAATCTAAAAAGCCACCTGTAACGCAGTGCAATTGGTGCATGAAGTATGCGTCCTTCAGATCTATTGAGACAAATGTTTCTTTTTAGTCATTTTTTTACCTAATATTGATTTTAAGATATGCCAGTCTATTGCATACTGTGGCAACTCAAAAACAAAAACAATAAGCTTAATTTAATGAAACAAATAGATTTCAGCAGTGTTTTATATAATGGCAAGTGATTTTTTAATACCAAATTAACAATTTAACATGATTACTCTCTCTGTGCTGGAGTGATGACTGATGGAAATGGGGCCTGTGTAGATTTTGGCCTGTATAGACATTTAAAAAATTACTTTTTCCAAATAGTGATGATGCTGTTTTTTTTACATCAGTAATGTCTTGACTATACTTTGTGATCAGTTGAATGCCACTTTGGTGAATTAAATTTCCTTCCGAAACAGCAAAATCTGAACATTATTCTAAACTTTTGGCCACCAGTGTCTGTTGCGAATAGAATATAGTATTTTATTAATGTAGCAAAGCAGTAGAACATGCCTGCAAAGCACAGAATGAGCTCCTAATATTGTAACCTCATTGCTGTGGCAAGACAGCTACCATTTGAACACCTGCCTTGAACTGTGTTGGGGCTTTGTTTAGGAGCGGGTTTGGTTATTAACAATAATTAATAATTAATTATGAGCCATGAGAGGCTTGAGGGGCAGAGCTGATGGGGCTGAGGACCAAGGTGGAGTAGGGGCAGGCTTGGACCGTGGAGCAGAGGCGGGCCTGGACCTTTGAGCAGAGTGCTTAAGACATGGCATAGAGCAGACTGAGGTTCGGCTGTATCATGGCATGGAGAAGTCTGGGGCTTGGCTGTGACATGGCATGGAGCAGACTGAGGTTCGGCTGTGTCATGGCATGGAGAAGTCTGGGGCTTGGATGTGACATGGCATGGCGCAGACTGAGGTTCGGCTGTGTCATGGCATGGAGAAGTCTGGGGCTTGGATGTGACATGGCATGGCGCAGACTGAGGTTCGGCTGTGTCATGGCATGGAGAAGTCTGGGGCTTGGATGTGACATGGCATGGAGCAGACTGAGGTTCGGCTGTGTCATGGCATGGAGAAGTCTGGGGCTTGGCTGTGACATGGCATGAAGCAGACTGAGGTTCGGCTGTGACATGGCATGGAGAAGTCTGGGGCGTTGCTATGACATGGCCTGGAGCTGACTCTGGCATGGCTGTGACATGGCCTGGAGCTGACTCTGGTGTGGCTGCCATGACGTGAAACTCTGGCTTGGCGACCATGACGTGAAACTCTGGCTTGTCGACCATGACGTGAAGACTGCCATTAACCAAATGAGTGCAATTACTGAATCACATCAAAAGCCAATCACCAATTACAACTGTTTGGGTCTGATGGGTTGCCATGGACAGGCCAGAGGCGGCAGATCTTGTTTAGCATTACAGAGTGGCTCTTACTATATGTGTCCAAATATGACTGGTCTGATGAGGCTGAACTGCATCCATAAGGATGTAAATATATCTATCTAAACATGAGTGCTATTTACAAATAATTTCTCAATATCTTTGAGCATGCCTGTAACAAATTCACATGATGGGCATGGAGGAGGTGGGAACCAACTAATAACAAATAACAACAACAGACTGCACACACACAGCTTTGTGCATCCGGGCAGACTTCCCAATCTCATTGCATTACTTAAAAAGTGACATCAGGTGAACATAAAGTTTGTTTTCCAGATTTCTAGTTACAGCACATGGCAAATGATGCAACACAACACAATTACATTGGTCTCATTATAATCAATGAATCCGTCCACTCTGACATTTGTAACTTTTAATATTTAGTTATGTCCAGTGAGGTCCAAAAATGAGATCATCTTTGAGAGTATTTTGAATATTAAAAAATAAATAAATAAAACAAACAATAGTAACACTTTAAATTAATGTTCTCTTTGTAAAGTGTTTATAAGGGGGTTCATTAATGACAAATAAGTAATTAAAATGCATTAAATCATTGATATGCAGTTATAATAAAATAATTAAAAGGCAACTTTATGCAATTCTTGCCAAATAGTAAACATATACACATATATATATATAAGAGAGAGAGAGTATATTAATAACCAGTATATAAAGACTGTCATTCAGTAAGGATTCTTTTGCAAATGTAAGGGGCAGACTATTTTTTTATGAACAGAAGCATCTCTGCTTGTAAGACCTTATTTATTTTTCTTCATTTTCACAAATCTAGTTTTCCGTTTGATTTTTTTCTGAATTCTGTATTCAACAGTTTAGTTCAATTTTATCAAAATCAAATCAAATCACTTTATTGTCACACTACCATGTACACAAGTTTAACAGTAGGTGAAAGTCTATGAAAGTCATAGCAGTCATGACAGTGACGAGACATATACCAATTACAATAAACGACATATTTACACAACACAATTTACATATCAAATGTACACAACACGATAATAATATACAATGTACAGTAAACAATACACACAATATAGAATACACATACAATAAAAAAGTATCTAAAGTGTATAAAAAAATATACAGTATGATACAGAATATGACAGTCCAGTGTAACATTAATAAAGTGCAGTGCTGACTGTTGATCGTGATAGATCAAGTGTTCAACAGTCTGACTGCTTGGGGGAAGAAGCTGTCATGTAGTCGGCTGGTGCGGGTCCTGATGCTGCGATACCGCCTACCTGATGGTAGCAGTGAGAACAGCCCATGACTCGGGTGGCTGGGGTCTCTGATGATCCTCCGAGCTTTTTTCACACACCGTCTGTTATATATGTCCTGGAGGGAGGGAACTCACCTCTGATGATGTTTCTGGCAGTTCGCACCACCCTTTGCAGGTCTTTTCAGTTGTGGGCGGTGCTATTGCCGTACCAGGCAGTGATGCAGCCAGTCAGGATGCTCCCTACAGTGCTGGTGTAGAACCGTGTGAGGATGTGGTGGTTCATTCCAAACTTCCTCAGCCGTTTCAGGAAGAAGAGGCACTGGTGAGCCTTCTTCACAATGGCCTCAGTGTGGACGGACCATGTGAGTTCCTCAGTAATGTGGACACCGAGGAACTTGAAACTGCTGACTCCCTCCACCGGTGCTCCATTAATGGTGATGGGGCTGTGTTCTCTGTCTTTCTTCCTGAAGTCCACTACAAGCTCCTTGGTTTTACTGACGTTGAGGGAGAGGTTGTGCTCCTGATACCAGCATGTCAGAGTGTGCACCTCCTCTCTGTAGGCTGTTTCATCATTGTCAGTGATCAGACCTACCACCGTCATATCGTCAGCAAACTTAACGATGGCATTGGAGCTATGTGTTGCCACACAGTCATGTGGGTACAGGGAATACAGGAGTGGGCTGAGAACACAGTCCTGCGGGGCTCCAGTGTTGAGGGTCAGTGATGAGATGTTGCTCCCCATTCTAACCACCTGACGTCTGCCTGACAGGAAGTCCAGGATCCAGCTGCACAGCGAGCTGTTTAAGCCCAGAGCCTGGAGTTTCTCATCAAGCTTGGAGGGCACGCTGAGCATGGTGTTGAATGCTGAGCTGTTGTCTACAAACAGCATTCTCACATATGTGTTCCTTTTTTCCAGGTGGGAGAGAGCAGTGTGTATTGTAGATGCAATGGCATCATCAGTGAAGCGGTTGTTGCGGTAGGCAAACTGCAATGGGTCCAGTGAGATGGGCAGCACAGAGCAGATGTGATCTCTAATTAACCTCTCAAAGCATTTGCTGATGATGGGGATCAGAGCAACAGTACGCCAGTCAGTTAAACAAGTGATTTTTGATTGCTTTTGTACAGGCACAATGGTTGACGTTTTGAAGCATGTGGGGACTACAGACAAGGAGAGGGACAGGTTGAAAATGTCCATAAAAACACCAGTCAGTTGGTTCGCGCAAGCTCTGAAGACGCAGCCCGAAATGCCGTCTTGACCCGCGGCTTTACTGATGTTCACTAGTCGGAAGGATCGGGTTACATCCGCAACAGAGTCAGAGCAGCCGGTTTTACATATTCACTTTGAAGCACTGAATCTGTAGACAGTATCTTAAATCAGCATTTGGTAGAATTGGATCTGAAGTAGATCTCCTTTATATCATGAAAGTCTGTGTGTTTACTGAGGAGTATTTAATGAATGAGAGCTGTAGCCTTACACTGCTGTGGGTCTGTGTGGTTTCCAATGAATATGCAAAGGCATGCGAGATCTCAGTGTTTCTAGTTCAGCCCCAACACAGTCAGAGATCGACCTCTGCCATAAAGCTCTAAAGCTCTTCAGACATGAGAGAGGTCTTTCCACCTAAGCTCATCTCATAACCCTGCGGTAACACTAGTATGCCAAGAAGCATGCTCACAAGTGCAAGTACTGTACCTGAGTACATACTGCAACATACACCACAAAATCGTCTTTAAATCTTTCTATGTTTTCATCCCACTGTGCTCCAACTAATACTGAGTAAAGGTCTAATTCAGCTCTCTCAGATTAAATGACAGCTTTGTCATTAAAAATTAGATAAATCACCTCTAATGAACACTTTATAATTTACACATTATAGATTTCAAGGGAGTGAAGCTTTTGAATGTGATTTGAGGAAAGCACAAGGCCATAGTGTATGTATCCTTCCCTCTCAGAGATTATACGATAACTAAAAATGCTTAACATGAATACAATTTTTAATAATGGTACATCATTAATAGAATAGTCATTAATATGCAGGAATTAATGCAGGACAAATGAGTAGTACTATATTAACACTTTAGTTACTACTATTAACTAACATGGAAACACGATCAGGGGTGGGAGGGTTACTTTTGAAACAATACATGCTGTAAAATGTCATTTGTAACGTATTTCGTTAGATTACTCATGGTCAGTAACGTATTCTAAATACTTTGGATTACTTCTTCAGCACTGGTAGATTTTTTCACAGATTTTTTTCACTTGTTTTGTCTATAAAAGACAAAATACGCATGTTAAAAATACATTCTCTGAAAACCGAAATATCTCATGCAGTGTTGTTTCTAAAACAAGATAAATCAAACTGAGCTTGTTTTAAGGATTTTTAGATATTTTTACAGGAAAACAATACAAATTATTATAAAATATGATTCTTGCTCTAATATCAAAGGTCTTTCTAGAAAATAGAAATGATGATGTAACCTGAATTTTCTTGATAAAAAAAATAGCATTTTAGCTTAGCGTAAAGCTGACAATTTATTTTTTCTGCTCCAAACTTACTTCTCTGTCTGCTCGTATGAATGTAACACATCACAAGAAAGTGTTTCACCGCTGTTCAAATGCACTTTGGATCACAACATTTATATGTAGAAATGTTTTCCATCTGAAAGAATTAAATATTAAATGAAACAAATAACAATAAAATGCAAAGTAATCTCTTCAGTAATCAAAGTACTTTTTTAAATGTAACTGTAGTGGAATACAGTTATTTGTATTTTAAATACGTAATCCCGTTACATGTATTTCGTTACTCCCCAACCCTGCACACAATTAACTAATCAGTAAGTAATAGTGAACTGATGACTGAGGTAGTTCACTGTTAGGTAATCAATAATTACTGAATTTGATTTGCCTCATTAAGAACCATCAACTAACGATGGTTAATTTCAAATTACTACTAAATAATTACTCAATTAATCAAAACATTAACATATGTCTAAAATGTGAATGATTGTGTTTTTATTGTGAACAAGATCATGAAAAGTGCCTTCAGAGAAACATCTTTGTTCTTTGTGGAAATGTTAGCGCTAGCAGCTGCTAGTTAATACTAGCAGCTGTACATCATCACACCATTAGCTGGGTAACTCCTAGCCAATCGCATGTAAGCCATTGCTTTATAAGTCTGCTCACAATCTATCACATTGCTGTTTCAGTGTGCTAACATGGCAAATAGACACGTTTCAACCTCTCCAGGTTACAGGAGAACCAGTGCACAGAACATCTCTGGAAGCCTTCCCTTCGAACGATGTCATCACTTCATCTCAACTTCTGCCAACATCAAACCCATGGGGAGTAAACAACCAGCAAACCCGGATCTTCATCCATATCTCATTTATTCAGGAGATCTCTCTCAATCGAATTGCATGACCCGGCGCGGAAGGAGCACGCTCCATGCCAAGGCCGTCAAAATCATCAGTTCAGGCAGCAGCCGGTTTCCATCAGAAATAAGCTAAGTCATTGTCATATCCATCAAATGCATTCAGATTTAGTCATGGGTCTAGGCCTTCCGACATCCTGAACTTAAATGGTTGTATTTACGGGATCCTTTGGAGTATGGGCACAGTTGTAGTACCTTTGAAAGAAGACACTTTGGGCTTTACATTTAATTAATTAATATATGTTGTTATTTTTTAAAGTTAGAAAACTACACCCCATTTAAAAAAAAAAAAAAGACTTTAGAGATGGGCTCGTTTTGTTTAAGAGACTCTAATATATACGATCATATACAGTTTTACAACATGGATGCTGCTCAGATTGCATAGTTTGTTGAAGAATGACGACAAAGGGTAATTCTTCCAGACGAGCTCGAGGAAAAAAAAAAAAAAAAAAAGGGACCACATCTCTCGAATTTCTAGGCATCACGCTCCATTCTCTAAACACGCAAGCTCTCCTGCCTAAAGAAACACAACAGGACAGGTCTATTTACAGGTCGTTCTCTGGTCAGTTTGGGTCTCATAAGCAATCTGCAGTCCCAATCAGGCCACCTCAATTTTGTCATGCTATCATTACTCAAGGCCACTCCTTCGTTTCCCGCCTCCCCACAATAGCTCTTTCCAAAGACAACCTCTCCTACCTATCAATCGATGATTACTGCCGCGAATCTCCGGATGACATTTCCCTATTCACGGATGCAGCTCCCTCCATAGGATTCAGAGGTTATTTTCTAGGATCATGGTTCACAGGGAAATGGCCAGAATTATACTTTTTCAATATAGCTTCCTACGCTCCATCCACTCTCTTCGAAATGTATCCCATCGTTAGGTAATTTCGTCATTTAATGTATTTAATAAATTTTCATGATCTGCAATCCCCGTCTCGATGCTTCTCAGCTGAGGGAATAAAGATTTGATGCAGTGACCCAAGCTATCAAATCCTTCCACGTTTATTCATATAGCACTTCATTATATGGTCCAGCAAAACAACATTCCACTATACCCTCCAATGAAATAATTCTTTACGCTATATGGCGTAACATATATGTTTTAGTGCAGAAATGGGAAATGCATTCCCAGAGCAGCTGCATTTCGTGATGACACAGCAAGCTACATTACAAGAGAAGTTTTAGAGGCCTTTATTATTCCACACCCACCGTCACGGCCAGCGTCATATGGGTGCCCTTCAGACATGTGACAATTCCGCAGTCGTCACCATAAATCAATAAAGGCTGGTCCCCCTCGAATCAGTGCTCCTTATGAGACGTCTGACATGGCAGAGCATTCCTGCAACTTCATTATCCCAACCAGACACATCTCTGGGTTTTCAATGTAATCTCTGTCTCCCTCCCTCGTTTCGCAGGAGTTCCACAGACCAGCTTCTACTGGCACCCTTCGAGGTATACTGGAATCCACAATGAAGATGCTCGGCCGCCGGTCTCTCCAATCGTACCCGAAATGGTCAACCTAACCCAAATCATCTAACAAGCTCAACTCTCCATCAGCCATAAGTTCTCATGCATATCTGGTGGTGGTTGGTGACTCTCTCCCAGCACATCTGATTCAATTCAATCACCATAATGGGATATCCTTCAACAGGGTATTGCACGACAACATCTGCATTATCATATGGCTCTATGCATGCTGTAACCCTGGCAAAGACCATAAAACAAACCATAAAAAACAAAAAAAAAATACCACACATTTTCACTTCCCTCGTTGTAGGGTTTTCATAGTCAAACGTTTTGTTTCGGCAAAGGTATTGCACACAACGTCGCCATTATCGTATGGCTTTACGCACGTTGCCCACATTTCAGCAAAGATACCAAACAACTCTTCCCTCGTCAGAGGGTTCTCATATCAAATGTCATCTTTCAACGAAGGGACTGCACGCAACGTCGCCAATATCATATGGATTTACACACGTTGTCCACCTTCGGCAAAGATACCTCAAACAACTCTTCCCTAGTCGGAGGGTTTTCATAATCAAATGGTGTTTATCTTTCAATGAAGGGACTGCACGCAACATCACCATTATTGTATTGTTTTACACACGTTGTCCACCTTCGGCAAAGATACCTCAAACAACTCTTCCCTCGTCGGAGGGTTTTCATAATCAAATGGTGTTTATCTTTCAACAAAGATACTTCACAGCAACACTGGCCTAATGTAGGGCCGCATATCATGCTGCTCGTCTTTAGGCAAAGATTCTGCATAACCAGGGTCCTCGACGGAGAGCCCAAAATCTCACACTAATTAAAAAAAAAAAACGGCTTTCCTATTGCAAAGGCTTCACACAACCATGCCAGAGATATTGCACATTTCATGTCAAATTCAGATGCTCACATCTTTTATTTTTTCTCCTTCTCCAGAATGATCGCCTAACACAAGACCTGGTTCGTACCAAACTGAATCATCAAGTTTGGGGGTATTATACTACTTTCTCTCTCTTTTGGGGGTAGGCTCCTCACCCCTGCCTATCTATCCTGTCCGACTCAGAAAGGACTAATCTGGTAAGCAGAGGGCCACTGCTTATAAAGGAAAACTTCACATTCCCTGAAAAACCTGATGGCCGAAGCTTCCACCACTACACCCACAGAAAATTAATTAAAGGATAAAAAATCAAGAGGAGCTGGCTCACTTATTCAAAAAGAAATGATGCAGTCTACAGCTTCTGCCGCAAATTGTTCTCTAGGAAGTCCACAAAACTGGTAACAGAGGGACAACAGGATTGGGTAAATATAGGTGTGCTACTGTTACAATTAAAAAACGTAGAAGGGTAATATCATGCCATGCAGACATTAGTATGATGTAAGCAAGACAGCTACAACTAATAAAATTGATAAGGGGTGTGATAATATATATAGATTTATACTGTGCGAATAATCAAGCATTGACAACAGTCAATCATATTGGCGGCACCGGGGGGCCCCCAAATCAAATTCTGCTTAGGGCCGCATAAAAGGTTGGGCCGGCCCTGTTCAATGTTCACGCTGAAACTGAAAGAAGAGTGAGTGTGATTTTGCTCCGCCCTCGAGTCGCTCCGCCTGCACACGGTAAACTTTAACATACATTCTGTTCTGTTCAGACCGAACATATGCAAATGAGGAAACATGTAAAATGTATTTTCTAAAAACTGTACATATTTACAGAGATGACTGTCTAGGGCCAAAGTACACAGATAGGTGGAATTAGCCTCATAGCTGCACACCGGTTTTCTCTGGTTTTCTTTAAACACATAATTTTTATATTTATCTTGATTTATTATTTTACTTTATGTTAAGAGATAAGACTTTTAAAACATGTAGTAACAGTGAGCACCAGCCATTAAAAGAATTATCCTTCTAAAGGTTTGCAAAAAGACATTGTGTTTAGTTAAGTATGCAATTATGCTCAATTATGGCAATGATTCATAATTTAATGCCAGATAAATATAATGTTCCTTATCATTAGTTATTCCTTCATATTTATGTGGTAACACTTGACTCATTACTTATGGTTTACAAAAATGATTTAAAAAGACCTCCAACAATATCTAACATGCCCAAGTTAATAATTTGTAATGAACAGAAGAGATATCCCAAGGAATACACAGGTTGGGCACATGCATCCCTATATTTCTGTAATGTAAGCTATGATACTCTACCAGTCACTGTAGCCTTGATTTAGAGAGCTGTTATATTCATAAATTAATTTCCACAAAGAACGCACTCAAGGTGCAGGTTTTTTCACAATAAAAACGTTATGACACGTGTTAATATTTTGATTATTAATTAATTAGTAGTTATTTCAAATTAGCCATAGTTAGTTAATAGTTCTCAATGAGGCAAATCAAATTCAGTAATAATTGATTAGCTAACAGTGAATTACCTCATCAGTTTGCTATTACTTACTAGTAGTTAATCCTAGTAAGTAGTTTCCTTATTAGTTAATAGTATAGTAGACTTAAATGTTAATGTAGCTCTACTCATTTGTCCTTCATTAATTCCTGCATAATTACCTGTTAATGACAGACCATTTTTATAAAGTGTTACCCTAAATCCTCTTAATCAGTTTTAGGATGTAACCTACAGTTCCCGTTCAGCTCTTTTAGCTCTGTTTTCTTTTTGGAGTTGTGGTGAATTATTTCTGCCTTGATTTATTTGTGTTTTATTTGGCACAAACGGGTTGAGTTCTACAGTACACAAGGTGGCTGCTGTTTCCACAGCACTTTTCCACTCATGGCTTGCCATCTAAGTCCTAATTGGAGGGAAAAGCTATCGAGTCACAGTTCACTTGATAAATTATTTTCCAAACACACTTAATCTGACCTTTGGACGAAAGCATATGGGGCCAATAACAGTGACGAGGCAGGAATACACCTTTAAACAAATATTTTGTTTTTAAATGCCCCTCCATCTTGGCTGAAAAATAGGTTACACATATGATTCATGTTTATTTTGTCCAATAAGAGTTTTTCAGTAATAAAGGAGAAGATATATCAAAACTACTGTATATAAGTGAAAATAAATTGGAAATGGGCATTAGGCTGTCTTTTTATTACAATTACCATTTGATGGATTTCCAGACATATGAATAATATAGTTTGTGTATATTTAGGTTTTTAGTGGCGCCAAGACCATCTCTGAGGTAATTACACCTACTACACAGTGTCTTTGTTCCTCTGACTTCCTTGAGTGACAGGATGTGTTAATATCACGGGACTGATTAGAAGTGATAAGTCTTGCACGTGCAGATTTGGTCCAGTCTTGTGGGTGTCCTGCAGAATGCTGCTCCTGTATCTGAAGCTCTTAGGTTCCTCTGAATCGGGCCCTTTGTTTATTTTGCTGATTCGAATCTTCAGGGCCAGTACCTACAGTCATTTTACTGTTACCATAAGAACAAATTCATGGTCACCCATGGACAAGTGTTTGCTTTGGCAGTGAATCAAAGGCTTAAAGTAATGGAGTGAGCAAACTGCCATGGGATGGGGTGGTGATACTAAATGTCTTGAGAGATGCACATGGACAGAAATGGACAGCCAAACAGGAAATGAACAGTCCGTAGAATTCCTGGTGGTGGGCTGAAGATCTCAAGAGCATATTGTCATGATTTCAGTCTTTGGACTACTTTTATGATACTTTTATTATACCTTTCTGGTGTTTTTGTCTTTTTTGGAGCTCAACAGCATCTGTACCTATTCACTTTGATAAATATTACCTTTTTATAAAGTGTTGCAGATTAAATTTTGTGGCGTTATAATGGATGGAAAATAAAACCATCCTAAAACTAAATAAAAATAAAACATTTCCATTTTCTAAATCGAAAAATAAGATAAAAAAAAAAATGTTCACCATTAAAACGAACTAAAATAAAACTAAAATTTAAAACAATAACAGAAAATGGAATAAAAATAAAAATGAGTGAAATTTTAAAAACAATAATAATGCTGGTGCTGTGTATGAATTGTGTGCATACCTGAATAAGGAGGAAATATAGACATTATTGTGAATTTGTTAAGTGGAAAAACAAACTTTTCTGTGAAATGTGTTTTAGAAAGTAATTTAAAGTACAGTAATTAGTAATGTGATTGCTTTTTAAATGAAGTTATGAGTAGTGTATTCTGATTACAATTATTAGAGACGTAATTAGTCATTTGAAATGAATTCCTGTTTGAGTACATACCCAACACTGTCCGTTTGTAATCATTGAGAAGACAAATTGGTTTCTGTTCATAAACAAACAAACATACACTGGAAAACCATAATGTTAGTCTTTCACTTCCTCTCAGAATGATGATACACACTGTAAACCAGTGCTGCATTTATTTGAATTCAATTTGTTTAATTAGAATTTTACACACAGCAAAATCTCTGAATATAATTCTGCTCGTTTACATTTCACATTCTGTCATTTGTCAGTGTCAAGACCTCAAAACCAAACCTGATCTGGAATTGAGGAGCTAAAAAGTGTTTTGACAAGGTTTGTACATGTCTGCAGCACAGAGACAGACACTGTAGGGGGTCTCCAGCAAAATATGGATGAATTCTCCAGGCTTGCGTTTTCAGGTGTAATCCCCAACAGTCTAGCGCCATGCGATCTGCAGCCTGTCTCAGCCTGTCCACCAGCAAACTGCACCACCTGATTAGACTCACAAATGCATTGCCCAACATAGTGAAAAAGATTGAATTAAAAATAATCTGTCAATAAGGCATTTGCTTCATATCAGTCCTAGTGTCACAAACGTTAGTATTTTTTCCCTGAAATTCAGTAAAAGTGTTAAAAAAATAAATTACTTAGATTTGCTGTTCTGAAAATAAATCTTTGATTCGTTTTTTAGAGTCCTTAAAAACCTTTCCAGTCTGGCACAAAACAGCACTCTATGACCAGAAAATGCAGACTCAAATGGTTAGTCAGCAGTTTGTTGTACATACTTAACATTCATAGTGGCATTACTGGCATAGAGGTCTGCAACCCGACCAGGGGCACATTAACGCACTGGCTTAAACGAGCTAAAGCCCAGAGACCCACAACTCAGTGGGGCCCAATCAGGGTTGGGCTGTAACGGAATACATGTAACGGCATTACATATTCAGAATACTAAAATGAAGTAACTGCATTCAGCTCCCGTTACTTTTTCAAGCATCTGTATTCACAATATTTCTGAAATTCTCAGAATCACTGGTTGCGTTTTTGGGATACATTAAACATGGACCGCAGTCACCAAAAGGTTTGAAATCAGGCACTAAAGAATGGAAATACAACATCTTATTCATGTATAATGATTGCCCGATTGAAAATCCGGCAAACAAACGGCACACCGTTGCACATTTCCAATCACAATCAGCACGCTTTCAGCTGTGCACCAACATCAATATAGCCAGCAATGTTTTTTTCCACAAATATAACATTTGTGCGCATTATACATTGTTTGCCGATATTGTTGCTGTGTACATACATTTAAAAATGGGGTAAAGACGGATATCTATCGATAGCATTTGATGAGCCACGTCTACATCAGAAACTTGCAGAATGAAGAACTGTTTAGAAATACAGTAGTTGTTATTAACGACAATAATATGAATAGGTAAAATATGGGAGAAAGTACAGCAAAGAATGAAAGAGGAAAAGGACTTGAAATAGATCAGAGTCCAAACGAAGTTTTACGAAGATGTAAATAACTACTGTAATTTTTATGAGGCTAGTTAATTTAATTTAATTGATCAATTGTCACACATTATACATACATTTTTGCATATACATGGTGAAATTTTTTATTTTCACATATCCCAGCTAAGCTAAGCTAGGGTCAGAGTGCAGGGTCAGCCGTGATACGGCGCCCCTGGAGCAGATAGGTTCAAGGGCCTTGCTCAAGGGCCCAACAGTGGTGTCTTGGTGGTGTTGGGGCTTGAACCCCTGACCTTCTGATCAGTAACCCAGAGCCTTAACCGCTGAACCACCACTGCCCTAATAGTTCAGTGTGGCATATTGTAACATACAGACATATTAATATTTATATCTCAATATTAAGTGTCAGTTATAAAAGAGATAGAAAATAAAATTGATAAATAGAGCTAATATCAAAATATACAAGCAAGCCTAGTTAAAATCATTAGTGTATTATACTTCATTTTATCACATGACCTCACTATTTTATTTAATTTCTGCACGTGGCATCCAGATATCATCTGGAAAATAAATATCTAATCTTGTGTCAAAATATCTGATTATCTTTAGGAGACACAGTTGTTGACACAGAGATGAGCCGCGCAGCCATGAAAGGTGTCCGTGTGTACAATAGTTCCTCCTTTTTTCCTTCTGCTGTATCGTGCTGCTGGGCCGGTGTGCCTTTTTAAAAATGTGTATGTGTACCGTTACAAAACTGCTACGAATGTTGCCTACGATGCTTACATAAAATACAGCTTATTGCAACAGTATTAAAGGTGCAGTACTTTTTCCCTTATTAAATTTTTTTTTACTCCTAAAGAAATTAATTGTATTTAATTAATCATAGCTGATTGTGAATAATACATTTTTACAATGGCTGCACCCACACCACTAGGTGTCACTGTAAGTCAAGGATGACATGATCAAAAAGTTACTGAGTGCACCTTTAACTAAGAGAAGAAATTATAAAGCGAGTGCGATTTCGGGTTTGGGTCAGGTTCAGGTTTCAAATCTGATGGTACTGTTTGAGCCTGGTAGGGTCACAGTCTTGGGTTTCATTTTAAATAGGCCTTATTATGCTTTTGGGGATTTTATCTTTCCTTTAGTGTGTAACATAGCTCTTTGTGCATGTAAAATGTCTGCAAATTTACAAATCACAAAGTCAAGGCAAAAGGGTGTCCAGCCATTTCTTCCGTAAAGTATCTACCTCACTATGTAACACATCTGCATAATGCCCCCCTAAGGGCTACTTTGGACTGCCCTCAAACAAACTTAATTTATAGCAGAGGCCAGGAGGATTTGGGTTAGTGTTGTCGCCATGTCGAGAAGGCGCTGTTCAATGCGAAAGCAAAACCTCTTTGTTTGGACTATCAAAGGCAGACAAATTGAAGTATAAGTGGTTAAAATAAATTTTTACCACTATTCCTCAACAGTACAACCACAACCAGTGCTGGATTTTCAAGTTGGTTATCCCTGAAAGATGGTGCAATTCACTCTTTGTTGGAACAATCTGGCTCTTCAGGATCACAGCCTGTAAGTATGTTTGATTATTTGTGGATTTATCTGCGGTCAGTTAACACTGGGGTGATATGGGTACATCAATGGGAGCTTCTACACCGGGTATTCCCCAACGGACCTCCCATTCCCCGTCATGCTCGTATGTCAGCTCAGTTGCAGGCCGACGCAGAGCTGACGGCCAAGCTTGCCTGGGCAGCTTTGAGTGTCGGGCTGGAGTGAAATCCTCCGCTGCTCCCAAACCCTTGTGGCTCAATGATTGGTTCCTGGGGCCAGAGCGCCGCTCACGGCCATGCTCTGCCCCCGTTCCATTCTTCCCGGAGGTGCATGATGAGCTCACGTTTGTGGCAGGTACCTTTCACTGCCCGCACATGGTCCATGAGCTCCTCCACACTCACTACCCTCAATTCCCCAAGTGGGTTGCTGGGCGGAGTTTTCCGAGGCTCCCGTCCAGGGCCTGTAGGCCGATGTCGTCAATGATGGCTAAAGCTGCTGGACACGGCACTTCTGCCTTGCATGCCATGGTGCTTCTGCAGGTACACAACAAGCCAAGGTACTTCATGAGGGTAGTCCTGACACGGGACTAATTCAGGAGCTGCACTCGATGACCGACTTCGCCCTCCGGCCAACGAAGGTCATGGCGTGGGCTCTCTGGCAGGTGATGTACACCCTGGTGGTCCAGGAACTGCACCTTTGGCTCAACCTGGTCGAGTCGTGAGAGGCCGACTGCTTAACTGCGAGAACCTCGCTGCCTTGTGCACGGAGATCGCCTCCCTTCTACCGAAGGATACGAAAGAGCCTGTCCCTCCAGCCGAGATGAAGAAGGGGTTTTACAGCCCATTCTTCATTGTAACCAAAAAAGGCAGGTTGCGGCCAATCTTGGACCTGCGTGTTCTGAACCGGGCTCTGCACAGACTCCCGTTCAAGATGCTGATGCAGAAACGCATCCGGCATCAGGATTGGTTTGCGGCGGTAGACCTGAAGGACGCGTACTTCCATGTCTCGATTCTTCCTCGACACAGACCCTTTCTCCGGTTTGCCTTCAAGGGTCGGTCATACCAGTACAAAGTCCTCCCCTTCGGTCTGTCCTTGTCTCCTCGCTCTTTTACGAAAGTCACAGAGGCAGCCCTTGCCACCACTGAAATGGCTGGGTATTTGGCTCGGCTCCACAGTGCGAAACCTGAGTGTGTGTTTGCAAGCGGCACTCCTTTTATACCCGTATGTCCAGGGGAGTGGCAAGAAAATTCCACACGCCAATTTTCATTGGCCTTTTCTCAAAGATCAGAGATGTCTGGGCTCCCAAGTATGAACCCCTAGTTTCAACTCATCGACACAATGTCTCATTTCCTCCATCAGGGAATGGAAATTGCATTTATGAAAAGAGATGCTGAAAACCAGTGAAACGTGACCCAACCACAGTGAGATCTATGTACAGACAGAACGCAAGATCAGGTCTTGTGAGAACATCTCTTAAGTGTGATTTGGACAGACTGATGAACTAATCGATGCTTTACTCATTTGCCATGTAAGTAGAAGCTTCTGTGTATGTTTTGGGCCTGTTGCTGAATGTAGCCACAGAGTCATAGCTCCTCTGCTAATGGGATCCAGGCAGGCACTCCTCTTCCTGTCCAATAATGAATATCGTTTGAGTTTCCTCCATGGACATGGCTCTTGATTACCTCTAAGGTCTCAAATCACATCCTAAAGGTGTCTACCTCCTCACACCGTACAATATGTGGGACCCAGCTGATGGAAAACATCCTCTTTGGTCTCTTGACAATTATGCACCATTGCAGAATGTTTCAATAGCATTTCCATGTAGGGCAGACCTGGATACCAGCAATTCTGCATCCCAAGTGATCAACAGATGATTCCTCCTGCTGTTGACCTCTGCTCCCTGTCAAGCAACACGGCGGATATCAAAACCACACGCAGGCTGCATGGTAGTTCGCCGTCTGGAAGCCAAGCTGGAGGGTCTAAACTTTCTCTGAAACTTCCTCTACCTTCGGTTGGCCCTGTTAGGTCAGAGGTGACACCCTGCTGAGGCGATGTGTCCAGCGAACCCCTTGCTGAAGTCATGTGACTGTCTCAACCAGTTGACGTACCTTCCGATCATTGGAGGAAACACAGAAGCACTAAATGTGATTTTGAAAGAATGCAGTAATGGCATGAGCACCACAACAAGCACACTTGCCATTTCCGTTACCACTGACCCTGACAGGAAGTGAGTGTCCAGACTGACAGAAGTTATTAGGGAGAAGCCAGATGTGAGAAGGCTGTGCTCAGAGACAGTTCTAGAGTTTTGCGATGCATACAAACAAATAAAACACTGATACTGTGACCTATATATCAGTGTTGTGGAACAAAATGACTGTAGCTACTAACTTTGACTGAAACAGAGCTTTTCAAGAAAATGAACTGTACTTTTCCAAACAAGAAGCAAAGCAGTGCAACAAAACGCTTTGCTGCTATTTTTTGCCACAATATTTCACACAAAGCCTTGCAGCCAAGATAATATTAATATACACTCATCTAAAATGTACTCTCTATCCCACATTGCAAAATCCTGTTCATTCATTTGACCAGTTAAAAACTAACTGAGCCTACTAAAAAAACTAAGCAACCTATTATACAGACCTATTATGCTTTTTTGAGTAAACTCAACTTAAATTCAGCTGCCCAACTCAAACAGCTGAGAGGCCAAGAAATTTGAGAATTTTAATTATTTGTTCATCTAAGATACAAAGTCTTGTCAAGGCAAAACAAGATTATTTGTTTACCAAAACTTTGGTATGTAAGTAAGGCAAACAAATGAATCCTTCCTAATAACATGTTTAGGCTAATTTAGTTTATTTGACACAAAAATCAATAAATACAATATTTGATCAAGCTACTTATTTATATTTTATTGTGTGACGTTTTTACAAGTCTGATTATTTTTCAGAGTATATAGTGTAAATACATTGTTTTTATCCTAGATAAACACTGCTCTGGTTGCTTGTTAATCCACTCCCACCTAATAGCTTCAATGTAGTCAGCTGCTTTCTGTTAGTAACTTGTAGTGTAGCTACCTTTTTAAAAGAGTAATTTGGTTGTTGTTGAATTGCATTAAAATAAATGTATCTTGACAAGCTACAGTTTCAAAGTAGCATTCCCAACTCTGATAACAGTGAACTAGGCTGGACTAGGTCACTGGGGATTAGTTACATTTGAGTCCTTTTAATTACCAACTTTAAAAGGCATGGCATTATATGTGGTAAGACCCATTAACACAATCTGAACCCATCCTCCTGTGAGCACATAGCATCAGTGTGGATTTCCCTTTGATTACTGAGATCTTTCCTCATTTGG
The DNA here is from genome assembly GCF_025860055.1 of Xyrauchen texanus. Taxonomy (NCBI): domain Eukaryota; kingdom Metazoa; phylum Chordata; class Actinopteri; order Cypriniformes; family Catostomidae; genus Xyrauchen; species Xyrauchen texanus. The sequence continues at coordinate 2,323,915 of NC_068283.1, forward strand.
GACCCTGTATTCTGCAGAAGCGGATCTCAGAAATATGGGGTCAATGAGGGGCGCCTTTGACACATGTGTTCTCTTAAAGTAAGGCTCTATGAATTAAACATGCAACCTTAACAAAACAAGGCAGGCCTCATCCACTGGGTTATCTAGTGCAATGTAACTGGGGCTCTTTTCTTGAGTGGGATGCTATATCATGTTCTTAGAGGCCCTGTTTCCTCATCTCCACTCACATCTGTGTCCAGACCCATTCCATCCTCAGTCCGTCCCCAAGAGACTGCTGTCCAGATGTGTTTTGCAGCATCTCACGTTCTTCTGGTCTCCCCCTTTGACCTGATTGTCTGAATAAATTTAGTTTCTGTCTATTCTTCCTGTCTAACAAGTTAGCAAGAAGAGCACAGCTGTATTTAAAGAGCAAAAGAAGAAGGATAAAGCAAAGGTGTTGAGAAGTGAAATTGTGCAATGCTTCATGCAGGTTTGGATAAAGGAGCAGAGACTTTGTTTAGTGAACTGACCTCTATGTCATGCCTGAGAGGCAGGTCACCAGGGGAGGATGAGATCCTGTGGCTCTTTAGCATATCGGCAGCAGGGGTGGTATGTGTCATAGTTCCAAAGGGTTCACGTGTTGGCTCTAGGCCGAGATAAGGTTTTTGTTGTTTTGTTGCAGTTTTGCCATGCTGTGCTGTCCCATGCACACATATACAAAAGACTGATAGAGGACAGCTATACTATAAGACAAATTATATTTCTGTGGATTACATGACTGTACCAAAATGGCCATGTTTGGCGAATATTTGCAATCCTTAACACTTTCTGTATGTTAATAGCTGTAATTAAGTAAGGACCAGAACCAAGTAGAAAGAAACCCTTTAAGATAGTAAAACCCTTAGTTATAATTGTAAGGTTGTTGTTACTAACTGTTTTCTTAGCTTAAGGGGTTTCTTGCAGTTGGCCCCAGGTCTTAAAAATCAAAATAATAATAATTAAAAAAAGAAAAATATATTATATTTACAGAATAAAAGTATTGAGTGAAAGTTTCAGTTGACGTATATGAAATGATACAGGCTTCATCTACTAAATGTCTTGAAAGATCTTGTATGGTGTACCTCTCTATTTCTTCTATTTCTACATTAATGACACCTCTGTGTCCTCAGTTTCCTATTCTTTTTTGCTGATGATACATTTTCAGAATGTTTCAGAAAAATAATTTATCCTTAAATGTAAAAATGTTTTTTTTTTAAATGTTAATACATTTCTTGGAATGTAAGTAGATAATAACATGTCCTTAAAAATCATATTCAACTTATAATTGCTACAATATTAAAGTCAGTTGATACTATAACAAGACAAGTCATATTTATTTGTATAGTGCTTTTCACAATATACAAAGCAGCTTCGTAGAAAATTATGTCGTAACAGAAAATTATGCTGTGATGTCTTAAAGTCTTCATTGTGCAATTCAAATGAAATAACAAAAATAAGAGGCTTCCATCAACAGGGGAACCTTTTAAAAAAAAATGACAGCCTAATTTATCTATATCTCATTTATTCACGTCTCTTTTCTATTGTGTGTTCCTGTATTCTCATGTACTACATAAACTACCTACCTCGCCACAATGTTGGTGTGTTTTGGTGGCTACTAGGGCATTGCTATGGGGATGTTTAAATGTTCTGGCTGGTTGCCCATAAACAAAACCTAAAACGCATCTATGCAAGATTTGAGATATGGTACGATATGTAGATTCAACAACCGCTTAACTGTTTTCTTTAAAACAAGCCCACAAGGATGTAATAATGCAAAAAGAATGGACATTGAGATACACCCATGTATATAGGCTCATGTTGGCCCAAGTCAAAAGAGCCAAGTCTCTATGATATTCTGTTGTCCAGATATGGCTCAGTAAAACAAGCACACATTTTTCACAAAACATAAAAGCAAAACACACTCAGTAAAAAGGAAAAATCTAAAATTCACAAAGTAGTAAAAACAAGTTTGTAAAAATACATTTTTTAGTGTAACTATGTGACGTTTTTCTCTCCTTTTATTAACCGACAAGTGAAAACCATAAGTCTGATCTCTTAACACTCTGGGGTCAATGGACGCGCCGGATATTTTCGTCATTACAGCGGAGACAACTTAAAATACTCCGTCATTTTGGGGCATACAGATAAGTGTAAGACATCATTAGAGACTATAAATGGTCTTCTTTTATTTGTGTACACTCACAATATCAGGCAATCCCAACCTGCAAAAAGTCATTTCAGGGAGGTATCCCGGACCCCCCCCCAAAAGATATAAAAGCATAATATATAATTTATTTAGGCTATAGGCCTATGCAATTATTTGTTAATTATGTAGATTACTTTTAATATAAACTGCTTATACTATTTATGTAAACTGCTTTTATTTATATTCCATTGCAACTTTAAACAGGTCTAAGGAGTTTATTGTTTTCATGTAGCCTAGGTAACTAGCCGGCCTGAATAAATGAAACTTGTTTAACTCACCTCAACATGTCTTTTACAATCATTTAACCCGCCATGGGCAATGCTGAAGTCACTGTTACAAACTGTACAGCGTGCAAGACTGTCATTATGTTTCACTCTTATTAGACAGGGGTACACTTTCGTGTAGTCTGGCGTAAAATGTGTCTTATATTTTCACTTTTTGGGGCACTCTCCCTCTGCCATGGCGCTCCTGTGTCTAGATACACTGAACTGATTAATTAGCTTCGGGAGAAGAGATAAAAGCCCGCCCACACTGACAATTGATTGGTTGACTTACCGAAACAGGCCAATCAGGATGCTCTCTGTCTTACATGCACTTCTTGATGCACACACACACACACACACGCAAGGTCTCTCGCTCTCTCCCTCTCTGCCGTGCGCGCTACACGGATTGGAGCACAGTCTAACCGCTCTTGCTCGCTCGCTCTTAATTCCGGGAGATTTTAACTAATTTGCGGGCATCAGGGAGCCGCTATCAATACGCGGGAGACTCCCGGAACTTCCGGGAGACTTGGGATGTCTGCAATATCAACAAAATCTTGTGCTTTTGTAAAATAAAGAAAATATAAAGGGTGAGCTTTCAGCTGTCTCTGTGTTCACGAGCATATTTCAGAAACACGTCACAAAAATGAACTGAAACTCTTCTATTATCACACAAACATGAAACATATGTCTAAAGAAAGCTTAAAATGTCTACTTTTAAATAAAACAATTCAAATTTAAAACAAATATTCTGTACATTTTCATATACTAATGTGCTGAAGCGATCAATGCAAATGGAAAAGCCCCTGACAGTGAGGTTTGATTTAAACACAATTAATTAATTTTTCTGCACGTTTGTAACGATACACAGGCGAGGAAACTCCAGGATATTAAGGAAGAGTTAACATTTTCCTCAGAAGAAGAGCGGGACTAAACCGCGTCTTCCTTGGGCAGAGGGCCCTCTGTCCTTGGTCACCGTGTTTGTAGTAACTCCTCCCCTCCTCGGGTAGGACCTACCATGGCATTTTCGATTTTTAGTTTTCATTAGTTGACATGCTATTTTATAAAAACATGTACACATTTTACTAGTGGGACTGTTTCCAGACTTGCCAGCCAGGATTCAGAGTATTGACATTTGAAACATGACTCCTAATAAGCAAGTTTAGTTACATTTAAATGCTGTTTTGGCTAAAGCAGGTATTTAAATTGTATGCTGTATGATATAAATATGATATGTGATATGGTATAAAAATAATGTGAATGTTTAGAATATATGTTATCTAGTGTTTATGCAACATCATTATCATCAACAAAGCTTGTGCTTGCAAATATGTGTTCAGGTTAAATAGAGTAAAATGCACTTTAAATATGCCCATATTAGAAAATCACCATCTTATAATGATTTCTGAAGGATCATGTGACACTGAAGACTACAGTAATGAAAGAAAATTCAGCTTTGATCACAAATTGCATTTTTACAATATATTCAAATAGAAAACTGTTCTTTTAAATTGTAAAAATAGTTCAAAATATCACTGTTTTTACTGTATTTTGGATCAAATAAATGCAGTCTTGGTGAGCAGAAGAGACTTCTTTTAAATGGTAGTGTAGGTCTAAAATTAAGTAAAGTCTTTGTACATGTACAGTCAGATTACTACTTTTAACTTAAAACTGGATTTTGATCATTAAGTCTCCTCACATTCATTCTCTTTCTGTCACATTCCTCATTGATAGGCCCAGGAGAGGGGTCTCTTGTCTCAGGTGTGAATTACAATCACTATTCATTATAGTTCACGCCTCCTCGCATATAACATTTCAACACTAAAATTGTCTTACAAAAGTTAAATTAGTATATTGTTTTGTATGAATGAGTGATCAGGATGGTTTTCACATAATTTTGTAGCAAAGATCCTAGGCTACAAGATACAGTTCTCAAAAGTCTTGTGGAAAAATATTTATTATGTGTTATATGGCCTTATTTCAATGATTTAAAATTTTATTTTTTCAAAAACAAAGCATAAACATTATTTTCTCAAAAATACAAACCTGTACATACATGTTGCACACATATTATTGTAGCCCAGTTTGTGCTGTATATAGTGTTATCAGACTTTAGCCATTAATGTGTTTTTAAGCAACTGAAAAAAGCACAAATGTCAAGGCATGTCAAAACTTCTCCAGGGCCCTCAGAACACCCAAAACACCCTCAGACCCCCGAGGGTTAAGAGGTGACTTATGAACATGATCACTTATTTTATCTAAGAATTGTCATGAAGATGCAGGATTTGAGGAATCGTGTACGTGTAATGGTGTCCAAGGAGTGGAAGAGAGGAGACGCAGGAGTGGAATCTTTAAATCCTTTAATTAATATTGCTGGAGTGGAACAAACAATACTGACAAATCACTGAACAAAACTAGAGGGTATTTATACACAGAAAACGAATTAGGAAATTGAAGGCAGGTGAGGCTGATGATGAGCAGATGAAAGTGATTAGGGCAGTGAATTCTGGGAAATGCAGTGCAGGGAAAAACTTCTACTATGACATGGGACGGTCGAGGCTACAGACACTGGCTCTGGCACGGTCAAGGCTACAGGCACTGGCTCTGGCACAGTCGAGGCTACAGGCACTGGCTCTGGGACGATCGAGGCTACAGGCACTGGCTCATTAACCGTGGCAGGCATGGGCACTGGCTCGTTAACCGTGGCAGGCATGGGCACAAGTTGTGGCCCAGGGTTCCCGACCATAATTAACAGCATATGGGGGAAATGCAACCTCCGTGGTCGCAACCGCTGACTGTGGCATGGAATCGACCACCAGAACCAAGAGAGTTGTATGGAGAGGAGTTACCTTGGAGATAGGGGCTGTGGAAGGCACGGAGACAGGGGCCGTGGAAGAAGTCAATTTCTGTATTAAACATGATGTGAGTGAAGGGTTATGCATATTCAGGGCGGCTAGAATGTAATTCGCCATCTTCCACCTCCGAAAGTGCTGTGGGTCTGTGGAATTTTAATGCCACTCTATAAACAGGAGGTTAAACATTTGTCGGTGTGGTGTAGGGAGAATAACCTTCTCCTTAATACTGTAAAGACCAAGGAGCTGGTGATTGATTACAGGAGGGAAAAGACTGACATCACACCACTCATCATCGGCGGGGATCGGGTGGAGCAGGTGTCGGACTTCTGTTTTCTGGGTGTGTACATTGAGGAGGGTCTGACATGGAGCGTAAACAGTGTGAAGGTGCTAAAAAAGGCCCAACAACGTTTGCACTTCCTGAGGGTCCTCAGGAGAAACGACATCACCCAGAAACTGCTGTTATCCTTTTACAGGTGTTCCATAGAATCTATCTTAACATACTGCCTATGTGTGTGGTTTAGTAGCTGCACAGTAGCCCAGAAAAAGGCTCTCCAACGGGTCATTAACATGGCCCAGAAGATAGTCGGTTGCCCCCTCCCTACAATGGTTGACCTTCACAGTGCTCGCTGTGCCAAAAAGCCCAGAGCATTATTAAAGACACTTTCCATCCCGGTCACTTCTTGTTTGAACTGTTGCCATCAGGCAGACGATACAGGACAATCAAATCAAGAACAAACAGACTTAAAAACAGTTTTTATCCAACAGCAATAACCACCCTTAATGCCATAAAAAAACATTCATAAAACAATACTATATAGTTAGATTGTGCAATAACTATGACAGAATGAATGGTGGTGTGTGTGTGTGTGTGTGTGTGTGTGTATTTTTATTTTTATATTGATATTGATTTTATTGATGCACCAACTGTTTGGCACTTTTAAATTTCGTTGTACAGGTTACAATGACAATAAAAGGATTACATTAAACGGGCTTGAGGTATATGTCCGGAATTGATGTCGAACAGCAAGGTGTAGGAACTTGGTTGTGTATTCCAAGAGGGGAAGATCCTGCCTTAACAGCTCCAAGAATAAAACTGTTGGCTCCATGCTCAGTGATGTGCAGATCGAGGTGAGGCTTTTTAAGAGATGAGGATTAGTAGGGTCGCTGGAGTAGAGGAAGACTTTTGGAAATCAGGTAAGTATATCCGTATTCTTTGGGTCAGTCCTTCTTTAATGTTGGTGAACAAGGAGTGGAAGAGAGGTGACACAGGAGTGGAATCTTTAATTCCTTTAATTACAGTCGCTGGAGTGGAACAAATGCTGGAGTTTCATCAAAATGTAACACTTCAAGGACTGACAAATCACTGAATAAAGCTAGAGGGTATTTATACACAGAGAACAAAATGAGGGAATGGAATACATGTGGGGATGACGATGATCAGATAAAAGTGATTAGGGCAGTGAATTCGGGGAAATGTAGTGCAGGAGAAAACTTCAAAATAAGAGTCCTTGAAGAACACGATTGAGACAGACTGTGACAGTACGTATGTCCACAGATTTGTTCATATACCTGTACAGTATGAGACTCTTCTTAGCTTCATTATAATTTTGAGTGCTAGAAAGCACTAAATGAATGGCTACCACTATTTCTTGAGACTGAGCCTGTTGTCTGCGGATCTTTTCAAAGTAGCTGAGGCCTGTCAGCACAGGCCCCTATAAAGTGAGATCAACCACTCTGTGAGGCTGATTACAAGGGATTGCAGGAATTTCCTCAGTTGTGAGTGAAATGGAATCATACCCTGCATGCTTTTAGGGGTAATTTCACTTCATCTGACCCTCGCTGTGTGTTATATTGCTGTGCAGTGGTTTCTGCTGCCAGAAGCATGTGAGTGCCCTTTTTATATGTAAAAAAGAAGCTCTGACTCAACTTGGCTGGAGTGATTCCTCTGTTATACAATGGATGTAAGAATAGTATTTATGGTGCTGGATATGCTACATTGGCAAATAAGTCCTCTGTGGATATATTTAGTCCCTCTACAGAGACTCTAGTGCAGACGTTTTGTGGTTCCACAGTGTCTCTGACATGCTGAGACTCTCAAACCTCCATGAGCTGTACTACTATCCATCATCAGCTGTCAAAACTTGTCATACAAATAATCTGTGATACAATCCACACATTACTTCCTGGGAGTATAATAAAGAAAGATATGCTTTTCTCTCTTTTATTTGGAAGAATATTAGTGAGGCTATCTTTAGTGGTCGAAACGTTCTACCAGATCAATAATGTGGTGTATATTGAGTGAACTTAGCTAAGTGCAAAATTCAAGAAACAATGTAGGGATCTGAGATATCAAGTTTTGTTTGACCACAACAGAGTTAAGTGTTGATAAATGCTAAAACCAATGCATCATAGTCATTATCTAAGTGAATGTTAAAGTCAACAACAATCAATGCTCTATCCACTGTAACTATGCTATGCTAATGCTATATCTGACAGAAAATCTGCAAATTATTTAAGGAAGTATGTATAGGGCCCTGGAGGTCTGTATACAGTATCAAGAACAAAAGATCAAGATTTTTTACTCATATTGGACAATGCTACATTAACCACTGTCACTTCAAAATAATTACATTTGTGTACTGCCCAAAAAAAAAAGAAATGAAAAAAAAAAAAAACACCCCAAAACACCAATGTATATTGTAGCAACACATTTAGACAGAGCTTTTGTTTATGTGGTGTCTGAGGGAGACTATCAAAAGCACTGAATTCAGTCAATGACACTCATTCAGCAAGAATCCCAAAGAGACCACATCAAAGACAACAGAGACACTAAATCGAGACACGTTTTCCAGTCAACAGACACCCACACACCTTCTGTCCTCCTGAGATGAAGAAGAGACAGACAGCATAGTTGTTCGTGATGTCTTTTAAAGGCGACACTCCATCAGTGCATGCACCAGAGATGAACAATCAAGAGCCTCAGAGATTTCCTTTAGCGTTGTGCTTTGGTCTATTAATAGATAACAGTGATAATGGTCAAAAACAGACCTTCTGGCAAATCTCACACTGGTTTCAGCACCCTGGGGTCTGTCTGTGTTTCTGTTAGAACAAGCATTTCCACTCTTTATTTTCTTCAGAGATGAAAATAAGGACTTCTAGTGCTGTTTTGGGCTCCTTGCCACTTAAAAAATTTAAGAGGCCAGATTTAAACCCTAGGAGCTCTATGATACTTGGAGAGAGCTCACTGTTAGCATTCACACTCATTTCAATGGCAGTTTCTCAGCTGGCGCATGCACCCCAGAATGCAGTGCTGTAACTTTTTCATGGGTGAGATCCAGATAATTGTTTTTTTTAGCCAATCACTTGTGCTGTAGGTGGCATTTGATCAATCACTCTAGAACTGCAGTACTGACCAGCTGATTGCACCAAAGGCACATTCACAGTCCCCCCAAGCCCTTCATTAGCGAATATCCTTAGCTGTGCACATCAAAAGCAACAAATGGGGACAATATTGGTATATCTGAACGTTGCAGTGGAATCCAGTTGTACTCATCATTTGCAGTGATGAATTGTTGTGCACCGGAGCTTGCTTGTGAGGCAGCCATAAGCTTTGCAGTTGTCATGACAATCACAGCAGAGTTAAGAAATGTGACCTCATAAGGCATTCAAGTAAGTGAAACTTTGTTTCCTGTGCTTCATTTATGTGTAAATACACAGAGTTTACATATGAACTGCTCTGTTAATTTAATGTTAAAAATTCTGGTAAGTGAAACATGATTGATTCGTGTGTAAATAAAAGCTGCAATAAAAAGTCTGTAAATGCGCTTAGGCAGAGGAATTATAAGGCTAGCCTTCCCCTGGCCCCAAACTCAATGAATTCACTGACTCATGCAGAAAAGCTGAGTCAGTGGCTGCAAGCAATGTCCTAGATGATTTGCGCATGCTGAGAAAATGTCTTTTCTGATTCCACATTTCAAAACTATATATCCTTTTAATAAACAAGTCATGTGATTTGTGAAATAAACTTTTTTATTACATTTTGGTAGAATCCTACTTTACTCCTTCATCCCTCCTCAGCCTCAGCGTTGAGCGGCCTGCAGGCCATGTATGCCCCCCGTCTCCAGGACCCCCTCTAGGACCCGTAAAGCTCCTAAGCACTCCTGAGACGGAAGACCCGGGCAGTCGTTCCGTATCCAGTATCAGGACCACTCCATTTCCCGGTGGAGGGCCAGGTGGAAAATTTTAATTTTCCTTATTTTCTTTCACTGAATCCCCTTCGGGCTGTGGTACCCACATTCTCAATAAAAGAGCGATTTCCTCACTCCCTGGGTCATCCAGTCGGTGCGTGACGTTCTCACGGTGCCCCGGTTCCAAACTCCTACAGTTCCAGCTCGCCTGACAAAATCACCTCGCATCTGGACCCCCGAATGCCCATCCCCGGCAGGCCGGCGCTGGCGACTTCCAAAGACGCCATTACAGAACCTCTTCCTCAGTCTCTAACACAAAGGTACGCGGAGGGCTTTGAGTCTTTTCTCAGCACCCAAGCCTCAGGATGCGCTTTTGCCTCCTGACGCGTTATTACCTACTAACCAGCCAAACCCTTAAGTCTGCCCCATAGCTCCTCTGGAAATAATATCATAAATGAAAAGTCAAAAATATTTATTAGAAAGGGCTTCTTTACTTACCTAATTTTGAAGTGTTAAACTAAACGAGCAGGTTTATGATATTTGACCTCCATGGAAATTAAAAATAGCCACCATGTAGATTCTCCACAGATTCAGGTCCTGTCAGAACAAATTACTGTTCCACGCCATTCTCTTGGCCATTTAGAGGAATTCTACATGTCAATCATGTCATGTGGTTGGATGTTTGTATAATTAAGTCCTGCTCAGGTGGCCTGGTCATGCTTGAACAATGCCTGAAACCTGACAGTGTCCAACACACACAAGCCTGTGAGGTGGAAAGTGTCTTTGGTGAAGAGTTTCCCCCACAACAGCAGCATGGACCATGAGGTGTTGTGTTATTTCATTACTCTGAGCTGACAGTTCCTGCACTTCTCCCAGATCAATACCTTTTCATAAAAATAAGAATATGAGCCTCTGTTTTCTTTGCTCTAATTAGCCCTTAATTAACAATGTCAGCGCCAGAGCAGGCCTCACATCAAACTATATGGGAAGAGACGGGCATGGTGAAAAAAAAACACTTTTGGAGTTTTGTTTTTAGTACACTTTGGTTGTTTCAGTCATACGAAATTATTTTGCTTTTATTTGAATTATATTGTACATCTATAATTGTATATTTTAATTAGTTCATATCGTTATCATAAAGCACAAGTTATCTGACAAAACATTTTCACATGTAGATCATAATGAAATTGGTTTTAAAGGAATATTTAATAGATATTACAGTTTCATTTTTTGTTAAAGTATCATTTTCTGTAAAGCTGCTCTGAAACAATGTGTGTTGTAAAAAGTGCTATACAAATAAAAATGACTTAACTTGACTTGAATATTAATCCAGCAACAATACTGCCCATCAAAGTCAAACTGCAGTAACTACACAATTTATTTCAAAATTGGGTTGTGACTGGAATTGTGTCTCTTTTATTCTGTTAGATGGGTTTGGCTCATCTATACTCAGATTTAGAGAAAGCAGTGTGGAAATAATTCACATTTGGCTGGACAATAAAAAAAACGGAAGCAATTTTACTGCTTCAATGTTGGCATAGAAGCAGTAAACTTGTGAGGCAGAATTTGTTACTAACAACAAAAAGAACACAATCTTGGCTGGATAACGCTGACTTTGAAATTCTATACCATTGTGTCTGCCAATACGGACATCATCATGGGCATATAAGCCGGAGCCCAGCACCACACCAACAGGATATTCTGGCTGATGGGAAGGAGAGCGTATCTCTTGTCCCATAACAGCTAAAAATCAGTAGCTAAGGCACAGCTATGCAGCGTCTCGTTCCCTCCTTTCAGGGAATCAGCGTTATCCCTTTCAAGTATGAAGCTTCAATGCAGTGTCAGAAGCAAATGTTATGGAAGCCATATGATGCCGTAGCACCGATGTGCAATACCTATTTGCCATTACAAGCTATTCAAAAGAATTGCTGAAGCCATCGCTTCATATTGAGAAATAGGAAGGAAAGTGGGAACAATAAACCAATGGCTCGATGCCAAGACTGAGACACTAGCCATGTCGGGTAGTGGTCCAATGTCTTAGCACATCTTCCAAGTTAGTGAGATGGAGGGGAGCACAGTGATCACCTGGCCAAGGGCTTTGGCACAATGACACTAACCAATAGATTAGTGAAATATTGCACAAATGCATTCATTCAAACTAGTGGGAACTGAGAGACCCCTATCTAACATAAATATTACCCAATTAATCAGTGATCAACCCACTTCCTCTGTGAATATGTGGGAGGAAAGGAAAGATACATGCAGGTTGTAAAAACTGGCAAAGATGTTAGGAGAAGCCTAACCTCCCCCAGACATATGTCTTCTTGTGACCCACCCTTTGCCCATGTCCAGGAGGAAGTAGAATGTGCTTTTACTTTCAGGTTATGGACTAATAGGACTCGTTCTTTCTTTTGATTTTCCCATGATGTCAAGCAAAGAGGCACTGAGTTTGAAGGTAGGCCTTAAAATACATACACAGGTACACCACTAATTGATCAGAAGCATATTGACTAATTGTCTAAAGGCTTGACATAATTTTCTGGAATTTTCCTAGCTGCTTAAAGGCACAGTTAACTTGTGTATGTAAACTTCTGACAGACTGGAATTGTCAATTAAACGAGAAACAATCTGTTAAAAAATTACTCATGTCATGAACAGAGTGGATGTCCTAAATGACTTGCTAAAACTATAGTTTGCAAATATGAAATCTGTGGAGTGGTTAAAAAATTTGTTTTAATGGCTTCAACCTAAGTGTATATAAACTACTGACTTCAAGTAATAGCCTAAGTATATACATACTTGAGAAAGGGCATAACAATAATCTTCAAATGGCATTTTAATTCACACATAATTCCAACCGCAAACTGAATAGAAGGTGTTTGTGTACCAGTAACTGCATAGATACGTACAGTATATAGACCGATGGATAGATGGACAGACAGACAGACAGATAAATAGATAGTGTTCTCTTACTTGTAAGGTGTTCTGAGTGAGGAAACTAAACAGAGGGAAAGTCTAATTAATATAAAAGGTATCAATATTTTCCCCATGAAGGGTCGAGGTGCTGCTATGTTGCCACCTCATTGCCTCATTTCCAGATACACAAACCAGGAGTGGTGTGAGGTGCTGCATGAAGGACACATGAACTGAAGCTTTGTCCCTGGTCTTGTGTGGTCACATGGACAGGAAGAAACTTTGTCACTCTGGAGGTGTCGCTGCTGCAGCTACTGTGGGTGCTGGTGATCTCAGTGTTTTCCAGCAATACCATTGTGTTCACACAGCCTCTCATAGCAATTACTTAAACTCACACCTCACCTCTCACTGGGTTTAGAGACCAGCCTGACATAAACACACTGTTAAAAATAATGGTTTGCACAATACTACCAGCTGATTAAAAGAATGAATAAACACAAACAATAACAAGGTGCAGTCTTTAGCAGAATTTTTTTTCTTCCACTTGTTGCATTTAAAATAGGGCAAACATTTTGAAGTTGTCACAAGCACTATATATCAGAAACTGCTGTTTTATGTCAAAAGTCCAATTACACATGTGCTTTCTCTAGCAGTGGTTTTGTATGTTGGTTTCAAACACCTCCTGTAGTTCAAAATCCTCTTTACCCTTTTTGTTAATTAATTTATCATTCAAGTTATCCATATAATATCTTATTATTGCTGGCATATACTGGCATATGTTTATGCAAAGTTCAGCTATATATTGGCAACACTATACATTAATGTTCCCTTCATTAAGGTTTTATAAAGGGGCTCGTTAACAACTAAAAAGCCATTTACAAATGTATAATAAATATTTTATTTGCAGTTACAGCAAGATACATAAAAGGGCAAATTTCATTCAATACTTGCCTAATAGTGAACATTTTAAATTACATATTAAAATTGCTCCTCATGCCTTCAAGCTCATTCACAGAATATGCCATATAATAAAGCCTCAAGACCATTAAAGCATACTGAAGATTTATATACAGGTTTGTATTATTAAAAACTCCTTAATAAATGTGTGACATGTATCCACTTTATATTTAGGTGCATTTTCAAACCTTATAATTAAGGTAGATTTTAGTGATCAAAGGGTGAAATGTGTTCTTAGGACAGGGGTTTTCATAAATATCAGGTCAGTGCATGTTGTCATATTTTTATCAGGGCATATCGTTACATGTTTGTTTTAAATGTTAGAAATTTATGTGTTACAATATTTTGGGGCTAAAACAATGGTTTGCTATTGATATGAAAATGTTTACTGTTTCGTGACTTATTTGAATTATTTTATAATTGTAATAGTTTATAATAATGTTTAATCTAGGCAGTTTAATGGCCGGTCTCAGTGACAACTTACCCCATAAAACATTGCACTGTTGTGTATTAAATTAACTGTATCTTTTTTCTGAGTAATAGAGGTGAAAATGATTCATAGCTTTTTTGTAGCAAAATTCATCAAAATTATGTCTCTACGAAATGTACTCAAAAATACATCTAAAAGGTAAAACGTGGCGGTTCGCCCTGTCTCCACATGCTGTATTAAATGCTGATGGTGGCCCTGGAAATCTGCTGGTGTAAATCCATGGGTTATGTTTGCATTTCACTTGTTTGTCAGCTTGAGTGAACCAGCACCTCCACAGGTCACCAATTCAAACATGAAGGCCCTTTAACACCTAGTTTTCCCCCATTATAATCTCTGCCAATGGTCTAATTATGGCAAAAGCAGCCACTATAATGGCCTGTAGTTTGTTTATTTGAAATGCTAAATATTTTTTATTCTGTGCCTCAGGCACAACAGATATATTGTTCTCAGGAAATTACACAAGTTGGAATGTTCACTTATGTAAAGCTTTTGTGGTGTGCTGTGAAGATGTAATAAAACTATCTTTGATTACCAGAAACAGAATTAGTATAATCTATCTTTATGTCATGGAAAAACTGGTTTCAGATATTTCACCACAACTTTCATTAGCTGTGTAGTTGTGAGATTTGGTAAGAAGACAGAACATCCAATATAAAAGAGATAACTGCAGCCCTACTGCCTACAATGCTGTGTTAAAATACACAATAGTAACAGCTGTGATGTGAAACACCTGAATCCATGTATCATTAGTTCTTTTCATATTCAATTAAGTATTCAGAATCTGAAAAACTACTTGATATTTCATTAATCATTTACAAAACCAATATTAAAAAACAAATAACGACTTCACTTTCGATATTACGTTCAAGTTAAAATAGGAAACTGGAATATTGTCCGTGTTCTTTTTGATAATTTTATTCCATATAAAATTTTACTTGCTTTTAAATTGTTCAGATTAATTTGTCTCAGTTAATATTAATGAAATAATGAAAATAACCATAAATCCACAAGATTATAAATGCATACAGTTGACCTACACTGTAAAGATATAGACTTATTTTCATGAGGGCGAGCGAGCACTAACAGGCTCTTGGGTGGGAGTGACTTGTTCATGAATGCTCGTCTCTTAAAAGCTTGACCAATTAATTTAAAATCAACATTTACACAAAGCCTTCAGATTTGTCTGATAATAGAGCAAGCATTTCTATTCTACTCTATATATTTTTATATTCTAGTATAATAGGCAACCCTTATTCCCATTTAAAAATAGGGGGTGGTTGGAATGATCTGTGCTGGCTTTTCAAATCATTATCCTATCCATTGTTATGTAAATACTTATTGTCTTATATTAAATGTATTAATATCTTTCAATGTGTTATTTGTAATTTACTGTTGTAGCTGTTATAATTCACTGCCATGAATGCAGCCTATGCCTTTTGTGTGTCTGATGAATTTAGCCGTTAGGGCTGTATATTTCTTGAACCATATTTCATTTTGTTCATCACACTACAGTATGTAAAATGACAATAAACCTGACTGAAGCAGCTCAGTTAACAGATATTCTACTAAATTATCTGAGAATTATCATCATTTTTGCATTTAGATTCAATGCAAGTATAGCCAGGTATAACTCTTACACTTGCTTGGATCTTTGTCCTTTTTAAGAATCAGACTGATCCAGGCTTGTGTCATGGTTGGCAGAAGCTTTCCATTCTTTAATGATTCTGCAAAAACTTCTAGCAAAAGCGAAGCCAGTTTTGTAGCATAAAGCGGAGCCAGTTTTGTAGCATAAAATCAAAAAATGGCGGCAAAGCCATCTGGCCCCAGTGCCTTGCTTGTAGGCAAGTCCTTAATTACCTCACCAAGCTCCTCCAACTTTATCTCAGAATCAAGAGAATTGTTTTGCTCATTCGTCAATTTTGGGAGTTCTAATGGTTCCACAAATTTTCTAATGTCTTCATCAGTAAACGACGTGGAACTATAGAGATCAAGATGGAATTCTTTAAAAGCATTATTAAAATATATCATCACCAGCAGATTTTACTGAGGGAATGGTAGAAAAAGATTCTCTCTGCTTTACATATCTAGCAAAAAGCTTTCCTGCTTTGTCCCCCGACTCAGAATGTGACTGTCTTGCCCTAAATAGCAATATCAGTCAGATATTCTTTTAAATATCTTCTGTGACAAAATAGTATTGTAATTATAGTATTGAAATACAAATATTTCAATCAGGTCAATTCTCTGAGGCCATCGGACGATGTTCGGTGCTTTAGTTCTGCATCGGCACTTTTAATATTCCCTTCCAACTCCACAAGTTCTCGTGCTTTGGATTTTTTGATGAACGAGGCATACTGTATGATCTGACCCCTAAAAACCACCTTATGGCCTCTCAAGCCACACACACAGAGGATACTGAGGACCAGTTGGTCTCCACATAATATATATAATACTCCATAGAGTATTATATATATGCAAGAATAAAACGTTTCCAATTGAACAGTCAACAGATGAAATGAGGGACTTGCGGATTGCAACATCCCTTCAAGATCTATAGAAAAGCCCTGATCTTCAGCGTTGGTGCATATATATTAGGCAAAATCAACCTTTGCCCCTGAATGTCTGCCAACTCTTCCTAATTTATCTAATCTGTTTAAGACATTTGAAATTGTAGATTCTTACTTATCAGTGTAATGACTCCCGTGCACTTACTTGACCTAGCACTAAAGAAAACTTGTCAACCCCATATCTTCCCATATTTTTCAGCTTCCTACATTGAAAGATGCATTTCTTGAAGAAACACTATATAATTTTCCTTATTTTTAAGAATATAAATTACCTTCCTTCTTTTTATGGGGTGCCCAAACCCATTCACATTCCATGTGGACATTCCACTCATATTAACATTTCACATTTTGAGAAAAATAGATTGTGTGTCAAAATAACAACCAAATTCCAACATTAGTGCGACAATAAAACCTTGATATTCCCTCCAAACAAAAAAACACTGTAAAAAGAAAAACATGCGCATTAACCCCGCACAAGACAGTGCCAATCGGCGTTCATCCCTCTAAACTCAAACAGTCCATGTACGCCCACGAGAGTCCCTGCGACAACTTTGCCATCGGATTGTTCAAGTCCGGAGCTTCTATACAAATTTTGTGAGACAGAATTACACAACAAAAAATTATCTATAAAACAAACTCCAGCCAATAGTAAGCACAAAGAACATGCAGATTTGTCCACAAACTGTCAGGACCAGGGCTCGAATCCAGAGTGTGCTGCTGGCAATCCATAGCACTAACCGCTATGCTATGGAGCTGTGTGAACCCAAACTGCAGAGAATCACAAGAGGCAGGACTTGGGGAAAACAAACTGTCTTTACTTAATGTTCTTCTTGAATAAACACAAAAGATCAATCATCAAAAAGCAGGGCTGAAGAAAGTACAGATCCTCAATGGCTTGATGCTGGCAAAACATGTCCAAATGCAAGAAGGTCAAAAGATATGGGAGAAAGTCTGTCAATGTAATCAAAAGTAGGTCAAATGGGAACAGGCATTTACAAAAGATCTGCCTAAGCAAAATAACTTCAAGACTGAGCAAAGATACAAACAAAAGCAGGTCTTATATACACACATACACACACACTCTAACAAGCCAGGCACAGGTGATATCATTGAGTTAATAATGACCAGGAAATTAGGAGGAAGTTGTGGAAGTTCTTGTGCTCAAGGATCCCCTCTGCTGGACAGACCGTGGTGTGACACAAACTGTCTCGAAGGAACAGTGCAGTGCTATCCCACAAAATAAACTCCAAACACACAAAGAAACAAAGAAGGCGCTCAGTTTCCTCAGACAGTCAAGTAAATATTCAGTGATTCACACAATGACCTACTCACTCAATTGACTTTATGAAGGACATCGCTTGCTGTGGGCATGTAAATACTTTGTGGCTATCCTTAGTATCTATTCTCAACTTGGCCAGGAACATCAGTGCAAAAGCTTTCTTGTTTCTTGCAATCCTTGAATCGATCATGTTTCTCTAGTCGAATTCGCAAAGTCTGGGAATAAGAAAATGTTGTGGTTCTTCCAAGAAAGCCTTCCTTTACTCCTCGCCTTGAGATCTTAATTGGATGATCTCAGAAATTTTGCCAGAATTGAACAGGGCCTATTTCCCTCAGCAGACCTCCGAGCCGGAACTCTGTGAGCTCGCTCGATTTCCAGCTGATGGCCTGTTATGTTGAGCAGACTCGGGAAGAGCTTGTCTAGGAATTTCACTATATCTCAGCTTTCTTTTTTTTCTGAAGTTGTTTCACCGGTTACGATTCTCAATGTCTCCCAATTTTTCCAAAACATGCTCCAAGTCTGTCCTGGTCACTAGTGTGTTAGCAGCTAATTCCCTCTCTGATGACTCCAGATAATCGATCCGTTTCTCAACATCCGACATTCTTGTAACCATCTCAGTGAATTTAGTCTCCATGGCAGTGATTGATCGACGTATTACAGTAAGATCCTCCAAGTCAGCAACAACCTTTGTCAGCATTGCCGCCATGCTCGATAGTTGACAGTGAATCTCTTCCACCGCATTGTCGAAATCCAGTCCCCATTCTGCGGCCCTGTCAGGGGCTTAAGCTTGAGCACATAAGTGTCTTTTAATGTCTCCAGAGCCTGAGGATTCTCAATTCTTTGACAGACTGTCTGCCTCGAATAGTCAAGAATCTGAGTGGATCGAATCTCAATGGTTTATGGTATAAAAAGTATTAAAACTAGCAAAGTGAGCAGAGCTCGCCATTCACATGTCCGAACCTTGCATGGTGCCACGCAACTCCCGATCAAAAGCAAATAATTTCCCAATCACCAACCAGCCTGACTCAAATGTGGGTTGGGGTGGACTATTGATATGACCAATATCAGACAGAGGGAGTGTTTGTAAAACCTGTTTGTAGTGGAGAAAAGACAGAGAACACAGCCCCATCACCATCAATGGAGCACCAATGCAGAAAGTCAGCAGCTTCAAGTTCCTTGGTGTCCACATCATTGAGCAGCTCACATGGTCCGTCCACACTGAGGCCGTTGTGAAGAAGGCTCACCAGCGCCTCTTCTTCCTGAGTCGGCTGTGGAAGTTTGGAATGAACCACCACATCCTTGCACGGTTCTACACCAGCACTGTAGAGAGCATCCTGACTGGCTGCATCACCACCTGGTAAGGCAACAGCACCACCCTCAACCACAAAGCCCTGCAAAGGGTGGTGCGAACTACCAGACACATCATCGGAATTGAGCTTCCCTCCCTCCAGGACATCTATACCAGGCGGTGTGTTAAAAAAGCTCGGAGGATCATCAGAGACTCCAGCCACCTAAGCCTAAGGACCTGCACCAGCCGACTTTATGACAGTGTTTTCCCCCAAGCAATCAGACTTTTGAACTCTTGATCGCTCATGATACAGATATCAGCACTGCATTTTATTAGCCTCAGACTGGACCCACATTTTACAATTCACTTAAAAACACATTGGCAACTGACCATCAACCGACAGCTGAATGTCAACACAACACTTCATATTTATTTCCACTGATTACATGGGGGGTGCAGGGGTACAGTGTATTTTTATTGTATACAGTCTTCTTATGTTATG
The DNA here is from genome assembly GCF_025860055.1 of Xyrauchen texanus. Classification (NCBI taxonomy): domain Eukaryota; kingdom Metazoa; phylum Chordata; class Actinopteri; order Cypriniformes; family Catostomidae; genus Xyrauchen; species Xyrauchen texanus. Next base: position 2,343,434 of record NC_068283.1, read on the forward strand.
TATACTGTATATTGTATATTATTAGGTGTATATTGTGTTATTGTGTTGTGTAACAAGATGTGTAAACTGTGTTATGTGTAAATCAGATGTTTGTTGTAATTGTCATACTGCTATGTTGCTTGAACCACACCCAAGATTTTCACCCACTGTTGCACTTGTGTATATGGTTGAGTGACAATAAAGGGATTTGATTTTATTTGAAAAGAGAAAAGTGTCAATTAATGTCGATTACACACCTGATAACATTCGTGTAAGTGAACGGAACTGCTTATAACATCTCTTAACACTCACTTTATTTACAGTCGCCAAGTTGCTCTTATCAATAATTATTTAAAGATGTTTTAAAAGAAAAAATAAACACTCTGTGAATCCTCTCTGGGTACTTCGTTTTGAGATAAAAAATGACACCGCAATAAAAAATTTTTTTTTACATTTTTATAAAATTCCACTTAAAACTGCACAAAAAACACATTACTCTCTTTGGAAAAAGCAAATGCTTGCCAGATAAATGGCAGAAGGCAACAGTTGCTAAGGTAGCATTTGTTAAGAAATACTATTAATGTGGGGCTTAGTGAAGGGTCAATTGAAATTTAGCTTAAGATTGAAACTAGAAGCATGTGGACTACCCACCAGGTCATGTCTCTGACTATGCACGTGTTTATTATACGTGTGTGAAAGAATAAACTATAGTCCAAGTCTGGTTGTATTATTCTGAACTGACCTGTGTATTGACTAGTCACCCATTCCATTAAATCACATACATGTAGTCTGCGCTTCATTTCCAGGCAGGAGAGCTTTGGTCTTTGCCAAGCTAAATGGTGAGTGTGTATGCAATGAACATGCTGCTGGTTTTGCTCCAAATCGGTTCTGGGCTGTATTCCAGCTCTGGACCGAGGAATTAGAAAAAGTTGTGCTGGAATGCCAGCTCCATATACCCACTCGTTGTCTGGTTGGTCATGGTGAGATGCATGGCCAAGCTAAACAGCAGTTCTCCCTCTCGCATCCTTATTGCAGCTCCCGAACTGGTATTATTGTAACTATCCCACCAATCTTATACCATTCTAATGTCTAATTTCCCATCAGAAAACACCTCAACCAAATTGTCTTGTAAAATTTTTAGCTGGTCAATATTAGTTGGATGGAAGTAGGACTCACTGCAAAAACAACACCAAAGCATTCAATTCTGGTGAGAAAGCATTTTTTTTCCTCTCAAGTATAAGTAGCGTTTGCATTCGCAGTTACTGTGCGTGAAACACTCCAAACGAATCCCTGAAAGAGCGTTCCGAATTAATTGTACTGAATCACAAATCAATTCAGACAATTTTGAAAGCCTGTTTGGCCAGTTCATTGAAAAGAACTTAAAATAAATATTCATTCACAAATTGGTCATCGCTAATTCTTTTAAACAGCCAGGACACCAATGGCGATTTCTCTGGGCAGGTAAAGCCTTCTCTGCTGAGTAACATGCCTAATAAATAATTTTTTTTTCATCCTTTCATTCTCATTGACCTTTTTGCCTATGCATTTTCAATCGCTTTCCACTCCTAATTCATCTACAAATGAATAGCAAAAAAATAAAAGTTTATCCAGTCAGAATTAATCCCTCGATGCTTAAAAGCAAAGTGTGACAACTGTTTCACAAATCGCATGCCCGAAGCCTGAAGCAGTGAGTGAGTCTGAGCTCCACCTCGTCAGGCCTTCAGAATTTCCAAAGAATCCCTCAACAGTGCAAATGAATGATCAACTAAAGTCAGATTGTGAGATTCATCAGCCAATCAGATTGATTTATTTGTTCTTGGTGGGTGCGATCTTTAGAATTTGTCCCGATCAAAGCCTTCTAGCTGGCCTTGAGTGACACAATCACGCGAGATCTTGCTGACGAGACTGTTGTTGTCACTGCTGTTATTGCCGTGTTACGCTTGAGTAATGAGGCAGATGAGGAGATGCGGATCCAAACGCAGTTGAGCTTTATTGAATGAACCAGACAGGAAAACACAAAGGAACAACCCACGATGGGGAAATGAAACATAAACTGAATGAGCTGACCAAGGTAGACACGAATAGGGAACTCGGGAAGGAAAGATTCACCAGGTTAACATCAAACGACGATAGACAAGGACTGAACCAAAAGCCAGGGTATAAATACATGAACACAGGAAAAAGGGACCAATGAACAAACAGAACTCAAACAAGATAACAAGGTGATTAACAGAAGTAAGAGGCAAACTAATGAGGACAGGTGAAAACAATGAACAGAGGAAACACAAACGCTAACAAAGAGACTATGGAGTTACATAAGGGACCAAAGTGAAAACTAAGAAGTGCAAAAAGTGACAAGATGGCAAACAAGAGGGCAACAGTGAAACAAGACAGGGTATTCATAACAGAGCCCCCCTCAAAGGATCGGCTTCCAGACGATCCCAGAAGACAAAGACAAAAGACAAAAAACCCACAGAGAACAAAATGATGGCACCGGGGGCAGACAGGCAGACCAGGGGGGGCATAAGAACAAGGAGGCAGTCCAAGGGGCACAGAGGGCAGGCAGGAAGTCCGGGGAGGCCACGAGGGGAAATGAGACAGTCCACGGGGGCACAAAGGGAGATGAAACAGTCCACGGGGGGCACAAAGGGAGATGAGACAGTCCACGGGGGCACAAAGGGACAGGTTTAGGAGGCCGGGGTGGTATCGACCAGGCAGGGACAGGTTTGGGGGACCTGGGAGGAGGCCACTGGACAGGGACTGGGTCAGGAGGCCTGGGGGGAGGCCTCAGGATGGGAACAGGGTCAGGAGGCCTGGGTGGAGGCCACTGCACAGGGACTAGGTCAGGGGGCCTGGGAAGAGGCCACGGGACTGGGACTGGGTCAGGAGGTCTGGGAAGAGGCCACAGGACAGAGGCTGGCAGAGCCGTGTGAGGCGGAGCCAAGGAGGACTTCGGAGGCGGAGCCGTAGAAGACTTGGGAGGCGGCGCCAAAGGAGGCTTAGGCAGGGCCGTGGCAGACTCAGGCGGTAAGGCCTTGGGCAGGTCAGGAGGCGGAACAGTGTTGGGCGGAGCCAAGGGAGGCGATGGTGTAGAAGGCTCAGAAGGCGGAGCCACTGGAGGTGGAGCCGAAGGTGGCGAGGGCGAAGGAGGCTCTGAAGACGGAGCCAATGGAGGCTTCGGGGGCGGAGCCGGGAGAGGCTCGGGAGGCTCCGGAGGTGGAATTGAAGGAGGTTCAGGAGGCGGAGCCGAAGGAGGCGAGGGCGATGAAGGCTCTGAAGGCGGGGCTGAGGGAGGCTCAGGAGGTGGAGCTGAAAGAGGCTCAGGAGGCGGAGCCGAGGTAGGCGGCACCGTGGGAGGCTTTAGGAGCGGAGACCAGGAAGACTCTGGAGGCTCTGGGGGCAGAGACGTAGGAGGCTCTGAGGGTGAAGCCATCGGAGGCTTGAGTGGCTCGAGAGGCGGGGCCGGAGGAAGCTCGGGAGGTGGAGCCATAGGAGGCTCGGGAGGCTCTGAGGGCGGAGCCGTCGAAGGCTTGAGTGGCTCGATCGGCGGAGCCGTAGGAGGCTCGGCGGGCGGTGCCGTCGAAGGCTTGAGTGGATCGAGAGGCGGAGCCATAGGAGGCTCTGGAGGCGGAGCCGCAGGAGGCCCCGGGGGCGGAGCTGCAGGAGGCTCGAGAGGCGGAGCTGCAGGAGGCTCGAGAGGCTCTGGGGGCAGAGCCGTCGAAGGCTTGAGTGGGTCGGGAGGTGGAGCCGTAGGAGGCCCTGGGGGCGGAGCCGTAGGAGACTCAAGAGGCTCTGGGGACGGAGCCCTGGAAGGCTCGAGAGGCGGAGCCCTGGGTGGCTCGAGAGGCCTGGAAGGCGAAGCCCTGGAAGGCTCGAGAGGTTCGAGAGGCGGAGCCCTGGGAGGCTCGAGAGGCTTGAGAGACGTAGCCCTGGAAGACTCGAGAGACTTGAGAGGCGGAGCCCTGGGAGGCTCGAGAGGCTTGAGGGGCGGAGCCCTGGCAGGCTCGAGAGGCTTGAGGGGCGGAGCCCAGGCAGGCTCGAGAGGCGGAGCCCTGGCAGACTTGAGAGGCTTGAGAGGCGGAGCTCTGGGAAGCTCAGAGGGCGGGGCTCTGGAAAGCTTGGGAGGCTTGAGAGACGGAGCCCTGGAAGACTCGAGAGACTTGAGAGACGGAGCCCTGGAAGGCTCGAGGGGCTTGAGGGGCGGAGCCTTGGTAGGATCGGAGGGCGGAGCTCTGGAAAGCTTGGGAGGCTTGAGAGGCGGAGCCCTGGAAGGCTCGAGAGACTTGAGAGGCGGAGCCCTGGAAGGCTCGAGGGGCTTGAGGGGCGGAGCCCTGGTAGGCTCGAGGGGCTTGGGAGGCGGAGCCCTAGAAGGCTCGAGAGGCTTGAGAGGTGGAGCTCTGGGAAGCTCGGATGGCGGAGCTCTGGAAAGCTCGGGAAACTCGGATGGCGGAGCTCTGGAAAGCTCGGGAAACTTGGAAGGCGGAGCTCTAGAAGGCCCGAGAGGCTTGAGAGGTGGAGCTCTGGGAAGCTCGGAGGGCGGAGCTCTGGAAAGCTCGGGAAACTCGGATGGCGGAGCTCTGGAAAGCTCGGGAAACTCGGATGGCGGAGCTCTGGAAAGCTCGGGAAACTCGGATGGCGGAGCTCTGGAAATCTCGGGAAACTCGGATGGCGGAGCTCTGGAAAGCTCGGGAGGAGGAGCCCTGGAAGACTCGAGAGACTTGGGAGGCGGAGCCCTGGTAGGCTCGAGAGGGGGAGCCCTGGAAGGCTCGGGAGGTGCTGACTCTAGGATGGGCACGACCACTGGCACTGGCTCTTGGACAGTCATGGCTTCAGGCTCTGGCTCTTGGACGATCGAGGCTTCTGGCTACTGGCTCTTGGACGGTCACGGCTACTGGCACTGGCTCTTGGACGGTCACGGCTACTGGCACTGGCTCTTGGACGGTCACGGCTTTAGGCACTGGCTCTTGGACGGTCACGGCTTTAGGCACTGGCTCTTGGACGGTCGAGGCCGCAGGCGCTGGCTCAGGGACGGTCGAGGCTACAGGCGCTGGCTCAGGGACGGTCGAGGCTACAGGCGCTGGCTCAGGGACGGTCGAGGCTACAGGCGCTGACTCAGGGACATCTGAGGCTACAGGCGCTGGCTCACTGACGTTTGAGGCTACAGGCGCTGGCTCACTGACGTCCGAGGCTACAAGCACTGGCTCACTGACGTTTGAGGCTATTGGCACTGGCTCACTGACGTCTGAGGCTACGGGCTCTGGCTGGGTTACCGTGGTAAGCGCCGGCTTGGGTTCGCTGGGCGCTGAGGGCAGAGCCAAGGGGGGTTCAGAGCATGGGGCTGTGGCAGGCGGAGGCTGGAGTGCAGAGACCTCTCCCTTTCTCCTCTTCCTCCGGGCTGATGTGACTGGCGAAGCTGGGATGTTGTTCCTGGTCAGCATGGTTTCAGGTTCGCTGACCGTGGCTAGCAAGGGCTCAGGCTTGCTGACGGTAGAGGCCGTAGGCGCTGGTTCGCTCACTGTGACATGCGTGGCCGCTGGCTCGCTCACTGTGACATGCGTGGCCGCTGGCTCGCTCACCGGGGCAGGCGTGGGCTCTGGCTCGCAGACCGGGGCAGGCGTGGGCTCTGGCTCGCAGACCGGGGCAGGCGTGGGCTCTGGCTCGCAGACCGGGGCAGACGTGGGCCGGGAGGCGGAAGCCTGTCTTCTCCTCCTCCTCCGGGCAGACGAAGAGGGCCACGCTGGTTCGTTGACAGGCGTGAAAGGACGAACCACGGGCGAATGGAGGGTCAATACTGTGGGAGGCGCTACAGTGTTCTCCTCGATGATGTCCACTGTTAGAGGAGAACCGCAGGCCTGTAGGGTCTCCTCTACGAACGCGCGGAGCGTCCAGTCGCGCGTTGGCGGTGGCAACCGCCCCTTCAGCCCGTCACTCAGGTTGCCTCGGAAGAAAACCACAAGGGAGGAATTAGGGAAGTCTGAAACGTTTGCCAGGACAAGAAAGAAAGTGGATGTGGTCTTCTATCGGTCGGTCCCCTTGCTTAAGGCAGAGCAGTTCGTAATTCGCTCTTTGGACTGCTGGATCCATGGGTGGTCTATCGTTCTGTTACGCTTGAGTAATGAGGCAGACGAGGAGATGCGGATCCAAACGCAGTTGAGCTTTATTGAATGAACCAGACAGGAAAACACAAAGGAACAACCCACGATGGGGAAATGAAACATAAACTGAATGAGCTGACCAAGGTAGACACGAATAGGGAACTCGGGAAGGAAAGATTCACCAGGTTAACATCAAACGACGATAGACAAGGACTGAACCAAAAGCCAGGGTATAAATACATGAACATAGGAAAAAGGGACCAATGAACAAACAGAACTCAAACAAGATAACAAGGTGATTAACAGAAGTAAGAGGCAAACTAATGAGGACAGGTGAAAACAATGAACAGAGGAAACACGAATGCTAACAAAGAGACTATGGAGTTACATAAGGGACCAAAGTGAAAACTAAGAAGTGCAAAAAGTGACAAGATGGCAAACAAGAGGGCAACAGTGAAACAAGACAGGGTATTCATAACATGCCGTTGAGAAAGAGATCTTTATGGATTTAAAAACACAAGATGTTCTGCATGACCGTGTTATTAATTAAACATGAAAGGAGGACTGATTTTCACTTCAAGTCAATTGGTAAGTGCTTTTTGATTTGTTATAGCAACATCAGGAGTAAATTAGGCTGCTTGAGCATTCAGGGTCAGATCAAGTTTTGAAAAATAACCGTGTACCCTGATGAAATAAAATGTATTGCAAGTAACATTTTAATTGCAAAAATTATTAGAGAGCTTTTCTTGGTATTAGAACCTCCTTGGTTCTAGTTTTCATGCGTGGACATTTAAAAAAAAATTTAATTTGGTATTTTTAGATAGCTGCAACATAATGTATGATGCCCAAAGGCATACAGTGTCTTATTCATTGTGAAACTGTGTTTTGTTAATGGCATGAATTGCACTGAAGGCATAGACTAAAAATGCATGGGCCATGGCTGCAGGACACACTTCGTGATTGATGAATTATTCTGAGAGTAAATATTTCTCATGTCAGTCAGATTACTCATGGTATGCACAGTGCATACAGCCGTACAGCTGCTATATAAGATTTTTTTGTTAGAAATGAAAAAATTTCATTTATTAGTGAGCACACCAAAAATCTGTCTTCCAAATCATGTTTTCGCTGTACCCCGATTCACTGTAGTAAGCCTATAATAATGATTTAGATTTTAGAGCTGTTGGGACTAATTTGGAGGGAAATTGCATACTTCCATCAGTCATCCAAGAAGGTCTGGAGCTATACAGTGCTTGTGTATGTGCGGTGATAGGAGTGGAAGTAGTTTGAAGCTGAAAGCTTGTAGCCACAACACATGAGCAACATTGACTATGGATCATTAAAAAATGCAACACTCTGGGGAATTACCCATTTTCAAAATTAAGAGACTTCAAACAGAGATGAGTCTGCAACAAAAAGGGAAAGCAACCGAGCCTGTAATAAAACTCAAAACTACATTGAATTGGCTTTTTTAGATGTGGCGACAACTCGAGATCTGAAAGGATTTAAAACAGACCCAGAAATGGCTTTTTCTTGCTAGACAGGTAAGATATTTGATTGGACCGATAGTTCGCCAGGTAGCTCTATTAGCGTGTTAGTTCATTAGATAGCGTTAGCTACTCTATTGGGGCATTTTATTATGGATTGGATACTGCAGTGCATTTCATTTTTGAGGAAGGACAAAGTAAAAAAAAAAAAGAAAAAAACTTTATGCTGGTAACAATGCCAGTCTCTAAACCAGTTACTACATTTAGTCTATTTGCCTGCTTGCTTACTAATAATATAAGGTCAAGAGAGGACCACTGACCAAGGGAGAGGGAGAGGGAGATCCGCTGCCAGGGGCGGGGGAGCACCTTTTGTTCTCCGAGAATGCGGCTGGGCCCAACTTCCTCCGATCCGCCAGGGGAGGCTCAGCTGTCATCCGTTAGAGGGCGGTGGAGTGGCCGAGGTCCAAGCTACGGCGTATCGGAGAACCGGCGAGTAAGTGTTTTTTTTTCTCTCTCCCATTGGCCTTTTCCCCCTCTCTTTTAAATTTTATAGTGTTTTTTTGTTGTTGAGGGTACTACACTGTCACAGGTAGTACCCCCTATTTTAATCATTATTGTTTCCCTGTCCCCTCCCAGATTCAGGAAGGTGGGGATGACCTGCCGGGGATGACACACCCCCCCCTCCCTACGGAGGGTGTGCCTTACGGGGCGTGATACATTTACATTTATGCATTTATGCATTTGGCAGACACTTTTATCCAAAGTGACTTACAGTGCAATTAAACAGGGACAATCCCCCCCGGGAGCAACCTGGAGTTAAGTGCCTTGCTCAAGGACACAATGTAAACTGTGTCCTTGAGCTTGTCCGTGGGGTTAGAACCTGTGACCTTCTGATTAACAGCCCTGTGCTTTAGCCACTACGCCACCACCACTCCTGATACTGGTTCTTGTCTAATGTCATCGTTGCCTAACTTTTGTAATGTTATTTATATTGAAAACATTTTCAGTAAGTCAAAACAACAGTGGAAGATATGCTACTTTACTAAGACATTTTTCAGATATCCGTCTTTTTCTTTCATTCATTTTTTATCTATTTTTGGAGGGTGGAGTTACTCCTCAAACCATCAGATTCATCAGCACAGAAGAGCAGAGCTGAAGCCTGACTCCCGTAATTACCAAAACAATGGTCCAATTAACTTGCAGTTTGAGGACCACTAGAGGACCAAAAGTTACATAGTGTAGCTTTAACTGAAATTATTATGTACATATGTGTGGTTGCATTGTACTTACACCTAAAGTACATGCATTCAATTACATCTGTAATTACACTGTTAACCTTACCCCTAACCGAACACTACTCCAACCCTTACCCTAAATCCTAACATTACCCCTAATTCTAAACCTACCCATACTTCAAACTCAGTGGCAGCAAATGTGAATCTTGTAAGAATTTTGCAGAATAACGTGATGTTTCACAATAAATACATTGTGTTGTTGTTGTGAGTATTTTAAAGTTAGTACATAGTACTAAAATAACACCTAAAATAAAGTGGGACCAAAAATTTCGCTGTTTCAGCCAAGCGATGTCTAGAGGAGTGGGCATAGGCTTCTGCACACGAATATTTAAATATGTAGGCCGGCTTATGTGGAGCGTAAAAAGTTGTTGTTGGTAATAGTTAAGAGTTTAAGTTTTAAATTCTGTTTAGTGTTACCTTTGCTGTTATTAGTTAAATTATTGTGTTTTGTTTAAAGTCAACATCATGATAATTAATGTTCTTAAGTAATAGAATTAGCTCTATCATTATTTGAAGGAAAGGAATATAGGAAGCCTCATGTCCTTGTTTTAATTTAGTAGAATGCACATGATTTAATTTGATTCATTAAAGCTGTTGTTAATTAAATGTTTATATTTTTAATGCATAATATACAGTATGTCCAATGAAGATAAATCAATGATGACTTAGTAAAATCAAAAAGCCATTTTATTCAGTGCTGGCTGGTATGTAATGTACAGAAGGGCGCATTAATGCACAGGCTTAGATGGGATGAAGCCCTCCTAAGCCCTCTCAACCCATTCTCCTTCTTCAACATTCGCGGTAGGAGTGCACCTAAACGCTTTCAACGGGAGATGGTGGACAACCACGAAAGCCATCCGTGTGGCGCATGTTTATAGAACATGGCAGCTCTCAGAGGGAAAAACAGCTAAATGTTATTTACATGAAAAAGCGACAAAGAAACATGGATTAATGTGAAAATTCAGAGTGGCACGTGTCCCAAACAAGAAGAGGATGAATTTGTTATCAAGGGGTGGAATGCCAAGCACAGTTGTTGAGCTGCTAAGAGACATTTAACACATACCAAAGATTTTGGTCATACAGCCCAGCCAAATCTATTGGATTTAATATTTGCAACGATGAGTTCTTTTTCACAGCACAGTTGATCTGCTCCTGCGATTGAGCTCAAACTGAACCAGTTTATGGTTGTAGATGAGGGACTTGTTCTAGCTGATGTGTTGACAGCATTACTGTGTGCGCAAGCCACTGAAAAATTGGGTGTGTTCTGTTGAGAACTGATGTGACCCTGAAAACAGTGGACTGGCTACTAGTAGGCGTTTCCTGTTTGAATATGTTAGGCATAATTAACCTCCAGAGTGTTGGACCCAAAAAGCTCCTGTTCACCCTCCAGGGTTGAGCTATGAATTCATTAGCTAATATTGCTTTGGTCTGGTATCCAATAAACATAGCTCTAATGGAAGTGAGAAGTCCCTTGGAGAAAATTAAGTGAAAAACATACATCATTTAAAATAATAGACACACTGAAACAAGACCTAATTGTTCTAATGTTCCTATAATGAATAATTTTCCAGGTGTGGCTACTATGGTGGAAGAATACTCACCATAAACTTTTTGGTAACACTTTATAATAAGGTTCCATTCGTTAACATTAGTTAATGCATTAGGTTTCCTGAACAAAGAATTAACAAATGACATGACATGAATGACATTAAGATTAATAAATGCTGTAAAAGTATTGTTCATTTTCTGACCATGTTAACTAATGATTATAAATGGAGCCTTATTGTAAAAGTTTTTATCAACATTTTTTACTACTAATGGAACTTACTGTTTCTTCAGATTTTTTTCAGTGTATGAAACCTTATGAGATTCAAACTTGCAACCTTTTAATACAGTCCAACTTATAGACTAGCAATTGATAAGACAGAACATTCACATCTCTGCAAAATATATTACACATTTTACAGTATATAGCTGTACTGTACAAGCTATGGTTCTAGGGGGTGCTTGAGGGTGCTAAGCGATGTTTGTGCCAATGGGTTTATGCTATGTTTCATTAACTTACCCTGATGAAGAAACAACATTTAAGGTGTTTACATGACCTTACACATTGTGAGTGTTGCATAATCATTGTAAAGGTCCAGGTATACTTCGGTTTAGCGGTTTCCGGATTGGCTCACGCCTGGTCGACCGTGTTGCCTTTGTGAGTATACTCTTCAGACTGTGAGCGAATACGATCTGACGCATACCCATTACAAATTCTTTGTGATAGTCTTTTAGTAGAGTCAATGGCCGGCGGATGAGCTAACTATTCGCACAGACAATGACCACGTCATCTTGTTGGGGCAGATTTAGTGATTTGGGGGCCCCAGGCAAAGTAGAGGAATGGAGCCTCTTTATTGTTATTATTTTTTTATGATGATTATTATTATTTTATTATTTACTGTGGTATGCCATGAAAAAAGTGGTAGCTCATTCAAATAATCACTTAATCACACAATTGTTATTTTACAACAACAATCATTAATTTCTTTTAATGCTATAATCTTTGCAAGCTTTGGCAAATCTAATAAAAATGTTTTAGACTAGTTCTTTCTCAGAGGTGCTCATTGTAGCAGCCTGGTAAATTTTAAACAAAAATGTGTTATCCATTACCAGATGAACCAAACTACTAGATGAGTCTGTCTCAGAATGGATTTCCATTTCCATTTTTGCATTTGGCAGATGCTTTTATCCAAAGCGACTTACAGTGCACTTATTACAGGGACAATCCCCCTGGAGCAACATGGAGTTGCCTTGCCTTGCTCAAGGACACAATGGTGGTGGTTGTGGGGATTGAACCAGCAACCTTCTGATTAACAGTTGTGTGCATTAGCCCACTACACCACCACCACTCCTTATTTTCTGCCAAGATTAATGGGAGAGCATAATAAATTATCAATCACACTTCTTATTCTATATATTTCTTATTGGTTTCTTATTTCCCTGGTTTGTAATAATAAAAAAAAACACAAACACTAGACCACTAATCTGAATAGGCTATCACAGGAACTCATATGGTGGTGTTTCTCTTAATCTCAGAAACATGCTGAATCCAGTGTTTCCCAGTCACAAGCTTACCACTACTAAACTCATCCTCTACAAGTAAAGCATCTAGACATTCACAGACTTTCAGGGCTAAAAGAATAATATCTCACATTTTAAGTGATGACCTCTCAGTTTCTGCCACACTTTTTTTTTAAAAGCAGTCCATAAAATTGTGGTTTGCAGATCTAGAACATGGCTGTGTGTCCAGTGCACAGCACAGAGGTAACATTACCTCCACCCTTGATGGCCATGGCCATGCACTACAGTTGGAGTACTCTGCCTGTTACCTCCATGAACTTGCGTAGTTATGTAAAACCTTGGAATATTCCATTAAGACCTGATCTGAGGGGGTTGCTTGCACTGATGGTGCTAAAAATAACAGCAATAATAATCATATTGGTGTTATAACAGCGATAGTTTAAGTTTCAGCATATATAATGATAAAAAATATAATTAGTTTTTTAGGGGGCCCTCAGCTTTTAGGGGCCCTGGGCAGTTGCCCACCTTTGCCTAATGCAAAGTCCGCCCCTGGGTGCGAGATCAGGCAGCACGGACTGGATTATTGCAAAATACTTTGGCCTTAATGATGCCTGTAATGAGCTCATTATTTGGTTATTAAAGAAATAGTTCACCCAAAAATTCTAATTCTCTCATCATTTACAGAACTGATGACATCCCAGATGTGTTTGACTTTGAAAATGCAAGTAAATGGTGAACAAAATTTGTAGCTCCAAATATAATTTAAAGGCTTCATAAAAGTAATCATAAAACTCCAGTGGTTTAATTACCAAAGTCTTGAAAACTTGATGAAATAACCGAAAATATGAATGCAGTCTTCTCAAGCATTCTTGATCGTGTTGCCCCTCTTCGATTAAAGAAAATGTAAAGCCTTTTAAAGCCCTGCACCATGGTACAATGATCTCAAGAGAGCAGCTCGGAAATTGGAGCGCAGGTGGAAGAATACAAAATTAGAGGGATTTCGTGGTCAGGAATGGGAGGGTTACTTTTGAAATGTATTCCAAAACAGATTACAGAACACATGTAAAGTGTAATTTGTAACGTATTTCATTAGGTTACTCAAGGTATGTAATGTATTCTAAATACTTTGGATTACTTCTTCGGCACTGGTAGATTTTTTTTGAATAATAAAAAACTCTGTCAGTAAGACAAAATACACGTTAGAAATACATTCTCTGAAAAACATAAATATCTTATGCAGTGTTGTTTCTCAAACAAGATCAATCTAATTGATCTTGTTTTAAGGATTTTTTGATATTTCTACAGGAAAACAATACAAAAATTATTATCAAGAATATGATTTTTGCCCTAATATCAAAGATCTTACTAGAAAAAATAAATTACGATCCAATGTGAATTTTCTTGATAAAATTGTTTCTTGATAAAAAAATATGATCGTGTCTGGTAACATGCGCATGTAAAATGGTTAGGAATAGCCTTCTAGCTTAGCATAAAGCTGACAATTTACACAAGGTTTACTTTTTATTTCTTCTGCTCCAAACTTACTTGAAACGTACTTCTCTGTCTGCTCGTATGAATGTAACACATCATAAGAAAGTGTTTCACCGCTGTTCAAATGCACTTTGGATCACATCATTTATATGTAGAAATGTTCCCCTTACAAAAAGCTTCACTTTGATGCTGCGCTTTTGCTAAGCGCTACGGGGAACAACTCTAGCTGTGAACCGAGCTGAATAATGTGTGTAACATGTCAATGAACATTGACCAGAATTTATAGCCTCGGCTGATGTAATCATTAGATGCACCTGCGGCCAGGCTATAAATGGATACGTCACCAGGTGTCGTCTGAAACTCTTTTTTCAGAGCGATTCTTTTTCTGTGTGTTTCACAAACCCTATCAAAACTTTCTTTTCTCTGTTAGAAGTTAGAATCAGTTAGGCAGTGTGCAGTGAACATTGTTCTCTTTTCTCTTCTGTTTAGAAAATATTATATATATATATATATTTCTAAAAAGAAAGAAAAAAGAGAGAATGACTGAAAGCCATAAGCGGTGCGTGTTCCCCTCTTCTCGCTCTATAGCTGAAGACGACACACATCAGTTTTTGCTGTTTGTTTGGGGGTAAGAGCACGCTGCTCTCGGCGTTGCAGCAGGGCGGGTCGCGAGCACTGCGATTTGCTTTAACAGGCAGAGTGCGTCGTGCTCGCCTCGCTTTCTTCAGGAGTTAGCACTCACGAAAAAAAAAAGATAGTTACGTGGGGCTCTTGCATGGATTTGGCTGAGGAGCAAGAGGCGGGTTGTTCCCTTTCTCTCACTTTCTCCCCAAACCCAGCTGGTCCTTCACATGATCTCGGCGGCGTTCCGACGCTTCTTCGGATCATGAGGTGGATCGCGATTCTCTTCCCACCTCCGAGCTTTCCGTCCGCGATAGAAAATCTACGGAGGAATTGCTCGATGTTGTTACTCGTCGCGGTTGCCAGATTGGACTGGCCACGCGAAAAAGAGACCCCAAACGCTCCAAATTAGGGGATAGATTTTATCTTCCAGTCAAAGAAAGGGAATGCCTCATGGGTCCCTTCCCTTCTTTGCTAACCTCCATGAAGAGCTTTATCAGCTCATGGAGAACCCCTAAAAAAAATATAAATAAATAAATAATAATAAAAATATATATATATATATATATATATATATATATATATATATATATTTTCTTCCCGTGTTCACATACCCTCGACATCATTATATTCGACTATTGTGTGTGCTGAGGCACGGGGGTATTCAGTGATGCCGCCGGTCGAAGAGACGCTTGCGGGCTATCTCTCGCCGGGCTCGGCATCGTCACTTAAGAAGCCCTCTCTCCCCTCAAAGCCTTGTAGGACAACCTCCACTTTAGTGGGAAGGGCTTATCAAGCAGCAGGTCAGGCTGGTGCTGCTCTGCATACAATGCTGTTTTACAGGCGTACCAAGCTGACCTCCTGGACGACCTGAGTGTGGGTTCTGCGCTTAACGAGCAAGCCTCAGACCCGCCTCGGTCCTGACTGAAGGGAGGCTCAAAAGCAAAGCGTGGCGAGTCATGCTCCTCCTCCCAGGGATTGGGGACAGTCTCTCCGCCCTTGCCAGCCCCCGAAGCAAGACCCAAGAGAAAACCCTGATGGTCTTGCGCCTAGATTAGGGGGTAGCTCCCCTCGGGACAGGGCGCGTGCTTCACTTCACCCCTCCCGGTACCCCCTCGAAGCCCCTCCATTCCCGCCACCTCTTGGTGTTTCGGGTTGCAGAGGCTTCCATCAAAATTGGGTGTTTTCGCTGTTCCTGCATTTTATTCAGGACGTGAAACACCCGACAACCCCTCAACAGGAAGTGTTAAAATATAATACCCATCTCAGAGATCCTGGCAGCGTGGAAACTTCTGCCGGATATATTCTTTTCTGTGGGTCTTATAAGGGCGTCAGGATTTAATTCACTCGCCGCTTTTCCGTGTTTCAACGGCGTGTTCTCACTACCGTAAACCGGATTTCTTTTTTTGTAAAAACAAAAAACTCAATCTCCTGGTTAAAGGGGCCATGGTATAGTGAATTCTTTAAAAAATTTGCTAGAGAATTAGCCCCTCTGTTGCTCTCTACATATAAAGAATCATTTACATCTAGCTCACTCCCTCCTACTATGCGTCAGGCTGTTATATCCCTTATTCTTAAAAAAGAGAAAAACCCAGTAGAATGCGGCTCATATCGTCCCATTTCTCTGTTAAATGTTGACAGTAAAATACTTGTTAAAATGCTAGCCCTACGACTGGAAAAAGTACTTCCTTCATTGATCTCAGATGATCAGACAGGATTTATTAAACATAGACAAATATCTTCTAATATACGTAGATTACTTAATGTTCTTTATGATCCCACTCCACCCAAGGGCAAAGAGGTATTAATATCCCTAGATGCAGAAAAAGCCTTTGATAGGGTGGAGTGGGATTACCTATTTTATACATTGAAATGCTTTGGTTTTGGACAAAAATTTATACATTGGATTGAGACACTTTATTCTCTACCTATGGCAGCTGTTCGGACTAATAACAACTTGTCGGGTTTTTTTGATCTACAGCGTGGAACTAGACAGGGCTGTCCCTTGTCACCCCTTCTATTCGCCCTAACAATAGAACCACTAGCTATAGCACTGCGTAACAGCGCTGATATTAAGGGAAAAATGAGAGGAGGGGCTGAGCATAAAGTGTCGTTATATGCTGATGACATGTTGGTATATATGACTGACCCTGTGACCTGTTTGCCAAAGATGTTTGATTTGTTAAATTCCTTTGGCAAGATATCAGGATATAAAATCAATGTGCAGAAAAGTGAGCTTATGTGTATAGACCCTAATTATCAGCTCACTACAATTCAGTCCCTGCAAGTTAAATTATGCACTAACAAATTTAAATATTTAGGTATTTGGATAACCCGTAAGTTTAAAGATCTTTATGAAGCCAATTTCCCTCCACTTTTAAATTGTTTCAAAAAAGACTTAGATCACTGGAATCTCCTTCCCTTGTCGCTAGGGGGGAGAATAAATGTTATTAAAATGAATATTATGCCCCGATTTTTGTTTCTTTTCCAGTGTATCCCCATCTTCTTAACAAAATCTTTTTTCATAAATATAGATAAACTTTTGTCCGGTTTTATTTGGAATGGCAAAAACCCGCGTATACGTAGGGAAATTCTGCAACGTCACCGATTACATGGTGGGCTTTCCCTACCCAATTTTCAGTACTACTATTGGTCTGCCAACATTAAAAACATAATGCACTGGATTCATTTTTCTAGAGTTGAAGACCCAGGTCCCAAGTGGCTAGAGCTTGAACGTGCATCCTGCACACAAACATCTTTACATGCACTAGCCTGCTCTAAAATACCCTTTCCAGAATCCATATCAACATACTGCATAAATCCAGTGGTGAGGCACTCCCTCAAGATATGGATGCAGTTCAGACAGGCTTTTTCTCTAACTGAGATGTCCATGGATGCCCCTTTGGTGGGAAACAACATGTTTGCTCCCTCCATAACTGATGATGCTTTTAAAACATGGACTGAAAGGGGATTGAAAACAGTCAAAGACGTATATATGGGTGGCACCTTTGCAAGTTTTGAACATTTGAGAACACATTTTGACATTCCTAATTCACATTTTTTTAGATATTTACAACTTCGCAGTTTTGTTTCCATAAATGTTCCATCTTTTCCTTTGATATCACCAGATTCCCTTTTAGACAAAATACTTAAGATGCCCCTTTGGCCTGGGGAGATTGTCGGTAGGTTATACTCTATACTCAGCATGGATAATTTGAAACCATTAACAACATTAAAACATCAGTGGGAGGAAGAACTGGATACAGAGATATCAGATGAGCTATGGCAGGCCGTTCTCAATAACATACACTCATCTTCTATCTGCCTACGACACATCATTATCCAGTTTAAAGTTACTCATCGTTTACATTGGTCAAAAGCAAAGTTGGCTAGAATTGCACCAGATATTGACCCAGAGTGTGATCGGTGTAATATAGAGCCAGGCACTTTGTCACATATGTTCTGGAGCTGTCCCAAACTGTTTGAGTTTTGGGAGTTGATTTTTGCTTTTCTTTCTAGAGTATTGCATACTCATATTGACCCGTCACCGATCATTGCCATCTTTGGAGTAGTACCACAAGAACTTGGTATAGGCAAATGGGATAAAACAGTGATAGCATTTGTAACTCTCTTGGCCAGACGCATTATTTTATTGAAATGGAAGGACAAGTCTCCACCTGTATTTAAACATTGGATTAACGATGTTATGCACTATTTAACACTTGAGCAAATTCGTTATAATTTGCAGGGTAATAACATTAAATTCAGTAATATCTGGCAACCTGTTCTTACATTAATTGAACAAATGGACTCTAATGACATTGTATGATGTTTTTTTTTTTTTTTTTTTGCCTTTACACCAGTGGTGCGATGTGGGTGGGTGGGTTCTGGGTTGCTAAGTGTTTGTTGTTTGTTGTATGTTAAAATACAATAAAAAGACTTTGATCAAAAAAAAGGGGCCATGGTATGTGTTCCCCTTCCAGAGAGAGTATTTACACTAAATACTTCCCGTTTCCCATGGAGGGTGAGGGGTGGCGTCTGGCTTAGATCTTAAAGCTTGAACTACTCGTGGGTGTTCAAGTCCAAGATGATGCCTGTCAAGACGGTCGTGTCTCAAGCCCTACAACTCGTTTGGCTGGTCACCATCGATCTTATGACGCACTTCTATACTTCATTTAGAAGTTCTGCCACAACATGGAAAGTTCCTGAGGTTCACTTCCGGGGGCGAAGTCTTCCAGGGTCAGGTTCTTTCACTCAGCCTAGCCCTTTTTACCCGCACATTCACAATGCATGATGTAGCGCTGGCTCCTTGCGACTCCGGGGCATCTGCATTCTGAATTATGTAGACGACTGGCTGATCCTAGCGCAGTTCCAGGAACTGGCAGTTCAGCACAGGGACATCATCTTAGCTCATCTGTTTCTCTGGGATTGAGGCTCAACGCCAAGAAAAGCGTCCTCTCTCCCACTCAGAATACTGTCTATCGGGGCATCGTATGGAGTTCAATCACAATGTGGGCACAACTGTCTCCCGCTAGTATTGAGTCCATTCAGATCACCCTGAGCAAAGTCAGGCTAGGTCAAGGTTGCACTGTTATCAGTATCAACGATTTCCAGGTCTCAGGGCGAACGCGTCCACGGTGATCCCTCTGGACCTTCTGCTCATGACACCATTTTTGTTGTGGCCAAAAGCCAGGGGATTTCTTCCAAGGGCCAAAACCCCTAAGCTAAATAGGGTTACGCGCCTCAGGCTCCGTTCCCTTTCTATGTGGTTCAGACCCCGGTTTTCTGCCTTGGGTCCTACTCTAGGTGCGTCTTGTTGTCGCAGGCTGCTAATGACAGACGCCTCCCTGATGGGCGGGGTAGCGGCCTTAAGTGGTCGTCCAGCTTAAGGGGATAGGAGGGTCGTCAGCTCGGTTGTCACAGTCACTGTCTCGGGTTGATGGCTGTATTTCTGGCCCTGAAATACCTCCTACTGAGGCTGCCATGTCTTGGTGCGGGTGGACAATACAGCGGTAGCCTCTTACATAAATCATCAAGGAGACCCACGTTCTTGTCAGCTGTATTTCTGACATGTTGGGTTCTCCTTAGGGCCCAGGGCAAGCTCCTGTCACTCAGGTCAGTTATATCCCTGGATGCCCGTATATGGGAGCAGATTTACGGTCCAGGCAGAAAATACCAACGGGGGAGTTAAGAACTCCACCCTAAGGTAGTAGTTGCCCAGAGTTCGCCAGCAAGGGTTTTTACCTCTTACTTATAGCACCGCGCTGGCCAAACAGGGCTTGGTTCTCGGAGCTAATCTCTTCCCTCGACGGCTCGCCTTGGGCGATTCCGAACAGGAAGGATCTTCTATCTCAGGCACAGGGCAATATTTCAACCCTGCCCCAAATTGTGGATTCTTTCATGTTTTGCCCCTAAGGGTACCAACTGAGGGACACAGGGCTCTCTCCTGAGGTTATCGAGACCTTTTTAAATGCCGGGCTTTTTCCACTTGGAACAAGTTTGGGTGAGATCTTAGGGCAGAAGAGGACCTCTTCGCCTCTATGAATAGGGCAATGTCTCCTCTACTTCTCCCTGAGTCACCCAGCCCCCCCTTGGGTCTGGAAGTTAAGTCACATACATGACCCACAGCGCGTCTGTATGCGTTTCTTTCCCCGGTTTCTCTGCTCCCAGGAGTCTTGGCCAATGTTCACCAGCAAGGGTCTTGCCTCCAACTTATGGCGCTGTGCTGGCCGAACAGGATATGGTTCTCGGAGTTAATATCTCTCCTCTACGGTTCGCCTTGGTCGATTCCGAACAGGGAGGACCTTCTTTCTCAGGCTCAGGGGACATATTCATCCCCGGCCCGAATTGTGAAACCTTTCATGCTTGGCCCCTGTAGGGTACCAACTGAGGTTCGCAGTGCTTTCTCCTGAGGTTATCGAGACCATTTCAAGTGCTAGGGCTCCCTCCACTTGGAACTGATCTGGGTAGATTTTACAGGGCAGAAGAGGACCTCTTCGCCTATGTTGATAGCGCAATGTCTCCTCTACTTCTCCCTGAGTCAATAACCCCCCCCCACCCCCAGGGGGGGGCTGATCGTGGTGGCGTATACATGGCACTAATATGCCTGCATGCGTTTCCTTCTAATAAGTTCATATTACAGAACAAGCTAACTGCCAGCTTGCTTCAGTTTTGGAGTCTCTGTAGAAAGAACTGTCAGCGGGCACTTGCCTCACCACTGCCAGGTTCTATGTGGCCTCCACTTCGGTTTGCCACGCCTCGGTGGGCGGATGGTTATCCTTGCTAGGACCTCTTCATAGGGTAAGATCCCCCTTTTTTAAACCTCTAGAGTCAGCGTTTGGTAGACTTCTGACTCTCAAGATGGTTTTTCATATGGCAATTACGTCTCTAAGGAGACTTGGGTACCTACAGACTCTGTCTCTTTTGCCGGCCTGTTTTGAGTTGCCCCAGGTAGGACCAAAAGCATTCTTTGCACCTTCACCCTGACTACCTGCCCAAGGTGCCTTTTGCAACCCTTGGCCAGTCATTCTCTAAGCCTTCTGCTCCCTGCCTTTTGTAATGCCGGAGCAGCTAAAGACTACTCAGACTTTGTCCAGTCTGTGCCCTTCAGAATTATGTTCACCGCATTTGCTAGTGGTGTAAAGTCAGGGCAGCAGTTCTTCACTTTGAAGCCGTGACCGGGTTGTCACTTTGGGTGAGGGACCTTACTGCCCGGGCCTCCGAGGCGCGCGGTAAAGCTTCGCCAGTAGGTTTCAGGGCGCACTCTACCAGAGGGCTCTCCTCCTCTAAAGCCTTGGCTAGAGGTCTCCCTCTGCAGCAAGTTTGTGGTGCGGCAGGTTGGTCCTCTCCGCGCACATTCATTAAACTTTTATAGGTTGGATGTTCTTGCCACTCTGGGCTCTTACGCCCTTGAGTTGACACCGAACAAGTTTGTGGTGCGGCAGGTTGGTCCTCTCCGCACACATTAATCACATTTTATGGTTTAGATGTTTATGCTACTCTGGGCTCTTACGCCCTTGAGTCAACATCTCAAGCTCATGTCTGAGACCTCTTGCGTTCTTGTGAGCACACCACAACCGTAGGGGTCTGGACAGCCCCAGTGCGGTGGCGTGGGTATTGCGTTCCCCGTAGCGCTTAGCAAAAGCGCAGCATCATTTACATTTACATTTATGCATTTGGCAGACGCTTTTATCCAAAGCGACTTACAGTGAACTTATTACAGGGACAATCCCCCCGGAGCAACCTGGAGTTATGTGCCTTGCTCAAGGACACAATGGTGGTGGCAGTGGGGATTGAACCAGCAACCTTCTGATTAACAGTTATGTGCTTTAGCCCACTACACCACCACCACTCCACATCAAAGTGAAGCTTTTTGTAAGGGGAACGTCTCGGGTTACATGTGTAACCCTTGTTCCCTGAAAAAAGCGGAATGAGATGCTGCGCTTTTGCTAAGCGCTACGGGGAACAACTCTAGCTGTGAACCGAGCTGAATAATGTGTGTAACACGTCAATGAACATTGACCAGAATTTATAGCCTCGGCTGATGTAATCATTAGATGCACCTGCGGCCAGGCTATAAATGGATACGTCACCAGGTGTCGTCAGATACTTCTTTTTGAAGAGCAGTCCTGGGACGTCCCAGTGCGGCAAAGAAGCGCAGCATCTCATTCCGCTTTTTTCAGGGAACAAGGGTTACACATGTAACCCGAGACGTTTTCCATCTGAAAGGACTAAATATTAATTGAAACAAATGACAATAAAATGCAAAGTAATCTCTTCATTAATCAAAATACTTTTTGCATGTAACTGTATTCTAATTACCAATGATTTCAATTGTAACTGTAGTGGAATACGGTTACTTATATTTTGTATTTTAAATACATAATCCCATTACATGTATTCCGTTACTCCCCAACACTGTTGGAAAATGCATGGAAATATAGTGTCTGTTGCTACAGTATATTTGAGTAAACTCATAGAAAATGACCACAACGATCCTAGGTGTTTATTCACTACTGTTCTTACTTCATGAATAATAAAATTGGAATTATGCAATCATCTGTCACAGTACTTGTAGTGTCTCATAACAATCCTTCGCTGTCATAGGTCACGAAGAGCTAACAAATCTTATTGAAACATCAAAATCCGCAAAATGTATGTTAGGTTCAATACCAATTAAGCTCTTCAATGAGGTATTCCCTGTAATCTCACAACTTCTTCTTAATATTATTAACTCCTCGCTATCCTTAGGACATGTCCCAAGAAACTTTAAAATTGTAGTTATCAAATCACTTATTAAGAAGCCACAACTTGATCCTGGAGAATTGGTACAATTATACAAATTTCAAATCTGTTTATGTCGAAAATACTAGAAAAGGTTGTGTCCACCCAATTTTATTAATTTCTACGGAGAAATAGTATATATGAACAATTTTAGTCAGGATTTAGTCCCCATCACAGTACTGAGACTTCACTTATCAGAGTTACTAATGACTTGCTCTTATCATCTGATCACAGCTGCATTTCTCTTCTAGTGCTTTTAGATCTTAGTGCTGCCTTTGACATGGTAGATCATGACATTCTCTTGAATAGGCTATGGAATTATGTTGGCATTTGTGGACTTGCATTAGCATGGTTTAGGTCCTATTTAGCAGACTGCTAACACTTTGTCTGTGTAAACCAGGAATTGTCAAATCAAACAAAAGTTAAGTATGGCATTCCACAGGGATCAGTTTTAGGGCCTCTGCTTTTCTCCATGTATATGCTTCCCCTGGGAGATATTATCAGGTATCATGGAATAAGTTTCCACTGTTATGCAGAAGATAAACAACTTTATATTTCTTCGAAACCCTACAAAATTTCACAATTCTCCAAATTAGCAGAGTGTATAAATAAAATCAAAGATTGGATGGCCAGAAATTTCCTTCTACTCAATTCTGACAAAACAGAGGGACTAATTATTGGACCAAAAACCTCTAAAAATAAGCTGCTAAAATATAATTTGTCTCTCGATGGATATACTGTTACATTGTCTTACAGAACTTATGTGTTATATTTGATACCAATATGTCATTTGAAATCTAATTTCCAATGTTTGTACATTGCTATTGCGCGATCATGATTTCAAGCTCGATTACACTTCCTAGTGCTTGCCTCATGCGCAGAGCTAGGTGGCACTATAGGAAGTATAATCGAGCTTGAAATCATGATTAAAAAGAAGACTAATGATGTCAAGATTTATAGTGAAAAAGAAGTTATATTATGGTCTGTTCTCAGTTCTCTCCCAAAAGCGACTGTATTTTTGAAGCTTCAAAGTTCTGATCACCATTTACATGTATTTTATGGAGCTACAGAGCGGAAATATTCTTCTAAAAATCTTAATTTGTGTTCAGCAGAAGAAATAAAGTCATACACATCTGGAATGTCATGAGGGTGAGTAAATTATGAGAGAACAGGTGAACTATCCTTTTAAGTATTACTAATGGGAACTTTGATTCATTGTAGTGACTTGAGCTATTTGAATTAATTCACCAAAAATATTTTTTTTCCGATTTGTTTAATGATTCGTTCAGAGACCATTTCTGCAAATTATGCATTTGCACCAGTAGGTGGTGACAAATAAACATCATTCATGTGTTTTCAGCAAGTCATTAAACCAAACACACAGAATGAAACAAGTGTAAATTGGTAAATTGGTTAGGCATAAAGCCTCAACAGAACCAGATATTACATTGCAGCACAAGAGTAATGACTTCATGAATTTCTTTACAGATAAAATTGAAATAATCAGAAATAAAATTGGAATTATGCAATCATCTGTCATAGCACCTCAGAAAACAGTGTCTAATAATTTTCCTCATGTGCAACTCCAATCCTTCGCTATCATAGGTCATGAAGAGCTAACAAAACTTATCGAAACATCAAAAGCCACAGCTTGTTTGTTAGATCCTATACCAACTAAGCTCTTAAAAGAGGTATCTCCTGTAATCTTAGAACTTCTTCTTAATATCATTAACTCCTTGCTATGCTTAGGACATGTCCCAAGAAACTTTAAAATGGCAATTATCAAACCGCTTATTAAGAAGCCACAACTTGATCCTGGAGAACTTGCTAATTATAGACCGATTTCAAATCTTCCGTTTATGTCAAAAATACTAGAAAATGTAGTATCCTCCCACATATGTTCATTTCTACAGAGAAATAGTATATATGAAGATTTCATTCAGAATTTCAATCAGGATTTAGGCCTCATCACAGTACAGAGACTGCACTTATCAGTGTTACAAATGACTTGCTCTAATCATCTGATCGCGGCTGCATTTCTCTTCTAGTGCTTTTAGATCTTAGTGCTGCATTTGACACGATAGATCACAACATTCTCTTGAATAGGCTGGAGAATTATGTTGGAATTTGTGGAGTTGCATTAGGTCATATTTAGGTCATATTTAGTAAATGAGGAATTGTCAAACCAAACAAAAGTAAAATATGGAGTGCCACAGGGATCAGTTTTAAGGCCTCTGCTTTTCTCCATGTATATGCTTCCACTGGGAGATATTATCAGGAATCGTGTAATTAGTTTCCACTGCTATGCTGACGCTACACAACTTTATATTTCTTCAAAACTTGATGAGATTTCACAATTCTCAAAATTAGCAGAGTGTATTAATGAAATAAAAAATTGGATGGCCAGAAATTTCCTTCTACACAATTCTGACAAAACAGAGGTTCTAATTATTGGACCAAAAAACTCTAAAAATAAGCCGCTAAAATATAATATGACTCTAGATGGATGTACTGTTACATCATCTTCAACAGCGAAGAATTTAGGTGTTATATTTGATACCAATCTGTCCTTTGAAAATCAAATTACCAATGTTTGTAGAACTACATTCTTCTACCTAAGAAATATTGCTAAATTAAGGCATATGCTCTCTGTTGCTGATGCCGAAAAAATAATTAATGCGTTCATGACCTCAAGACTAGATTATTTTAATGCATTACTGGGAGGATGTCCAACAAGTTCAATAAATTAACTTCAATTGGTTCAAAATGCAGCAGCCAGAGTGCTAACAAGAACTAAGAAATATGATCATATTAGCCCCATTTTATCATCGTTACATTGGCTACCTGTTAAATTCCGTATTAATTTTAAAATTCTGTTAATTACGTACAAAGCTTTGAATGGTCTAGCTCCGCAGTACTTAAGTGATCTTCTACCATGTGCTCTATTCCATCACCTTCATTAAGATTGCAAAATTCTGGCCTGTTAATAGTTCCTAGAATATCAAAATCCACAAAAGTAGGTAGATCCTTTTCATATTTGGCTCCTAAACTATGGAATAGTCTCCCAAACACTGTTCGAGATGCAGACACATCTATTTAGCCAGGCATACACCTCATTTATCCTCCAACCCACAATTAGGCTGCTTTAGTTGGGTCTGCTAGAACCAGAAACCAGAAACAGTGATCATGATCTCTAACTCTGCAATACATTTAATGGCATCTATGCTTACATCTTTTTATTTGTTTCAATGTCTCAACCTCGGGACTCCTATCCTGAGGTCACCAGAACCGGCTGGATCCAGCACCATTCCTGCTTCATGTTGGACTCCACTGCTACATGTCGCTGAATGATGATGACTAAATGCAGCCAGTGCCAGCCAAACATCACTTCAGTCTATTATGATGGACTTAAGAGGATCAACTGATGCCAACTCCAACCTGCATCACCTCGGTCTATTGATGGACTACGATCCTAATGTATATATACGGCAATATATATGGCAAGATGGCGGCGCGGTAGCACGCAGCGGCCACTCCGGATCCACAACGGTGCTATTTTTGTTAAAAAAGCCCGACTTTTGCAACACATGGACATCGGAGCAACCAGTGTTCGTGTCTACCATCGCCAGACACTACTCAAATATAAGAATCATGCAAAAACCAAGCTGCATGATGACCTGCAGGAGGCGCTACGCGTACTCGGCTTGCTGCGGAGACCAGGCCTCCAGACCTCGGCGTCGCCTGATGCCGGTGGCGGGGAGAGGACGTCGTAAGCGGTGTGCGAGAGCGGAAGCGGAAAGAGGGCGGGGGTCCATGCTAGGCTAAAAACAAACCCTAGCCGGCCGGCTCTCCCGTCTATCCTGCTCTCAAATGTTTGCTCCTGGACAATAAACTGGACTATATCCGACTCCAGCAGGCTACGTGGCGTGAGTTTAGAGACTGCTGCGTCTTTGTTTTCACGGAGGCGTGGCTCAGCGACAGAGTTCGGATGCCGCCATTCAGCTAGGCGGGCTCGCCTCGTTTAGTGCCGACAGAAATACAGCTCTCTGCGGTAAGACTCGCGGTGGTGGCTTGTGTGTTTACATCAACACGGAATGGTGCAAGAACTCTATGTTAGTCTCTAGTTACTGTTCATCGCTGTTGGAGCTTGTGACTGTTAGATGCAGACCTTTTATCTACCACGGGAATTCACCACTGTTTGCATAACCGGAGTTTACATTCCCCAGCTAACGCTAAGGAAGCGCTCTGTGAACTGTATGGGGCTATGAGCGAACTGCAGAGCGCTCACCCCGACGGACTGTTTATTGTGCCGGAGATTTCAACCATGCAAATCTCAAGACAGTGCTCCCTAAATTCCATCAGTATGTGGACTTTGCAACGAGAGGGGCTGAGCAGCTTGATCTTGTTTACACAAACATCCCAGGCGCGTGCCGGTGGAGCCCGCCCCCACCTCGGCTACTCAGACCACATCTCTGTTATGTTAATTCCAGCATACAGACCGCTCGTCAGGCGCACAAAACCGCTTCAGAAGCAGGTGAAAACCTGGCCAGCAGGAGCCATCTCTGCTCTTCAGGACTGTTTTGAGTGTACTGACTGGCACATGTTCAGGGAGGCTGCAACATATGGCGATTCTACAAACTTGGAGGAATACACAGCATCAGTGACCAGCTACATCAGCAAGTGCATTGATGATGTCACTTTCTCAAGACCATCACCACATGCTCCAACCAGAAGCCGTGGATGACTGCGGAGGTGCGCACGCTGCTGAGGTCCGAGACTCGCCTTCAGAGCAGGCGATAAGGCAGCCCTAAGAACAGCTAGGGCCAAACTGTCACGGGCAATCAGAGAGGCAAAGCGCACACGCCCAGAGAATCCACAGTCACTTCCAGGACAGCGGTGACACGCGGCGCATGTGGCAGGGCATCCAGGCCATCACCAACTACAGGGCAACATCAGTTGCCTGTGACAAAGATGCCTCCCTTCCAGATGCGCTGAACGACTTCTACGCTCGGTTTGAAGTGCAGAACGGCGTGATGGCGAGGAAGTCCACCCCTCCTCCCAACGACCAGGTGCTCTGTCTTACCACGGCAGATGTGAGGAAAACTCTACGTAGAGTCAACCCACGGAAGGCTGCTGGACCAGACAACATTCCTGGCAGAGTGCTCAGAGGATGTGCAGACCAGCTAGCAGATGTTCTTACCGACATCTTCAACATCTCTCTGAGCAGCGCCGTTGTTCCAACGTGCTTCAAGGCCACCACCATCATCCCCATGCCAAAGAAGTCTTCAGTGTCCTGCCTCAATGACTACCGATCCTGTCGCACTTACACCCATCATCATGAAGTGCTTCGAGAGGCTCGTCATGAGGCAGATTAAGACCCAGCTGCCCCCTCACTAGACCCACTGCAGTTTCCGTATCGTTCAAACCGTTCAGCGGACGATGCCATCACCACAACCCTCCATCTGGCCCTCACCCACCTAGACAATAAGGACTCATACGTTCGAATGCTGTTCATAGATTTCAGCTCAGCATTCAACACAATCATTCCCCAGCACCTGATTGGAAAGCTGAGCCTGCTGGGCCTGGACACCTCCCTCTGCAACTGGATCCTGGACTTCCTGACTGGGAGACCTCAGTCAGTCCGGATCGGGAACAGCATCTCCACCACTACCACACTGAGCACTGGGGCCCCCAGGGCTGTGTGCTCAGTCCACTGCTGTTCACTCTGCTGACTCACGACTGTGCAGCAATGCACAGCTCGAATCACATCATCAAGTTCGCCGATGACCACGACCGTGGTGGGTCTCATCAGCAAGAACAACGAGTCAGCATACAGAGAGGAGGTGCAGCGGCTGACGAACTGGTGTAGAGCCAACAACCTGTCCCTGAATGTCGACAAAACAAAAGAGATGGTTGTTGACTTTAGGAGAGCACAAGGTGAACACACTCCGCTGAACATCGACGGCTCCTCTGTGGAGATCGTCAAGAGCACCAAATTTCTTGGTGTTCACCTGGCGGAGAACCTCACCTGGTCCCTCAACACCAGCTCTATCACCAAGAAAGCCCAGCAGCGTCTCTACTTTCTTCGAAGGCTGAGGAAAGCACATCTCCCAACCCCCATCCTCACTACATTCTATAGAGGGACTATTGAGGGCATCCTGAGCAGCTGCATCACTGCCTGGTTTGGGACTTGCACCGTTTAGGACCGCAAAGCCCTGCAGAGGATAGTGAGGACAGCTGAGAAGATCATTGGGGTCTCTCTTCCCTCCATCAAAGACATTTACAAAAAACACTGTATCCATAAAGCAACCAGCATTGTGGGCTGACCCCACACACCCCTCACACAAACTCTTTACCCTCCTCCCGTCTGGCAAGAGGTACCGAAGCATTCGGGCCCTCACGGCCAGACTGTGTAACAGCTTCTTCCCCAAGACATCAGACTTCTCAATACTCAGAGACTGGTTTGACACACACGTGTCCTGAGTTGCACTTTAATAACTGTCACTTTATAACTGTCTGCTACCTCAATAACTGCTATGTGCATAGAACATTATCTCATAGTATGTTATGTTTACATTTTAGAAACTGTCATCTTTTTGCACTACTGAGTACTGGTCGGCGCTGCACTGTCTATTGTCCTGTTCATTGTCAGTAATTTGTTGTACTGTCCCGTACTTTTTGCACATGTTTGCACGTGCACTTTATATAGGTAGTTTATATAGGTATTTTATTTCGTTGTGTAGTCTCATGTGGTCCTATGTTGGTCCTTTGTTGTTTTTATGTAGCACCATGGTCCTGGAGGAACGTTGTCTCGTTTTGCTGTGTACTTTACTAACTGTATATGGTTGAAACGACAATAAAAACCACTTGACTTGACTTGATCTTGAAATGGAATGCATAGACTAACTATTGCCAATAAAAGCCTTCATCAGCCAATTAACAAGGACAATTGCATCTATGTGAACTTCTGCAATTAATCATGATGGACTTCAAAGACTGTGGTCATTAATCTTACAGTTCAAACACAATTGGTGTTTAAACACTGACCCTTAACCCCTTACTTAGTTTAATATTTTAAACCATGATTTTAACTATACATAAGTAATATTTACATTACATTCATAATGTTAGCCAGAGGGGAGCTGGCCCCCACAGTGAGTCTGGTTTCTCCCAAGGTTATTTTTCTCCATTAATCTACATCTTATGGAGTTTTGTGTTCCTTGCCACAGTCGCCTACAGTTTGCTCACTGGGGTTGTTAATACAATTATTATTTAATTATTTTTTAAACACGATTAAGAATCGTATTTTATCTAATTACACAATGATGATTCATCGACTTTATAGACATTACAGTTTTATCGTCTGTTAATGCCTGATCTTCTGTAAAGCTGCTTTGAAACAATGTGTGTTGTGAAAGGCGCTATACAAATAAAATTGAATTGAATTTAATAGTGTAATTATCCTTTATTAAAACCTTTTTTATTATTAAAAAAGAGACTTTAAAGCAGATTTCTTTATCATTATCAAAATGCTCATGATGCTTAAGTATATCTATAATTTTGTGAACTGCAGAGCACAAGTTTTCTTAAGCTATAGACCATTTCACGGACTGTTCATTGGTGACGTTCCAGCTTGTCAAAACAGAGACCATTTATCAGAGACAGGCTACTTCAATTCAAATGAATGGAAGAAACTGGAATGCCCAACAGCATCATAACCGCTGCCTTTAAACACCAAGCGTGCCTCTCCTCCAAAGACCAGTCTCTACCTGCTGGCATCTTTGTGGATCCAGGAATGGAGCGGTGAGGGTCCGGTGCAAGTTAGATGCGTTGCCGGGGATTGGAGCAAAACACAAAGTGCCCAAGGGCGTTCCAAAAATGGCCACCGAGTGGACTGACTTACCTTGAAAAAGAGACTTTGCTGAAAGGATCCAGAAATACATTTGGACCGTTCTAATTCATTTGTTTATGTTTACATGCTTGAAATCGTCTATACAAAGAAGTCAACAATGATAGCATAACATTATTTTGAATTTATGTAACATCCTTACGTCGTTGTAATGTGAGATCATCAGTCACTTTTCCTCTCCTTATTTAACAAGTTTACTGAACTGAATGAATAACATGACTGGTCCTCTTCAGTCAGTAAACAGATTCTCATTCACAAATGAGATGACTTATATGCCCATTTCATTCAGGAACAAGTGTACCAGTGCATTCAGTTCATTCATGTATAAGAAGTTCAGTGAAAGGAGCATTCGTTCAGTGGATCAAACCAATGTAATGCTTCTGCACAGCTCGCACTCTAATACTATTGGCTCACGCTGTAGTCAGTCTTAACAGGCAAGAAAAGCCATTAAAGGAGTCTCACGCTTCAAACTAGAGCTCACTGGCTTCAGTGAATGTGACAAATAAGTCAATGTATGGAAGTGAAAAATAACTAATTCTCTCATGAACTAAACATCACACTTAAGAATATCAGAGTAAGATAATGCATGTAATGATACTGATTTTAATTGTGTAAACCCCCCCTCCCACTTTCACATGTCAATGGTGTATTGACTGATTTGCCACCTAATGTCCTGATTGAAGTAGTATCTGTTGTTTGAATTGGTACGTTTGTATCACTCCGTTTGAGAAATGGGCAAGTAAGCTTATTCATCGGGTCTCAATGGAGTTAATTTAGTCTGTAAAGATCTAAAGCATGTTTCTTCTCTTAAAGTGTTTAAGTTGAAGTGAATGGAGAAAGTGAGTGTGGCTTTGTTTGGCAGGGTAGGACACTGAAGGTGTGTGGTACAGTCAGAGATGAATGCCACCATGGCATCTCCCTACCTGAGATTTACAACCA
Organism: Xyrauchen texanus; assembly: GCF_025860055.1. NCBI lineage: Eukaryota > Metazoa > Chordata > Actinopteri > Cypriniformes > Catostomidae > Xyrauchen > Xyrauchen texanus. The sequence goes on from NC_068283.1 coordinate 2,374,599, forward strand.
AGTATATGGAACAGACTTCTCCAGGCAGACCTCTAAACCACGTTTAATCAGACTTACAGAAGTCTTCATTTCAACATCTAAAAGGCATTCACTTACCCAGTGACCACCGATAAATAAACAAACCCAATTTACTATCGGAAAGGTGTGGGAGAAAGAACCTAAATATTTCCTGTGGTGGCTGACTAGCTTAAAGTTTGGCTGCCTATGCAACCATCATCCAGGTTTAACTGGACTTTTTATAATTCTTCTTCAATCACTGTAGACACATTCATTACATTGGAAAATGGAGTACAAACAACAGCAGGGTTTACCAGTGTGACATTATCCCACAGTCTGATCATCCATCCAAAGTGATATAGAACACAAAACTGCATACTGTAAAGATGGAACCATTTCCCATAAAGAAAACAGAGACCAAGTTAGCACTCGATTTCTGAATTTTGTATTCAGACTACCAAGTAAATTTCTTATGTCTTTAAGACACTTTTGTAATTAAACATATAGCTGTGTCATCAGCATGAAGGGTAATGCTTGTGTCTTAATAACATAAAAAGGGGATATGCATGAACAACAGAGGGCCTAAAATAAAGCCTTGTGGCACTTATATTTATGAATAAAGATATGTTAAACATGTAGCACTTAATACAGTTAACTTCTAAAGATATAATAACCTTCTGCAGATTGTGACAAGTTTGTAATTCTTCCCAAATGTATGCCAAATTGTATGCAGCCCATTGCCATGCAGTTGTTTGGGGAGGTTGCTCTCTCACCCATGTCCAAAGGCCTAACCTCAAAATGATGTTCTTTTCAAAACGTATTGGCTCTTGCAGTGGGACTTTTTCAATCGTCTGCTCAACAGATGAGAGACAAGCACTGAGGTTTACTGTTTAGGATTAGGCATTTGATCAAATTCGTAACACACCATATGACCGATAGTAATATTAGCAAACTCTAATAAGTAATAGAGTAAGACAGATTACACTCAAAGCAAAGCTCGGCAGAGCTCAAACTACATTCACAGACAAACCCGGAAAACCCAAAAATTGCAATAGGAGCAAATGCCAGTGCAAGGCAAGTTTTGATAAGAGTGTCTGTGTTGTAGCTTCCAAGAATAACAAGCAGTCTGCTGGCATACTTTATTTTTGAACATGGAAGTAGGAATGGCTGTTCTGCATGCTGGAAAAATACAACTGGTAATATCAATATTGCTGTCGCTCCCCCTTTCCTTCTCAAGGAGTCTTTGGAAATGAGAGTTTACCTTTCATTATTTGTATAGGGTTACATTACATATGCAATAAAACACCTTTTGACCTATTCCAATAAAATACAGAGTTCTTGAATGTCTGCTGGCTGTGCTGAGTCTCTTTCTGAAAGGTAGACTGTGTGTTGCGTGCCATGTACTGCAACATGCTTTCATGGTTCTTCAAACCTGGTAGTAAGTAATTTGGTAAGCCTGTGTTGAGACATTAGCTCAGTTATTGGTTTTCTCCATTTAACTCTTGGTTTCCCCTTTAGTGCCACTTTGTAGCATTTTATGTATCATTTAATTCTGGTCTGTTCGTCACACAATGAGTATGGCTTTAGAAAAATTGGAATTTTTCTCACAAGTCATATGGAATGGTAAATGATGACAAAATTTTAAGGTTTAGTGTGAACTATTCATTGAATGTTGCTTTATGGCAATTTGATTGTTTCAGAGATGCTTAATTGTTTTATAATATTGTGGTTGTTAATGTTATTGTACAACATACCACATAATGTAGATCCCATTTCCTTACTATCAATACATTCTTCCAGACAGCTCAAAAGCAGCTGTTAAGTAATACTCCAGTGCAGCATGCAAATTAATCATGCCTGACCACTGAGAACCAGGTGAAATCAATCAATCAGGCTCATTAAAGTCACTTTATGTGACTTAATTATAAACATTAGTCTTATATTTTTGGGATGGGATCATATTCTATCCCGTCTATCCCTTACAAAATATAACACACTTACAGTTGGCAAAAGACACGTCACAATTGCTGATTATTTGGCAGTCATGTAACTGATGAATTTACAGTAGGCGGAGTGGACGGCAGTAGCACAGACTGAACAAAGAGTCTCTTTGAGCGGGCATGGAGAGGTGCTGACAGGGCCACTGAGGGCGGTATTATGATGTGCATCGCCAGTTTCATGCTGGGTGAGAAAATAAATGTGAAGTCTATCATCTCCCACCTTTAGCGATGACCCGAGGTGTTGATCAAGGACTCCAACTGATCAAATACTACAAGAGTATACTAGCTCCCTTTTGTTCATACAGTTTCATTAAGATTCCGTTTCCACTTGGTGTTAATATGCGTTTTTGTTGATCGGATCACATGTAGTCAGTGCCAGGGGCGAACATTTTATCAAAATGTTGGGACAATAAACATAACAATTCTTAAGAGCAATTTTTGAAGGGGACACCAAGGTTTTTTTTGTTGTTGCCCCGTTTGCATTTGTATTATTTTATTTCTTAAACAATTATTTTAAGAATATATCATTATATTATTTACAATACAAAGTCCTGACCCCCCCGACCCCTCCGCGATTTCTGCCTTTGGTCAGTGCTAAATACAGGTCTAAATGGTTTCTAAAACATCTTGTGATCAGATCATAAAAACCACACACGTATGTGGTCAAAAACGCATCTGAACACATCACATATGATGTGTAAACACTTATCCGGCCTGAATGCCTCTCAGCAGCAGCAAAGCACTTTTCCTCACCTGTCAATCAACCCCTGCATTAAAACAGTTTAAACTTTGTCGGTTGCGAGCAGTTTAAAAGGAAACAACTTTCCGATCTGAAAAATTTTAAAAAGGCAGATATATACACAAGCATGAGAACTCAACAGATCTTCAGCTCAGGCTAATACAACTAATCCACTAAAATAACTGACAATTCTGCTCGAAATGTTATATTTGGGCTTAGATAACATTTCAGATGCATCAGGGAGAAACCACACCATTTTTTGTTTTCACACTTTCTTTGTCTTTTCGGACTTTGTTGTGGTTTATTATCATGCAGGACACACTGACATAGTGATTGATGTATGTCGTCATGAAACAGAGTCCCTTCCCTCCAAATTAGTTAAATGCTGAAGGCCAGATCAGCATACTTTGGTTACATTTATTTATTAGCAAATGTTTTTATCTCATGTGATTTAGAAATAGGGAACGCTACAACAAAAGTGATTCAACCTAAGGACACAGTAACATGGGAAGTGCTGTTATACAAAGTTCTGAAATTTGTATTACAAGCTACTACAGGGATTAAGATGTGACAGAGCAACAATGTTCATGCTTAGAATACTGTACTTTTCATACTACTCCTGTTGCGTATACAGAAGAACTAAGGTTGCCAGCTCTACCATATAAGCTGTTTTTTTTTTTAGTTTGTTTGATTGTTTTGACCAAAATGACACCTATTGTACTGTATTTTAGTGGTAAAATGCTCAAGGGGGACCCCCCACCCCTCTAGTCAGTAATTCTCAAATATCCCGTATGATGGCAACCCTAAAACCAACTCTTTTTATTTTCTTTTATTTTTTCGCAAACATGCGGAAAAGTACAGTGGCCTCTTTTGGTCACTTAAGTCACACTTAAAATTTTTTGAATTTCTTGTTGTTTGATAACAAAATGTTAAAAAGCAAATGTCATCTGCAATGGCTTGTAAGCAGCTGATGTCAATGTGATTTTTTTAGTGACTGCATGAAGTTCCCACCAGGATGCCACTAACTACTGTAGGGATGCCAACTTTCTACCAGCCAGAATTAAGCTCAACCAACCGGCTTTCCTTTTCAAATTGAGCTTATCAGTATATGACTGATGTGTTAAAAATAGTAGGCCTATATTTCACTGAAATTCATTTGGCCTGCAAGGCTATTGTCTTGCAGGCCAAATGAATTTGGCCTGCAAGAATTTGGCCTGCTTTTAAACTGCTCGCAACCGACAAAGTTTAAACTGTTTTAGTGCAGGGGTTGATTGACAGGTGAGGAAAAGTGCTTCGCTGCTGCTGAGAGGCATTCAGGCCGGATAAGTGTTTACACATCATATGTGATGTGTTCAGATGCGTTTTTGAAGCCTTAGGCTTAGTTTCCCAAAGCACTAAGTAGATCGTTAATAGCACTTAAGTACTTAATCTCAAAAGCATCGTTTCCCAAAAAAAGTATTTCGTCAATTTATTTTGTAAATTAACAAGAGCTTTGAACCACTCGATGTCCATTGAGTGCAAATTAAACATTTCTTTCTGGCATCTTTCACAGTTTATCAAAGAAAATGGGACATTTCATAAATTGTATTAATATATTTTGATCATTGGAACGCCATTGTATACTATTTCAGAGGTTAACAAAGAGTTGAAAAAATGAAATCAAATCAATAGGCAGTCTCCGCAGTCTAAATTTACAAGACATGTAATACAGTATAACGTTATATTAGCCTTCTATGATAAACATAATTGTAATGGCAATAGAAAGATGACATGTTCATATTAAAAAGATTATTTAATAAGACAAATGTGAGAAATATAACCACACAGTTTAAAACTTAAATAAATATGCCTTAATAAATAAATAAAATATGGACTTAAACAACTCATTCGGGGTCAAAGAGACTTGCAGGAGAATTTCATATCACTGTCATAATCTAGCACATGCTAAGACACTGGAGGAGTAAATTCATATTTTGAGGACATTTGTGCATTGTGACTCAATTTAGTGATGAGCTCTGAAAGCAGACATGGCAAAGCTTCATAGTTCCTTGATTTCAGTGCCAGCGTCTCTTATTTAGCATAATTTAATGCAGATGTGCTCAAATACTCTTCGGAATGAAAAGAGGATGTCTGAGACACTTTGAGCCAAGAGTGCTGCATGCTTCTTTTATTTTTTAAACATGCATTTAAACATGGCTCTAGTATTTAAATTGTCTGTAAAATAAATGTCTGTAGCTCCATCTTGAATGAACTGAACTGATATTTTCTTACGTGACATACAAAAACAAAAATAAATAATAGGTGTCAATAAACAGGGACAGCAGTAGATATACAGTACCTAACAGAGGTTGGCAGTGTATAATACCTAATATTGCAATATTTTTGCAAGTTTGTCACAGTGGTGATATATATTTATCCATATATTTTTACTACATTTATGCTGGAATTTTAATAATAAATGAGATAATCCAGTGAATTAAGTACTTAACAAAAGAATGTTGCCCCCTGTCATGAGTTTGAATCCAGGGCATACTGAGTGACTCCAGCCAGGTCTCCTAAGCAACCAAATTGGCCCGGTTGCTAGGGAGGGTAGAGTCACATGGGGTAATCTCCTCATGGTCGCTATAATGTGGTTCTTGCTCTCGGTGGGGTGTGTGGTGACTTGTTCCTGGATGCCGCGGAGAATAGTGTGGGCATCCACACGTGCTATGTCTCCACGGTAACGCACTCAACAAGCCACGTGATAAGATGCGCAGATTGACGGTCTCAGACGAGGAGGCAACTGAGATTCATCCTCCACCACCCAGATTGAGGCGAGTCACTACACCACCGTGAGGACTTAGAGCGCATTGGGATTTGGGCATTCCAAATTGGGGTGAAAATTACGTTTGAGAATGATACATCTGTAGTACAGTACAGATGAAAGGCGAATGTCCCTGTATAAGTCATTTTTGTAAGGTGCCGTAAGGGGCTAAGTATATGATTTTGCATCCAAAAATGATCAAAGGGGATATATATATTATTTTAACTTTATTATTTTGCTAAATAAACCCGTAACTAAGTTATTTTCTAAAACACTTTTCACAGAAAAGAAAAGTAATTAGAAACGTGATTAGTTTCTTGTGAAATAATAAATAATCTGATTACAATCTTATAGATTTAATTAGAAATTTGCAGTGGATTACTTTGAGTAATTTACCAAACACTGATTATAATAGCAGATAACGCACACCTGTTGTACAAATTGTACTTGCACATTACATTCATGCTTACGTTTATAATTCTTTCATTCATTATTCATTTAAAACGAATTTATGTAAAACAGTTCTGCCCACTGATAGCCAGCCTAATATATCTACCACAGTACAAATACTATAGCAAAATTGGTTTCCTTTCTCCTAGGGGCTGTGAACACCCTCTGGGCATCTATAAGCTAGACACAGCCAGAGAGAGTTGCAAAGCAGGGGTGAGACCCTGGCCACAGTACACAGTCCTGCTTTTGGCCTACCTCCTCTGTGTACACAAGAGAGTGAGTTATCCAGGGTTCCACACCCCTGCTGGCCCTAGCGGCCCTCATTACCAATAGGAGCCAGACTCCACCTCAGTGCAGTAAAAACCTGCCAGCCCACATCCATCTCGCCCTAACCCTCTGCTCCAGAGCAGCAGAGTGGAGACGCCCACTGCCCGCCTGCACACCCTCCACTCACTCAGGGAGGGGCCACAATGCTGCTTGACAAACAGTAACCTAGTTTCCATCCACTTTTCATGCTGTTTTGTTATCAACACATTTGCCATCTTCTGCCCGTTTCCATTCAAATGCCCTTTTATTGATAAAAATGGTGTGCATGATGACGTTATGCTTAAAAAACCCTGTCACATAAGTTTTGGCTTAATCACAAAAGAAATCTGCCCTTAAGCAGTTTCCATATAGAAATGTGTGCAATAATTGTGTACCTTTCACCTCCCAGATGTCCAGATGTGTTTTAAAAACACGTCCATGCACGAAAGCCAGAACCAAGGAGGTCTAATACCAACAAAAAGCTCTCTAAATATATTTGCAATTTAAATTGTGCTTGCAATACATTTTATTTCATCAGGGTACACGGTTATTTTTCAAAACTTGATCTGACACTGAATGCTCAAGCAGCCTAATTTACACTTCGAAAACTCCTGATGTTGCTATAACAAATCAAAAAGCACTTACCAATTTACTTGAAGTGAAAATCAGCCTCCTTTCCCATTTAATTAATCAATCGCAAGATCATGTAGAAAATATCAGATTTTTAAATCCATAAAGATCTCTCTCAACGGCAATAACAGCAGTGATGACAGCCGACTCATCAGCAAGATCTCGCACTCTTCGCTTTCATATTACTGTAAAGGGGGTTAAGAGAAAGGAGGCGAGAACCGGCTTGACAATATAAATAGTTTAATGAAGAACAAAAAAAAAAGACAAACACACAAAGGTGTCAGATAGCTGCCCATAAATCTCTCTCTCTGTCCCACTGCAGTCTCCAGTCGGCCTTTATCCCTCTGAGGGTGGATTAGTCTGACAATTACGTACATCACTTAAAGCGTGATTTCGTCAGTCAAGGCCAGCTAGAAGGCCTGGACTGGAACATATCCTAAAGATTACACCCACCAAGAACAAATAAATCAATCTGATTGGCTGATGAATCTCACAGTCAGACTTTAGTTGATCATTCATTGCACTGTTGTGGGATTCTTTGGAAATTCTGAAGGCCTGACGAGGTGGAGCTCAGACTCACTCACTGCTTCAGGCTTCGGGCATGCGATTTGTGGTCACACTTTGATTGTAAGCATCGAGGGATTAATTCTGATTAGATAAAATGTCAATTTTTTGCTATTTGTTTGTAGATGAATTAGGAGTGGAAAGCGATTGAAAATACATAGGTAAAGAGGTGATTGAGAATGAAAGGATGAAAAAAATATTGATTTATTAGGCATGTTACTCAGCAGAGAAAGCTTTGCTTGCCCTGAGAAATTGCCGCTGGTGTCCTGATGATGTGCTTATCGCAGAATGCCACCTGTTCTGTCCCAAAAGCGAATCGTCATGGCCCTGTTCAAGCTGGCAACCTGCACCAAGTAGTGGGGGATACTTTCGGACTTAATGTAAGGACCATCAATCGATGTGTATATGCTGTGTGCACAGCTATTAAAGAAAAATTGATGCAGTGTTATATCAGGGTTTACATGTATGATACATTCCTGATATTCAATAGGCTATTTTGAATTCTAAAGCATATTTCTATTCTAAAGCATCACCATCACAACTGCATAATGTCCTGCATATTTCTCCAGCAACTTTTAATCGCCAACTGAACTTGATTATCGTCTAAAATGTATTTTAGTGTCATAATGCAATTTATATTTTATGAAGACGCTCAGCAAATGTGATCCGAGGTATCCGAGGTAATATTTAAATGTTTTAAAATGTTAAAAAGCTAGTTTTCTGAAAGGGAACTCTTGAAAAAAAAGTAATTCAGCTGACTGTTTTCATCTACAGAACAGGGTCAGGCTAATTTAAGTTTGTGTAAAGAAAAGGCAATTATATAGGCCTAACAATATCATTTTTTGGTTTGGTAATTAACTTTTTTAATTTAATGCTTTTAGTTTGGTAATTTATTTTATTTAATACAGAGAATTTTGCCAGCATTTTTTCAAAAGTGATGCTTTTCTCCAAGTATTGTGTATTTATTTTTAATTTAAAACATCTTTGTGCACAGAAATGATATATTTTATGTTTTGTGTATTATTTTGAATGGTGCTGAAAAGCAACTTTAATAAATAATCGGATGACTACCGTAATCACACACTGTGGCCATTCATTTGATCTCTGTGCACTTGTTGACGACAGGTGAATGATACAAGATATTTGTGTTGGCACTCCTTGAAGTGTCATGACGCAGATGTGTCTGCAGCACCGGATCTGTACAGGTATGGCATTAAGACCAATCCATAACAGTGCGAGTAATGCTTCACGTTCAATAAACTGGCTTTCAAGGATGTATATACCTTGTTGTTATGATTAACACTGATGATTAAATTCTGTCATGTGACACTACATTTTTGCGTTACTGCAAATTCTCAACAAAAAGTTTTTCCAAACCAGTTTTTTGTGACATTTGAAGTATAGACATGGACTTTATGCGCTAGAATTAAATGGAAAAATATTATGCCGACACTTGTGAAATTTTTCATCAGCTATATCAGTAAACGTTTTGATGCGCTACACCTTGGATGCAAACGTAGTTGGTGTAAATCTGAAAACGCTGATGGCTTTGTGCTCAATATCATATTTAACAGGTTTGCAACTCTTATGATGTTTAAGATACTTTACTATAAAGTACCCTGACAAACAGCATTAAAAAAATCAGACAAGCTATACATTTAAATTGAAAGGGCTTCAAACAAACACACATTCCTGTAGTAACCACTTAAATTTCCCTCTCATAGAAACATTTTCTATCAAAACTCAATCAAAAGAAAAAACAGCAGTTACATGGCACAGCAGATATGTTGATGACGGAATAAAACATGGAAAAATAAAAGCAGGTACAAGATATTACAGGCAAATAAATCACAGTGTATGAAAGTTCTCCCACAAACTTCCTTAAGCTGCCAAAACACAAATCAGTCTCTAAAGAACCGTAAAATTCACAGTGAGTAAAGAAAAAATACACAGCCAGAAAGGAAAACAAAAATCCATCATAAGATGCAAGAAACTTAAGCAGAACTGAGCACACAGGTTATGGAACAAAATGATGACATGTTGAGTGACAGGAATATTCATCTGCAGTTTAATACAATTATTACCGTAAATAATGTTTACAATCCTAGGCAAGGTTTGTTCACTATTATGTCTTAAAAAGTGTTCAGTCATTTAATTGTATCTTAATATTTTCTGGAAGAGAGTGAGTGAGTGAGTGAGTGAAAGAGAGAGAGAGAGAGAGAGAGAGAGAGAGAGAGAGAGAGAGAGAGAGAGAGAGAGAGAGAGAGAGAGAGAGAGAGTGAGACATTTATCCATGTATAACTATACAACTCCAAAAAATGCTTTACTCACAGCGCTCTGCGATACAGATTGGACAAAATGTTAATCTATTTGATGTAGTACATAGAAAGTATACATTTTAATTTCCCTAATAGACTGTACAAGTGTGCACTTTGCAGTTTGTACTCTAAAGGGTGAGTGAGCTCTGGATTAAGATGATCTTTTCCTCTCAGAAATCCTGTGTGGCCAGCACAGCAAACATTGGCAGAATTGAGGATGGTGCATACTGTGACATCACCTCTGCCTCTATGGGAAAGGACATTCTCTCCAGTTGCTTGAAAATTCACACTGTGGCTCTAGGCTGCCCTCTGATCCTGCCCTAGACACCCTATTTGCTCGGACTGCCTAACTTGTAATCTCTATTAAACTGTTGCCAGGCGTTACAACACAAAACACTTTGATAACAGGGGCCCTGACCGTAACCCTTGACCTCTGCTATCCTGAACAATGTCTGGAGGTACTGGTTCGTACCAACTGGTGGTGTCTAAAGTCTTCGCTGTGATCAGAAAGTGTTGGTAAATATATAAACAGTGTAAGGGTCAACTAAAAGCAGCGACGCTACTAACTTAACTACCCGTACATTTTTCAGTAGCATGACAGTTGTTCTATTTTCCAAGAGTAGTGCTGTAGTTTTACAAAATGCTACATGTGTCACGTTGTATTGTGAACGCAGCTCTGGAGTTGAGAGTTATCAAACACACTCACCTAAATCATCCTCCCTCTCATGTAGCACTGGGAAAACTAATTGATGCAAATAGGTTAATTCGGACAGTCCAAAGATAGTCCGGATTGCTTGGAAAGCTATAGTTTCAAAGTAGCTTCACCAACACTGCATATAAAGAGTATCCATGAGATTGTTAGCTCTATTAGCCCTGCAGTAGAGCAAAGGTTGAAGGAATTGTTCACCCCAAAATTATAATTCTCATAATTTACTAACTTTATGCTGTCTCAAACTCACTTATGCTGTATCAGCACACGCTTCACTTCTATTGGTCGATTTAGATTTGGAAACATTTTATTCATTTAAACCAAAAATATCTCTAAATTCAAATTACATTTCAAAAGAAACATAAATATAAATCAAAATAAGGAATTTATCAAAGGAATCCTACCCAATCAAAACATTCTCCCCTTTCCAACTTCTTTCACCAGCTCCTTTTGCCGTGACTTAAAAATACCAATTCAAATTATATCATAAACACAATTGTAATTATAAACAGTAATAACAATTAAAAAAGTTGTTTTTTTATAAAAGCGAAGGTTTTATACAAATCTCATAACGTTTTGTTTCATGAAATGGTTACAACAGTGACGTTCAGGGACATAATTTGATGTTCCACAATATATTCAGAGTATGACTTTATTACCACCTGCTGGTGGAATCTACAATCTACAACTGCAGGAACTTATTTTAGACTTTGCACTGAAAACAGGCATTGTTCTGTAATGTTCTGAATATTGCAATTAGAATTAGCACTCTACTTTGCCTCTGCTTTTGTAGCGAAGACTCAGGCAGGTTGGGATCCATCAGCAGTTTAATGATAAACACTCAGTAGTCGTACAGGCAATGGTCAAGCACAGGTAAACAGGTATGTAGAAGCAGGCAGAATCAGAGTAATGGCAGGCAGAAGATCAGGGCAGGCAGCAAACAATCGATAAACTAGAACAGGCAATACTAATACAGGGCAGGCGGCAAACAAACGAGGAACAGAGACGAGGCTGGGTTGATACACGATAGACAGAACTGGAAACAGGATAAACGCTTGGAATTGTAGCCGGAGCAAAACAAGACTTCGCAATGAAGGAGTAAACAGACATGATTTAAATAGAGAAGAGACAACAAGGAACAGCTGTAGCATAATCAGACCTAGGTATGTGGGCTTATTGGAAATGCAGTCTTTACAGTCAATACTCTGGTGAATCCGATCTCCGGTGGCTGAAGGGGGAGGTGCCTTCACCGGTGTTCGTGACAGCTTTGATGTTTCAACTGTTATGTAATCCTCTACCAAGGGACATTTCACCCAAAAATCTCAACTGTAAATCTCATCATTTACTCACCCTCATGTAATCCCAGATGTGTATGACTTTCTTTCATCTGCTAAACACATATGAAGTTTTTTAGAAGAATACAAGTAAATGGTGGTCGGGCCTTTAAAGCTCCAAAAAGGAGACAAAGCCAATACATGTCCAATGGTTTAATCAATGTCTTCTGAAGAGATCCAGTTGGTTTTGGGTAAGAACAGACCAAAATATAATTTCTTTTTCAGTGTACATATTGCCATTACAGTCTCTAAACACACTTTTATTAGTGCTTGCCGCATGTGCAAAGCACTAGATGCCGCAATAGTAAGTGTAATCGAGCTTAAAATCATGATAGGCAAGGAGACTGCTGTTAAACTTTATACTGAAAATGTACTACATTTTGGTCTGTTTGCAGACAAAACTGATTGGATCTCTTCAGAAGACAATGATTAAATCACTGAAGTTTATGCTGAATTGATCTGCTTTTTACAGCTTTAAAGTACTGGTCACCATTCACTTGCATTGTGAGGACCTATAGAGCTGAGATATTCTTCTAAAAATCTTCATTTGTGTTCTGCAGAAGAAAGATAGTCATACACATCTGGGATGGCATGAGGGTGAGTAAATGATGATAATATTTGGGGGGTGAACTAACCCTTTAAGGACCTGGCTGTCATGCTTAACAGTGAATTGTCATTTGAAAGCTACATCTCATTTTCATCTAAATAAAATTAAGTTATGAAATATAATTTCTATATAGACAAGTTCGTTTATGGATTCATAACTGTTTTTCTCCCCAATTTAGAATGCCCAATTCCCAATGCACTCTAAGTCCTTGTGGTGGCGTAGTGACTCGCCACAATCCGGGTGGATATACCAGTTGCCTCCGCATCTGAGACAGTCAATACGAGAGCGAGATCAACATTATAGTGACCACGAGGAGGTTACCCCATGTGACTCTACCCTCCCTTGCAACCGGGCCAATTTGGTTGCTTAGGACACCTGGCTGGAGTCACTCATCACACCCTGGATCCGAACTCTCGACTCCAGGGGTGCTAGTCAGTATCTTTACTTGCTGAGCTAACCAGGCCCCCTATAACTTAAAGACTTGATTATTCTAGTGCACTTTTGGTGGGATATCCAGTCCTCTAAGTGGGAGAAAAGAACAGGGGATGTCCAAATGTGTCCATAAATAAGTTGCAACTTGAGTTGTAAACAATAAAATACACAGTTACATCTTACCATTAAACGTTTAAAAAGGATGAAAATTTTTATAACAAAAACAAAAGCACAACAACAAAGGTAGTTTATCCCAAATAATCCCAAACAAATCATAAAGATAAGGCTGAAATATTGTTGATTTAGCAAATGTTTTGTGACAGAAGGTAAGTTTTAAAACCTAGGTGATATTATTTTTATAGTGTTTCCAATTTAATTTATATACTACACACAGAAAAAATAGCAGCAAAAAGAGTGCCTAAGTAAATTTGGTGAAGGGGAGATTCAGATATTTCCTCCTGTAAGGTTTGAGTCCTGTGCTTGTTTTTAGCAGGATGGGGAGCATTCTTCATTTGAATGCTGACTGCCAAACTTCCATGAAAACCTCAAATTATCATCTGCAGGTTGTGCTTGTCCTGGTGTGGAGATTTACGGAATCTGTCCAAATATTCATGGATGAGTGCTGTTAATAGGAGCAGCTGGGCTGAGCATGACCCATTATTTGCCAATTTTGCCCTAAACCAGATATAGTACCATTTTAAAGCTATGCTACAACAGAGCTGTACACAAGCAATTATGCAAGTCTCATCTTTTTGAAGATGAAGTGTGTAAGTTATGGAATTTTTGTATGCAAATGCTTTACTTATAGTCATCTCTGCATATTAAACTGGGAATTATGCAATGTTTGTTTGAGCATCCCTCCCAGAATGATAATAACACCATTAACACTGCCTCAACCAGTGGTGTACGTTTGGGAGGGGACTTCCTGTTTGACTGACCAGTGGTATTAGGGGTAGTGTTTGGGAACCAAATCAAGGTGTATACAGTAGCGTAGTCATGGGGCACACATAGTCGTATGCCCATCTTTCTTTCTAATGATTTTGCATATGCCCACCTGAAATAATTGATGATATGTATGGCCGCCAGTGCAAAGAGTAGGCCTTTGACCTGGAACTAATGTGATGCCGCAAAACCATTGAGTGAATTGTGTATATATATATCTTTGGGGGGTTGTTCATAAATTTACAGTATGCCTGGGTATATACAAAACTGTGAAAGTATTCAAACATAAAAAGTAACAACTGTAAGTTATAAGAGGTTGATTGCTGGAGATGAACCCAGGTGTGGGAGTTTATTGAACAGAACACAGAGGAAACTGATAGCGTGAGGCGAGTATTCAGGTAAGTAAACAGTCTTATTAACACATCCTTTCGTAAAACCAGAGAACATAGGCAGAAGGCGATCAACTGATCGCCACTAGAATACCTAGATCTGTATTTCTAGTCCAATCCTTGCAAAAACAGGAAACAAACATCCATAAACTGACGAGCAAGTCAGAATTTAAAGACATAACGCACACTGAGGGTTTTCAAGTCACATATCTTGCACAACCAGAGCAGATCATTGATACACAGGTAAATTATTTTCCTCTGAAGCAGCGCAAAAGTGAGTACTAGGAACATACAACAAGGCCAGACACTGACTAAGTGTGAGTGTGAGGTTTAAGTGCAAGTCCAAACAGGGTGATGATGAGCTGCAGGTGTGCATGATTAACACTCAGGCAAGTGAGAGCTGGTGACTGACAGAGTGAGGGAGAGAGAGCAGATTGTGGCCTGAGAGAGGGAGCCCGGTGGATCCGTGACACCTATAGGGGATAGGAATGCTCAAACATATCTGTTCAGTCACTTGTTTTCCTCTGAATGACCTTGGCTGAGCTGTTTTGTTTTTGTCCTGCTGACATGCATCAATTTGATAAGAATGTTACCATTTGTTGCAAAAGTAGGTGAGCACACTTTTAGACAATACCTTCACACTGTAGTTAAATGTGTGCCAAAAATTATTTATTTCTTAATAACAATTTTCCACATATTTTATTAGCTCACCTTATGCCGAGTTTACACTACATGATTTTAAGCCCAGTTTTCGCTAGCCGACAGTTTTGTGGAGATTGCAGACAAAAGCCTGAAATCGTAGGCAAATTGGAGCTCACTCCCGTGAGCGATGATTGCAATGTATGAACAATCAAAGACATGATTTGAGAGAAGCGCTGATGCGTCGCAGATGTCAGAGAGATATCTGGACCTGTCTGCGATTCCAAATCACGCAATGTGAAATATGTTTTGACTGAATACAACTGCAGCGTTGACCTACAGCCAATGACAGAGCAAGAAATGGGGCACGGGAAGTTTGAGTCCTGCAATAGAACATCAACTAGCAAGGCTGTGGTATCTAGAAAGTCTCAAGAGACTGAAGAAATGGAGGAAACATTTATGTAACATTGGCAGGAGCACCAGATTTGATGTTTCATCTGAACAGTCCCACAACTGGGTGGAGAAAGAGAAGAGTAGGGGAGATTCGCCAGTTCTCTTGGACAGTCAGATAAGCAAATATGTCGATTTTTCAGTAGGAGCTACTTTTTCAGTCAAGTGCAATCAATCCAGAATTTGAATTAGAAATTCTTTGTATCTATCATCTTTTGTAATACATACTGACAGATTCCGTTTTTAGCCTTGATGGTTCATGATCAGATTTACTCAGATGTACATACTAAGTATGCACTCACACAGGAATTAGAAGCCTTACCAATGTAAACGATATCTTACATTAAAGTATTTGATATGTTACATATGAATGGACTACTGTATTTTGGTAATGAATGTGGATATAAACGACACACACACACACACACACACACACACACACACACACACACACACACACACACACACACACACACACACACACACACACACACACACACACACAGATAGTATGAGGCTACGAGCTGCATGGGCGACCATGTCAAATTGATGGGCGCCCTGAGAGAACGAGTGTTTACACGGGGCCAGTTAATGTCAGCTTTGAGGGCTGCCGTGGTTTCTGACTGGGGGTCCCATCTTTGCAGACAGTCAGTGAACTGTTCCACTCATTCATTAATCATCCAGCTAATTTGTTTTCGCATGGCCTCACTGACACAGAGTGCCTATTATTACAGACGCTGCACCGCAGAGCGTTTGTCCGTACAATACGTGCAAATGTCAGCGCCCCACGGTCCTCTCTGATCGGTGTGTACGTCAGGCTGTGGTCATGCGCGTATGGGAGCTACAGATTTGATGGACATTGCACGAACATATTCAAACACATCTGTCACATGGATAGCTTCATCGGCTGACGAGTAGAAGGGTGGCACATATTGAGTTTCTGAAAATCAGTGCTGTGTTCAATTATGACAGAAACCCCAGAAAAGACTAGCTCAAATGTAGACATGCCAGCACGCAGCCAATCCAAAGAAAATAAATTCACATTAATAAGTGCGCATATTGGACTCTTTAATAATTGTTGTTTTGGCAAATTCATGTGTGTAAAATGAAATAAAAACAGGAAATGAGTGATTCGACTGCAGACAGAATAAAAATTTCAAAATGGCTTGATTTGGCAGCAGTTTTTTGGACATGATCACTGACAGGAGCTTTATTCCTGTTGGGTTAAGTTGAGCTTGGTGTAATATATTGTATGTGATTTATTGAAACACACATGAGTCAATAAATGAATGCATTCACTGGTCAACATCATGTGGAAAGGAAAAACTCAACACATTTGAGAAGGTGCTGAACAAAGAAGAGGTCTTATGCAACGTGGATCTTAAGGACAAGAATATGAAACAGGTCAACATCATCACTGGACATGATCCAGATATCATTACATAACACATGCTGACTGTGATCAAAACTATAATGCTGCACTGCTGTGTTTACTCTCAGTAATATATGTGTAGCCGGGGGTTGTAAAGACGATTGTTTATATATATATATATATATATATATATATATATATATATATATATACGGCCCCATCGACCACAGTTTTTTTTCCATAAACAATCGTCTTTACAACCCCGGGCTACACATATATTACTGAGAGTAAACACAGCGGTGCAGCATTATAGTTTTGATCACAGATTCTAATTTTCTGAGATTCTGAATTTGGGGTTTTCATAAGCTGTAAGCCATAATCATCAAAATTATATCAAATAAAGGCTTGAAATATCTTACTTTGCTTGTAATGAGTCTATATAATATATTAGTTTCACCTTTTAAGTTGAATTACTGAAATTAATGAACTTTTGCACAATATTCAAATTTTTCGAGTTTCACCTGTATATACATAGTGTGTGTGTGTGTGTGTGTGTGTGTGTGTGTGTGTGTGTGTGTGTGTGTGTGTATATATATATATATATATATATATATATATATATATATATATATATATATATATACGTGTATATGTGCGTGTGTGTGTCTGTAACTACGTATGCCCGGCCCCAATCGGGCTAATCAATCAAGGAGAGGGATAAGTACAGCGGGATGCGACAGTTCAAGAGAGAGAGAGCCACACGCAGCTGCCGTGTGTATTTTTGTTGTGTGTCTTTTTGTTTCATGAAATATTATTTTGACCATTTAGCTGGTTCAAGACTCCTCCTTTCACATTTTTAATCTTGTTACATTGGGCTCTCTCTCTCTCTCGAACTGCCACATTCCACTGCACTTATCCTTCTCCCATGCTGATTAGCCCTATTGGGGGCCGGGTGCTAAATTAGTATGCTAATTAGTCCCCGCCTCAATCTCCTCTCACCCCTGCACTACTCGCCTGCAGCTCGGGCTCGCTGTGTCCCCAGGATAAACTGATGGAATCACGTTGGGCTTCAATATAAGTTTAGTGGCAAAACCCACCTTTTTTGGGGTAAAATACTGCAAAGCTGGAAGTTTTCCTGGGACATTAAGATTTTTCCAAATAAACTACACCCATTTATCTCAGATTTTCAGATCCTTTGGTAATACATGAAGGCTTACCATTTGTCCTTTTGCAATTTTGCATCCGAAAACAGAACATGTCTTGCAAAATACCAATATGTAGCTACACCTGGGTTTTGGTTCGCAAGTTGATGGGATTGGTTCCTTGACAATTGAAACTATAGAGATTGTCTTTGGTAAACTGGAGTTCCAAGGTGAAAATGCTCAGCCATGGCTGATTTTCACTGGAAGTTGTCTTTAACATAAAACTCATCTGAAAATGCATATTTAATGCAATTTATGGGCATTTTGTGTAAAATGTTATATTTACCCAAAGAATTCTCAAACGAAGAACAAAAACGGGAGCTCTCTTGCACAATACAAGTTCTCACATTTCTAACATGAAAGAGTGCCATGAAGCAGGTGTTGGAAATCTCTTAAAGGGGCCACATGCAATTTATGACAAAACTTAAATGTTTCATAGTTTTTTTTGTGTCGCAAAATAAACCCTGATCATAGACCTAGATCATATATTTGAGTAGATATCATAAAGTGCCCTACACAGGCATTAAGTTGAAGCCCGAATCCGGCCCAAACCTGACCTGTACCTGAGACCGTGTGACCCGACCCTAACTGACATATTACTAATTATAAACGCGAAATTGCTCACTCTCTTTATAATTTCTTCTCCATGCAAGTAAAATTTTAGGCAACATTCTTAATAGTACTGCAACAGTATACACCATTTTAACAAGGCGTGATGGCCCCTAGTCTTGCGTAACCAGATCTTTGCCTAAAACTGCAAAGATCTGGACCATATAGCAGCTTAGATTGGCTCACTAAGACTGGGGAAAAAACGTCTAACTGACATGTAAAGTGATCAATCACAGTCGGTTTTGCCATTTACCGTGGTTTAGGGGAAAGAGAGAAATATGGTACCATAATAAAAGGTCGACATGGGGAATTAAATAATTTATATAATGGCTGTGGCAGGGCGGAGGGCGGGGCCGGGT
The DNA here is from genome assembly GCF_025860055.1 of Xyrauchen texanus. NCBI lineage: Eukaryota > Metazoa > Chordata > Actinopteri > Cypriniformes > Catostomidae > Xyrauchen > Xyrauchen texanus. The sequence goes on from NC_068283.1 coordinate 2,393,450, forward strand.
CGTGATCCTACACACCCGCTCCCGTATTAGGCTAATTTTGCCTCCGTGAGGGATTAAAGGTGCGTACACACTGCGCGCGACAGCGACTCCATACCATTCATTTTCAATGCGAGCACAGCGACTTCCGGCGACACGAGCTGTCGCGACCGTTGGCGCTAGATGTGGGCGTGTCCAGCGACATGACAAAGTTGAGACAAGTTCAACTTTATTCAAATGAAGAGCGTCTAACGGAAGCGACAGCCAATAGGAGAAACGATGGGAGAGCTCACGTGATCCTTCTCTCTCTCAACTCCTGCAGTAACGGAAAGATGGATGAAAGGCTACTTCTTGCTGTTCGAAATTTTCCGGTGCTCTATGATATGTCTCTTCCCAAGTACAAGGACATTTTTAAGAAAAATACTGCGTGGGAAGGTGTATCTGAGATCGCGGGGATTTTATGGACCCAGACAGACCGGCATTTGCATTTTCACCGCAGATAAACAGCCACTGGCAAACAGCACGCCTTGTTTCTCATTCATCTTTAATATAAAGCATTTTACGTACTGATTCCATTTATATTTAGTCTTTTCCCTCCAAAATGTTTGTTTTTAGTGGCAAGAAAAGAGATTCGTTGTCAACAGCAATGGAATGACATCCGTGAATGTCATTTATGAACGTTACTAGGCAACCAGTAGTGGGAACACCCACTAGCGACTTCGCCAGCCACTGGCGACCTGCAGCGACATAGTCGCTGGCAGTGTGTACGCACCTTAAGGCTGACTGCAGAGTGACAGTGAGAGAGAGAGAGAGGAGAGAGAGATGAAAAAAAAACCTCTTACTCGCCAGTTCTCCAATACGCCGTAGCTTGTTCCTCGGCCACTCCTCCACCCTCTATCGGACGACAGCCACGTCTCTCCGGGCGGATCCGAGGCAGACCTCCAGCTCTTGGCGGACGGAACGCCCCGCCGCGTTCTCGGGGAACAGAAGGGGTCTCCCCCGCCCCTGGCAGCAGTTCTCCCGCTCCAGGCGGTCGGCAGTGAGCCCCTCCCCGCTCGCCAGTCTTAAACCCTGTTGCGTTTCAGCGGCCGGTAGGTGACTCCTGTGCCCCTGGCAGCGGCCCTGACTGCTCCAGGCGGTCGGTTAGGAGCCCCTTCTCCCCTCGCGGTCGGCGGCCATCGTCCTCTTTCAGGCGGCTGGGCTCCTCGCCCCCCGACAGATGGCCGCGGCTGCTCTGTTGGGGTGGACGCTAGTGGCGAGAACTCTACTACGGCGTATCCCTCCTCCTTCCCGGGCTTCTGCACCAGTGTAAAGGGATCAGTGGAAAGGAGGAGGCGAGAACCGGCTTGATAATATAAATAATAGTTTAATGATAAACTTAAAAGAAGACACAAACACATATGACGGACATGTCCATAAACGATCTCTCTCTCCCGCACGATCCTCTGCAGTCATCCTTAATCCCTCACGGAGGCATAATTAGCCTAATACGGGAGCGGGTGTGTAGGATCACGACCCGGCCCGGCCTCCGCCCTGCCACATTGGCATAATAATCTTTGCTTGCGATTGTGCAGAAAACACACTGACAAATAGTAGAAAATGTGTAGAAAGTCTAAATACGCCACAGAAAACCGCATCATGAGCCTCTGAATTTCACAGAAGTAACTAAGCAAACAAAGTAGAATGTGCAGATCAAATGAAACTGTAAATATATAAAAAACTATGTGACTAACCTGGAAAAAAACATAAATCAGGTAATTATTTTGTCCTCAAAAATGCTCATTGTATCAACGTGGAACCTTGTGAGAATTACTCTTTTAACAGACTGACGAAAAGACCTGTGTGCGTCTACTTGCGGAAGTTCCATCAAATCAGCCAATAAGGTTTGTGCTGATTGTTTGAAAAAGCAAACAATTTTGTGTGCTATGTGCATCAGACGTTAGAGCACAGATAGTGGGTGGTCTGTGGGCATGCTGTCTGAGACTTGTGGCCCCTTTAAGTCAGAGGTATGTCACACTTCCCCACATGAAACGATCTCTCTCCCTGATCCCTGTCACATGGAGCTTGCCGAAAGAACAACAAGGTTTATATATCTGAAAAATGTACGTCATGGTTCTTTTTATCCATCATTATTTGCTTTTGCATTATTTCTGCAGTGAAAAGTACCTGTTTTCACAGTCACGGAGCTCTCACATGCTCTCTCTCCTTGTGTCTAAGTAGATATAGCTGCAGGCCAGAGACCTCCAAACGGGGGCAGAATCTACGAAAGAGGGCGGGATTACTCCAAAAGTGTGTTGCGTCAACTCCTAAAAGGGGGCGTCACTTCCACTCACGATTAAGGTAAGGGAAAGGGTTAACAAAGGGGCTTCCAATATCTTTAATGGCGGTTTGGAGCTTCCGCCCCTTTTTTGGAGCAATGCCTGCAGCTATAACCTTCTCCCTGTGTCTGTTCTGCCACTACACAAAAAAGAGAAGTGATCGTGAAGATGAAGTAACTTTACCTTGTAAAAGTGTGTAATTGTTTATTTATTTGAGGCTTGTCATAGAACACATGTACATATGCAGCTCTCAGTGAGTAAAGATATACATCCAGTAAAAACAGACGGTTATGCCAAATTTTAGTGCAGGAAAAAAAGGCTGGAAAAAATAAAGTGCAATGAAAATGTTCATTGTATCAAGTCACCTTTTGTCCCTATAATCAGTCTTAGCCTAATATTTTATATCATTGCTGTGCATTATACTTTTTCTGTAATGAGAAACTTGCAACAAATAATGAATCGTTCATTCTCTCATTCTCAGAATTAGCTGGGCTTTTCCCCTGTGCTAAACTTTCCCCTCATCACGCCCTCCCACCTCTGCTGCTATGTCAGCCTATAAGAAAAGTTTACTAACCTGCTATAAGCCAAAAACCAGGGAGTGAGGAATGATAATAGTCCAACAGCACATGTCAAAGTAATCAAATAACAAAAAAGCATTCCCTTTCTATAATATACATCCTCTGACATATCGACAGTAAAATCACAACCCTGTGTGAACGAGCCATGTGATATCATAAACCCTACTCGGATCAAATTAATTTTATTCAGGGATGTGGGGCAATATAATAATTACTACTCAACTCAACCTTTATTTATAGAGAACATTTATAACAACAAGAGTTGACCCAAAGTACTTTACAATACATAATTCAGTCACAACATAATATGCATAATATACCCTTATATAAATACTAATAAATAGTCTAAAATCTATATGCCTAATTAAAATGTATTCAAAAGCAAATTCATAAAAAACTGTTTTAAAGCAGATTTAAAAAGGCAGAGCGTCGGAGCTGTCCTGATATGAAGTGGAAGCTTGTTCCAGAGTTTGGGGCCTATAATAGCAAATGCCGATCGCCCTTCAATTTGTAGCGACAACGAGGAACTTTCAGCAGATGTTGGTCAGCTGACCTAAGTGCTCTAGTAAGAGAGTAAGGGACAAGAAGGTCACAGAGATATTGGGGTGCGAGACCAGATAGAGCTTTATATACAGAGCAGAATTTTAAAAACTATCCTCCATTTTATGGGGAGCAAGTGTAGGGATGCTAATACTGGTATAATGTGGTCAAACTTTCTAGACCTTGTAAGGAGACTAGCGTTCTGGACCAACTGTAAACGGAACAAAGCAGTATGCAGCAGTCCGGTATACAATGAGTTGCAGTAATCTAACCTTGACGATATTAGCGAATGAATCACAATTTCTAGATCTGATTTAGAGAGAAAGTGTTTTACTTTTGTAATTGATCTCAGATGGAAAAAGCTGCTCTTAACAACAGCACTGATCTGTCTATTTAAAAGTAGTGATGAGTCCAAAATCACTCCAAGGCTCCTTGCATGATCTTGCACATTTAACGATAGCGGGCCTAGTTGTTCGACCAGTCCAGGTAAAGAGGACTTGGAGGGGCTGAGAATCAGGACTTCAGTTTTACTCTCATTTAATTGTAAGAAATTGTCATTCCTTTATTCCAAATTAGTAATACAAATTACTAGAGCTTCCGAAACGAGCATATCTGTGACGTAGGCAGGCAGAGGTTGTGGATCTATGTGCAGCTATATTAACAAAACAGGGGAAAACTCAGGACAAAGGGGAAAAAACAAGGAAACCTAGTACAGAGCATAACACATGCCAGAACTAACAAGGAAACAAAGAAACTAAAAGGGCTTATATACAAAAAGGAACAAACAAGGGAATAAGGAACACCTGGGGAAATAATCAGGGAAGGAGAACTAATCAGGGGAAAACCAATCATAAAATGAAACTACAAAGGACTACAAAAACCAAACAGGAAACAGGAACAAAAACTAAACTTCAAAATAACAGCACAAAAACAAAAGACAACAGAGAACATGACAGAGCCCCCGCTTTAAGGAGCGGATTCCAGATGCTCCAAAAGGCACAAAAAAGAAAAAACAAAAACAAATTGTCCAAGGGGGCACAAGGGGCAAACAGGCAGTCCAAGGGGACACAAGGGGAAAACAGGCAGTCCAAGGGGACCCAAGGGGCAGACAGGCAGTCCAAGGGGACACAAGGGGCAGACAGGCAGTCCAAGGGGCACAAGGGGCAGACAGGCAGTCCAAGGGGGCACAAGGGCCTGGGAGGCGGCCACAGGACGGGGACTGGGTCAGGGGGACTGGGAGGCGGAACCATGGAAGGCCCTGGAGGCGGAGCCGTGGGGGGCTCAGAAGGCAGAGCTGAGGGAGGCTCGGGAGGTGGAGCCGTGGGAGGCTCGGGAGGCGGAGCTGTGGGAGGCTCGGGAGGCGGAGCCGTGGGAGGCTCAGGAGGCTCGGGAGGCAGAGCTGAGGGAGGTGGCGCCGTAGGAGGCTCTAGAGGCAGTGACCTGGAAGGCTCTGGAGGCAGAGCCAAGGGAGGCTCAGGAGGTGGAGCCGAGGGAGGCTCAGGAGGTGGAGTCGAGGGAGGCGGAGCCGTGGGAGGCTCAGGAGGCAGAGCTGAGGGAGGTGGCGCCGTAGGAGGCTCTAGAGGCTGAGCCGTGGAAGGCTCGGGAGGCGGAGCCGTAGGAGGTGGAGCCGTGGAAGGCTCAGGAATTGAAGCCATGGGAGGCTTGAGGGGCGGAGCCCTGGGAGTCTCGAGGGGTGGAGCCCTGGGAGGTAGAGCCGTGGAAGGCTCTGGAGGCGGAACCGTAGGAGGTGGAGCCTGTGGGTAATATCATTTTGATCAATCAAATATCATTTTGAACCCAGATGTGCAGTCATGATTCAGAAATATTTGAATGTTTGATGCCACAATTGAGTATTCCAGATATCTGTTTATTAAAAATATAGGCCTAAAGAACTGGATATGTAGTATATAAATATTAAATGTACAGTTTGTATCACTTTACAGAGAAAAATTTAGATCTTTGAATGTGCATGCCCTGTTGTTGAGAATTAAGCAGGTCATGATTTCCTGCTGTTAGAGGTGAGAGATGAGAAAGTAGAGTAGCAGGAGCTTGACACAGGCCTGTGCAATCATGTGCTTAGTGTAAGTGTAAGGAGGTTAAGATGGATTGGTCCCGCAGGAATGCCATAGGAAAGCCAATTCACAGTCCTACAATAACATCAATATACACAGGCAGAGATTTGGTGTTCAAGTTTGATTAAATATATGTTACATTTCATAAATCATTCACTCAAATTACAATGATTAAATGTATATAATTTAGAGAGAAAATTTCCTTTTAATCAATCTATTGTGTATCTAAGATATTGTACAATATACTGTACACATGGGTGTGAACATACAAATGTGACAATTTTTCCAATTTGGCTCAATTCGGTATATACAGTAAATATATGTGTATCTTATGTGTTACCGTATGTTCGCTCAATATGTTTTACAGCCAGTTGCATCTCATAAACTTTCAGCATGGAAGTAATGAATACCGTTCTATCATTTGTTGTATCATTTCTTTGATAAATGAAAAATAAAACATCAGAAAATAACAATATATTCTGTTCTATTATTTTCTAATTGTCTGCGTGGGTATTTTGTAGATCCATTTGTGGAAGATTTACATCCAGGGTCTAAGTAATGTTTGGAGAAACACCCATGCATTTAAGGGGTGAAGCAGACGCTTTGACAGTCTTTATCATGAAGACTTCCCTACAGAATGTTCACAGATTTTCATATTTCATCACTGCATGCTGAGTTTTTCTTTTCTTTCGCAGGACAGAGTGAATTGCTTTCTGACACTATTCAGGTCTCTGAGGTTAAATTCTGTTGCATTTGCTCGAGGAGTGCAGGAGATGTTAGGGCTTCAATGATTTCCTCTGCACATTGTAGCATGTTGCATGTAATGTAATTACTGTATAAAAACTCTGCACCATCTCATGTGTGGACATGACTTTCATCATTGAGTCCAATTCAATTCATTCAGACATAACCTGATGGGTGCAATGATAACGGTATATGGTATTTGCATAATCATCAAAGCATTTAAAGGAATAGTTCACAAAAAGTGAAATATCTTCTCTTCTATAGCTCTCAAACCTGGCGGTGGAAAAGATTTTCAGTGGATAACGACACCAGTCTGTTCTTCACAAAAGGTTACATAAGACTTCAGAGGACTTGCATGATAAGCTGAAACATGCCACAGCGTAATGCCGAACAGGCCACGACTGACTGAAGAGGGCCGCAATATGTCGATGGGGGCAGCAACATGCAGAAAAAGACCGCTCAACAACTTTTTGGCAGGTTTCTATGTAAAATCCAGGGCCAATTTCTCTTCCCAGTCTGCCCCTGATTCACGGTATGAGCTTGGAAACTATGACTGGTTGTAGAGTCCTTCATGTTCTGTAACTTACACTTTTAGAGGTGTTACAACATGTCTTTTTAAAAGTGAAATGCTGTTGTCTACATTATTTCACTGAAGCTCAATATGGTAAAACCATAAACATTTTCAGACAATGTCCTGACCAAGGGCACTTGGGTTTTTTGAAAGAAAAGTATTTCAATGAAATAATCTCATCTTTAATAGGGTGGAGAGGTGTGGGTGTCAAAGGCTAAAATATTTCAACATTTGTCCGCCTCACTGCCCCAAAACCCAGGTTCAGATAAACAGCTTCGGTCATGCCAAATACCTCAAAAGCGCATGGTAATGTCATCACCATTATTAGCACAGGACACAAGGTTGGAACAATGACTGTGGGGAGTCATGGAGACACGATGAAAGATTTTAAACCAAGATTGTTCACACATTGATGTGAAAGTGATAAAATAATCAGAATAAATCACAAATTTAGCAGAAGTTTTGTCCACCTGGGTCACAAAAGGGTTATTTCAAAACTATTGCAGCAATGTTTCCACATTAAAATTGAAAGGAATTGTTCACCCCAAAATTAAAACTAATTTACTCACCCTGGACTAATCTTTTCCAAATATCAACTTTTTTGTTGTACGTCTGACATAGTGGGACAGATAATGGATGTTGTACTGCTCGAGGCAGTACGTCCATTATTCCACGTCTGTCGAGTGTAGGGGTTGTCCAATCACCGCCCCCCGGGGAGTGTATAAAATAGTGCTTTGGACCACCCTTTCCGGTTTCACTCCCTTCTGCTTCCCTGAAGTTATGTGTTTGTTTGGCTAGCCGGGCTATGCTAAGGTACATGGGTTGAGTTTAAACATTTTATTCTTTTGCTGAAGTCTCATTGATGTGGAAAGATTATTGATGTTGTCTTCTTGCGGCTGTCATTCCCCAAAATTCTCGGATTGCTGTTGACATGTTGATGTTTGTTGTTGTGATTCAAGAGTGTAAGACCAGTTGTAAAGCTGCAGTCGATCTAAGGCTGTAGCTGTGACATGAATGTATGTGAATTTCTTGCTATATAACTTACCGATATAAAAAAGGTACATCGTAAGCAACCCGGTTATGTTTGATCTTTTAGGAGGATTAACCGGTGCTCAAGAAGCACCTTGTCTGACTGAGCCTGCAGGGTGGCCTTTGTAGTCAGTTTTGTTTTTGCCCTGTTTGCTTTCATTTTGACTTTGATTCCTGCCTGACATTTGTTTGCCCTTTTCCACCTGGCTCTGCGATTAAGACTGCGGAGAATGGCGTGAGCACCCGCTCCTCATGTGTGTTCATTCATTCATTAGCTGGGAGTCGTCAAGCATGTCGAGCAAATTGTTATTTATTTTCATTATTATTTATCCTTACACTGAGTATTGCTGTTATACTATTTATTTTCAATATTTGTCATTGGTATTTGTAGTTATGTTTTGCTTTAAGCGTGAACTGCAAGGGTGTAAAGTAACAAATTACAAATACTAGCATTAATGCAATTAACTACTTTTTCCCGAGAATTTTACTTTCTTTAAGTAGTTTAAGAATTGTATACTTTTACTTGAGTATATTTTAAGTGCTGTAACTGTACTTTTAATTAGCTATTTTCCCACCATCTGTGTTCGCTATTTCCCTGTCCTAATTTTATTTTTATTCATCAGCATGATTGGCTAGAGAGAATCTCGTGACTCCCTTCTAATCAAATCACACACTTGAACAGCAGCTGCAGATTTGGCACCATCTGTTCAAGCACAGTTCATCACCTGAACATCTCGGCCGCTCCTGAAAGGGCTTTTCGCAGTGAAAAAGGCCAATTGCATGATCGTGTCATGTGAGTTTAACTTGCTCAAGCCAGATATCAGCATTAATCCTGCCTTGAAGAAACATATCGAGGTAAATTTAATATTTCTTCTTACTAGATTCTGTGTGTCTATAATGTAGCCTGTAAATGATCTATTTATCACTGAGATTATTGGAATAATGTGAGAGATTAAGGCAATGATCTTGATGTTTATCTGAAAAAAAGAGAGATGTCCGCGATATGGATGATATGGTAATTTTCTATATTGAGCCTACGTTCAACATCTAGAACAGGGATGTTCATTACATCGATCGCGAAAGCAAGACAACCACTGGTTGGTTGATCTAGATAAAATATAATAGATTGACTTTTTATTTCCTGACGTCTGCAGCTACGTACTGTTTGATTGACAGGCGCTAATTTTTGAGCAATATAAAATAGTATTTGCATAAAAATGTTGGACTTGAAGAGTACATATAACCGAATTGAGCACTGTCTCGTAGGCAAAATAAATGTCAAATAAAGACTATTAATCAAACAACAATAAGAAGGAAACGAGAAAATCAATCACTACTTTTGGCCGAATAAATTGAGTAGCTTTAAAAGTATTAATGTAATAGAATAAATGTAATAATAATAATATTTGTAATAATATTATTGATGTAGAGAGTGTATTCATTTGTATAATTAATTACCATGAAAGTGGTGGTGGTGTAGTGGGCTAAAGCACATAACTGTTAATCAGAAGGTCCCTGGTTTGATCCCCACAGCCACCACAATTGTGTCCTTGAGCAAGAAACTTAACTCCAGGTTGCTCTGGGGGGATTGTCCCTGTAATAAGTGCACTATAACTCGCTTTGGATAAAAGTGTCTGCCAAATGCAGAAATGTAAATGTAACAGCATTTCAGCAGAACATTCCACCAGTCACAAAATTCAGAAATTGTGCATCATACATGTATGGGCTTAAAAGATACAAGAACTAAATCAATGTGGAACATAGTATCTCAAAAGAAAGACAATGTGCCCCCCATGTGCTATTTAAAGAAATAGGTCACTCAAAAATGAAAATTCTCTCATCATTTACTCACCCTCATGCCATCTGTCTATGACTTTCTTTCTGCAGAACACAAACAGAAGAGTATATCAGCTCTGTAGGCCCATACAATAAAAGTGAATGGATGCCAACATTTTGACGCTCCACAATAATATCAATGCAGCATAAAAGTAATCCAACTCCAGTGGTTTAATCCATGTCTTCAGAAATGGTGTCAGGTGTGGGTGAGAAAAAGTTTGTCCATTTTTGCTAGAAATTATTTTCCTGCCCAGTAGATGTGATATGCATGAAGAATATGAATTACCAAAATCAAAAGAAGATGGTGAAAGTTAAAGTGGAGATTGACTGAGCAGGGAGGAGAATTTATAGTAAAAATTGACTTAAATATTGATCTGTTTCTCACCCAACCTATCATATCTCTTCTGAACACACACACACACACACACACACACAGATATATATTGTCACGCTTGAGCAGCAAGGCAGACGAGGAGATGCGGATCTAAACGCAGTTACACTTTATTAAATAAACAAGCAAGAAAAAACACAAAGGAAAACCCTCAATGGGGAAATAAACATAAAACTAGAAAACACAGGCAGGGAACACACACCAGACTAACAACATTCAACGAACGACAAGGAGTGAACAAAAAGCAGGGCTTAAATACACAGTGAGTGATGACTGAATGAGACACAGGTGAAAACAATGAACAAAACGGCAGTGATGATGGCAGGTGGATTCTGGGAAGTGTAGTTCTAAACAATGACAAGTGAGACAGTGGAGCTAAACAAGGGACAAAAGTGAAAACTATGGAAAGGTGACAAAAATGGCAGACAGAGGGCAACAGTGAAACAAGACAAGGAATTCCTAACATATATATATATAAAACCACTGGAGTCACATAAATTAGTCTACTTTTATGCTGAATTTTTTTTGAGCTTCAAATTTTTTGCACCCATTCACTTGCATTGTATGGACCAACAGAGCTGAGATATTCTTCTAAAAATCTTAATTTGTGTTCTGGTGAAGAAAAAGTCATAAACATCTGGGATGGCATGAGGGTGAGTAAATTATTAAATTATTTTTGTGTGAATTATTATTTTGAAGCCTGATGTGGCCCCTGTACCAAACAACTCTTCTACCTATCTATTGTGTGGGATATAACACACCAAGTGACCCTGCTTTTTTATTGGGTTTTCATAAAAAAAAAAAATTGCTTTCCTTGCATTGTTTGAACATGTTTTATGCACAACAATAATTCATTGTCAGCATTAAGAGAAATTTAGACCCTACACATAATAATGTAATTGTTTCATACATTATTATTTAGAAAATAACTTTTTCTTCTTTTAATTTCTGTAATCATGTCGCCCTTTTATTTATTTTCTTTTATATTTCCATTAGATTAATGTAATGTTTACAGGATCATAGATAAGTGATGTATTTAAAAGCTGTCAATCACAAAAACCTATAAAATACCTATATTTTTTATTCTTTCTGGCAAACAGCCGTAAAAGGGAATTTAAATTAAATTTAAAGTGTGCTACATTTTTATATTGAAGCATAGAGTTTTATTATAAAGGGGCATAGCTTTTGCAACTCAGTACTCAATACTCTTCTCATGAGTACTTTTAAATGAGATACTCTTTTACTTGAGTAGTTTTTAGAACAGGTACTTTTACTCATACTAAATTTTTTAAGCTGTAACAGTACTTTTACTTGAGTGTTATTTTTCAGTTCTCTTTCCACCCCTGGTGAACTGTCGGATGTTTGTTTTGTTTGTTTATTTTGTTTTGTATTCTTTTTGAAACCTTGATGCTGTCATGCACCTTTCTGAATGATTGGGACAATCTTTCCTGTTTAACAGTGCGCCGTAGTCAGCTACTTTAGGTTTCCTACTTACCTTGCTTCCTCCCCGTGTGCCCTTGCCACATGCAGCCTCCTTTTAAAATGATATCTGATTACAACAATTCTTAAGAATCAATTAATAACATTCTTTTTAATATGAAAGTACTCTGTACTAAGGGTGGGTTATAGACAATTTGCAGTGATGCCATCTCTCGTAAGACAAACAAGGTCAAAATAAGGCACTTTTTTCCCATCTGGGGGAATTGTCAGCATAGAAATCATTATGGCAACCCCTGATAGTCGACCAAAGTTTAGTTGATGAGAAGAGTCTTGGTCAGCCAAGTTTTGATTGGTTGGTTGGTCACAGAAAAGGGGTAATTTTCGTTAAACATGGTTAGGGTTAAGCTTACAAAATAAAGCAAGACACCTTGATTTCAAACTTTGAACTTTACTTTTTATTTATTTTAACAAAAAAATTAAACGTCTAGGTTACGTATGTTAGCCTCCGGGCACCTTTGAGGAACCTGACAATTAAGTCGTGCTTACCAAGAGACTATCGTGTCGTGGTGAGCCGTGATGGCGGTGACATACACCTTGAGGGTGGAGGGGGACAGCCTCCTCTCCAGCCTCTCCTGAAGAAACACGAGCACTGACCTAACCGCGCACTTCTGTGGGTCTTCAGCTCGGGAAGAACACCAGTTCGCGAACAGACGCCACTTTAGGGCGTAAAGATGCCTGGTTGAGGGGGCTCTGGCTTGGTTGATAGTATCTATGACGGTCGGTGGTAGGCCGGCTAGATCTTCCGCATCCCGTCCAGGGGCCAGAAGTGGAGGTTCCAGAGGTCTGGGTGCGGGTGCCAGAGCGTGCCCCGTCACTGAGAAAGAAGGTCCTTCCTCAGGGAAATTCGCCAGGGAGGGGCTGTCGCGAGGAGCGTGAGGTACAAGAACCAAGTCCGGGTGGGCCAGTAGGGGGCCACCAGAATGACTTGCTCTTCGTCATCCCTGACCTTACATAGCACCTGTGCAAGAAGGCTCACTGGGGGAAATGCGTACTTGCGCAGCCCCGTGGGCCAGCTATGTGCCAACGCATCTGCCCCGAGGGGAGCCTCTGTCCGGGCTCTGTTTCTTGGGAGGCAAACAGGTCTACCTGGGCCTTGCCGAACTGGTCCCAGATCAGCTGGACCGACTGGGAGTGGACAGCGCATCCGCTATCACATTGAAGTTGCCGGGGATGTGAGTGGCGCGCAGTGACTTGAGTCGCTGCTGACTCCAAAGGAGGAGACGACGGGCGAGCTGTGACATGTGGAGGGAGCGTACTCCGCCTTGGCGATTTATGTAGGCTACCACTGTGGTGCTGTCTCGAATTAACGGAAGAAACTTCCTCAGGGCAAAGAAAACAGCTAGCAGCTCTAGGCAGTTGATGTGCCAATGGCCTGCGGCTGCGTGCCCATTGCACACGGCGCCCCAACCCAATTTGGAGGCATCGGTTGTGACCAGAACGCGTCGGGACAACTGCTGCAAGGGTACCCCTGCCCGTAGAAAGCAGAGGTCTGTCCAGGGTTTGAGGGTTTGGCGGCAGGCAGTGGTAACTTTCACACTGTGCCGCGGCGCCATGCTCGTCTCGAGACTCGAGTCTGGAGCCAGTGCTGAAGTGGTCTCACTCCAACCGAGAAAAGAGATGCTCTGGACTGGGGTGAGCTTGCTCTTTTCCCATTTGACCTGAAGCCCCAAACGGCTGAGGTGCCTGAGCACCTGGTCTCTGTGCGCATAGTAACTCTCGCAAGGGGGCCAGGATGAGCCAGTCGTCGAGGTAATTGAGTATGCGTATGCCGGCTTCTCGGAGCGGGGCAAGAGCTGCCTCTGCGACTTTCGTGAAGACGCGAGGGGACAGAGACAGGCCGAAGGGGAGTACTTTGTACTGATACGCCTGGCCGTCGAACGCGAACCGTAGAAAGGGTCGATGTCGAGACGTGGAAGTATGCGTCCTTCAGGTCTACCGCTGCGAACCAATCTAGATGCCGGACGCCAAATAGAATTTGTTTCTGGGTGAGCATTTTGAACGGGAGTTTGGACAGGGTCCGATTGAAAACTCGCAGTTCCAAGATTGGTCGTAAGCCGCCGCCTTTCTTGGGTACAACGAAGTAAGGGCTATAGAAACCCTTCTTTGTTTCAGTTGGAGGGACAGGCTCTATCGCGTCCTTGATTAGAAGGGAGGTGATTTCTTCGCGCAGGGACTGGGCATGTTCGGCGTGTACTGCGGAAAAATTAACGCCCACGAAGGGGGGCGGAGGCCTGGCAAACTGAATTGGGTAAACGAGTCGAATGGTCTGGTGCAGCCAGCGTGACGGGCTGGGCAGTGAAATCCCCGCCACTAAGCTCCGTGCTAGGGGCACCAAGGGGACGAGTATTTTGGACGTACCCGGCGGGGCTTCGCAGCGGTGCGGAACAGGTAATGCGGCATCGGGAGGCAGTGAAGCGGCTCGAGGCTCCGGTGCTGAGAATAGACTCAAAACACTTACCTTGCTCCACGCACCCGGCAGGGGGCGGGTTCGTGACTGAGGAGGAGGTCTGATGTTGGCGTCCTCTGGACTCGTCTGAACCGTCCGGCCGGGGAACAGTCGTGGGGCTGGAGGCGGGGACGCCGCGTCCAGGAAGCCGGGACTGTTGAGGCCTGAAAGTAGAGTGCCGTGAGAATGGCATTTGTGGGCCATGTGACCCAGAGACAAAGGAAATAGCTCTTTTATTGAGAATTTGGGTACCGGCAAATGAAAAAACACAAAATTCTCCTCCCGGCCCTCCACCGGGGGATGGGGCGGTCTTACCACCTCCGGAGCTAACGTCTTGGACTCTGGGTGGGCTGTCTCAGGAACGCGCCTGGGAGCCTTCCAGGTCCTCGAGGGGGTCCGTGAGACAGCGGGCGTGCGCTTCCCACAGTTGGCTCGACGCTGGGGCTGAGAGCTGGGCCCGGGTTGAGGCGGAGCTGAAGGTTTTCTGGCCGCGGGAGGATGCCCTCGGCGAGCAGACGGGGCATGAGCCGTAGCGGCAGGTTTGCGGCGAGGCATGATGTGAGAGATGGCCTCCGTCTGTTTCTTCACCATGGAGAACTGCTGGGCAAAGTCCTCAACTGTGTCGCCAAAGAGGCCAAACTGGGAGACAGGAGCATTGAGGAAGCAAGTCTTGTCTGCTTCATGCATCTCGACCATGTTCAGCCATTGTTGACGCTCCTGGACCACGAGCATGGCCATCGCCTGCTCATGACCTTCGTCGCTCTCAGGGCAAGGTCGGTCGCTGAGCGCAGTTCCTGCAGCGTGTCGGGATCAGGACCACCCCCGTGCATGTTTCTTAGTGCCTTGGCTTGATGGACCTGCAGGAGAGCCACGGCATGCAGGGCGGAAGCGGCGCGTCCGGTGGCACTGTAGGCCTTTGCGGTCAGCAAGGGTGTTGCTCTACAGGTCTGGGAGGGGAGTACAGGGCGGCCCCGCCAGGTGGTAGGGCTTCCGGGGCATAAGTGAAGCGCAACTGCCCTATCCACCTGGGGAATCGCCATGTACCCGTGGTGCGCTCCGCCGTCGAGGGTGGCGAGGGCGGATGAGCAGGTGGCGGTGTGACGAGTGGAGAAGGGTGCTCTCCACGAAGATGTCAGCTCATCATGCACTTCCGGTAAGAACGGGACTGGGGTGGGACGAGGCTGTGAGCGGCGTCCAGACCCCAGGAACCAGTCGTCCAGCCGTGATGGCTGTGGGGAGGATGGAGGGTTCCAATCCAAGCCCACACTAGTGGCTGCCCGGGAAAGCATGTTGGTCATCTGCGCGTCGGCCTCAGCCTGGGCGTGCAGGCCCGAAAGTGGCAGCCCAGGGGAGTCCTCAGCGTCAGATACCGTCAGAATGGCGAGTCGCCATTGCCTCGAGCACAGACGGGAGTCAATGAGCGTGCCGGGGTGCGGGTGGTCCGAGGGGTGTACCCGGCGGAACTGCATCCGCTGCCATCCCCAAATCGCCTCCATCACCAACCGCATCATCCTGAATCCCGTGAGAAGGAGCAACGCGGGGGGGCGGCTGGAGTGGCTTACTTACGGTTGTAAGCGAGCCGCATCCAGGAACAACACAGGGGCGGAAAGGCATCTTTATAAAGACGCGTCCTTAAAAGGACGTTCAACGCCGCTGTGTTTTGCTTTTTTAGAGGAAATTACTCTTTTAAATAAAATCACTCTTTTATGGAAAAAACTCATGAGAGTTTTTAATCTGCACTGTCGAAGCGCCCAGGGGCAGGAATGCACAGCCGTGCAAACAGGAGAAAGCCGCTGTTGTGCGCCGTAGAATCCAACAGCATGGAGCAGAGGAATGTCAGGAACTTGGTGTGTAACACGCAGCAACTGCAGACACGACCATCGGCTCCGAAGAAATTTTCTGAATGAACTCCCGTATTTGCGCCGCTTAAATAGGCGCTCAAGAGAGACCCCTAGTGTCGCTTCTCTGACACAAAGTGGAGAGAGCGACAGAAAGGGAACTAGAAAAAAATAAGTGCAATTAAAATGTGTATTGTTCAACTTTTTGAAAGATGGCTTTAAAACAGTTGTCAACATCTCTCTGGCAAAGAACCTACTTCATCTGTGCATTCTCTACCAGTCGGGTATTTCGCTGTCCAGGAAAATACATCATGTGTGTGAATAAATTTGTTTTGTTCCTCCTTCATGATATATATATATATATATATATATATATATATATATATATATATATATATATATATATATATATATATATACACAATATCCAATTACATAGGCAACCCCTGGGCTGAGGGATCAGTGAATATTCTTGCTTTAGTGATTTTGAATTGCACTCCAAACTAAACAAAAAGGCAAATAAAATAATTAAGTGAAAAAAGAATCATACATGTATATATAACCACCTTTCCATTTACCGTCATCTGTCTAAACTTGCAGCCGGAAAATTACTTCCACATATGAAGACATAAAAACAATTCTACATGTAAAAATAATTATTAAAATGATGGTAATAATCACTGAAATATAAACAATGGTTCGAGGTGAACATGTTTTTGAATTATTTTATATATTTTGTATTATTTTACAGGCTGCAGTGTTGCATTCACAATGAACTGCTCCGTGGAAATAAAGTGAATGAACTAGTACCTCCTGAGATGAGATGACTGAGGTTATCTGCAGCACTCATATACAATACTGTTTACAGCACTTATATACAATACTTGCACAAAAATAAATAAATAAATAAAATTAAATTCAGAAGACAGAAACAAAGAAAGAGTGAACATGCGCATGTTCCACAAGACTGCACACCTCCGTACAAACAGCGTGTCATACATGCGCATAGACATATTTTCTGTCATCTGTTCTTAATATTATAATAAAGTGTTTTTGTTCAAGTTCATGTCTGTGTGTCTATGGATAAATTATTTGTAATGTTTATTTGATAATAATAATAGCCTAATAATAATAATAATAACAACAATAATAGTAATAATTGAATACATCTCTTCTCTTGGCTCTCAACGAAGGCGGTCGCATTTTCTCACCCTCTCCCTACCCTTATCTTCCCTGCTTTGCTCCTCTCGTCATATCTAGTCTGCTGTCTTGTACTTGAGAGACTCTCTCAGCACTGCTCTTCGAACTAAGACATCATGGATTTGATCAACTGGTCTCTCAATGCAATTGACACCATCTTCTCGACGAGAAGCTTGGGTTCGGGGGAACCTGTCTGCCCTGACGGAACGTTCGCAGCTGGCTACACGATGGACGCGTGGGAGAGGTGGCGGGTCGTGTGTCTGGCGGCTCTTTCCGTGGAGGACGTTGAAGATATCTACCTATTCGGTACCATGATAACAGGTCTTCTGCTGATTGGATTAGGCATTTCCCTGGTTTATCGAGGAGTTAAGAAGACGGTGACAGCTGTCCAAAGCCCCACAAGGCTGTCCGTCATGATTGAAACAGTGGGCAGAGCTGTCTGCACTCAGACTGGGTCTATGAACCAAAATACGGATAACATCATGGAGAATCTCACAGCTTTGCAAAGGCAAATGGATCATTTCAGAGACCAAAATGGACCAGGAGAATAGCCGTGTAAATTAGAATGCGGCTACTCTCCTTAAGACCAAATAATCCCAATCTTATCTGTTTCGGCCGCCCTCAACCAGCACTGGCCTTGGCCAAGGCCGCTGTTGGAACAACAACTCCCCCGGAAGAGCACTGCAGTGAGCCACTCTCGCGTTCCTTCCCCGACTCCCCAGACACCTGGTGATTGTTGACTATGTCTGGGACCTGATCAAGGTTGTCTCCATGGCAACTTGCTGTGTATCGCTATGAAAAACCTGCGGACTGAGGCACCTAGATTAGATGCTGGCATAGCGACTCTCCAGGCCTACACACACATGAACTCTTACACATATATACAGATATTCAATCATCTGCCCGATACCCTATCCCTCGCCTTCGCCGCTTTGTACCCCCAGTCTGACATGCGGGTCTGTGACCAGCGCCGAACATGGCTGCAGGTCCGGATGGCTGCTTGCCTGTGCTGGGCCACCTCCACCCCCCAATCCCCTCCCCTGTTGCAAGTCTTGTTCATGTTGTAGAGTGTACTGATTATGTGCTAATGTTGCTGAGGTGTTTTTTTTCCTGTTCCCACACTGTACTTCTTAAGGAGCATAGTCTGGGGGCTGCCTTTTTTCTCCTCTCCTCTCCTCATGTCATGCTGTATTTCTGTCTAAATTCAGTCTTCCTGTCCTGTATACCCCCTTGTAATATGTATGTTTGTATGGACAGGTCGATGGCCAATTTCACTGGTTTACTATTTGACAATAAAGGACTACTACTACATTAATTGGAAAATGAGCCAAATATTGTCTGGTGAGGCATCAGCTATAGGCGATCACTCTGACCGTCGCCGATCCCAGAGATCATCGTCGGTTCCCTAATGTGCATTTATCGCTATAAATTAACACAATGTTCAGGCAGTCTCCTTGCTGGTTTTTCTGACACATTCAGAATCATTACAGCTTTTGCCGGTGTCGCTACAGCTCACTTTGTGTGCGCTTGTAAAATTTATATTTCAAAGACTCGTTATTACGGTTTAGTATTTCTCTCTAATGAAGAACAGAGTTCCCCTTCTGTCACTCGAAGCTGTGTCGAATGAAGTGACACTAGGTGTCTTTCTTGAATGCCTCAGTTACTTCTGAACTTGAGAAAAGGCCAATGATAAATTGGCAAACAGAATTTGCATGAGATCACTTCTGTTCCACTCACCTCTGCAGAGCGTTTGCTGTTGGATCTACGGCGCGTGTCAGCGGCTTTCTCCTTCTCTGCACACCAATGCAGCCTTTGCCCTGGGAGCTTTGACAGCACTTCTGAAAGAGTATATTTTCCTCACAAAAGAGTATAATTTCTCTAAAAGAGCACACATAGCAGCCGTTGAACGTCCTTTTCAGGACACATCTTTTAAAAAATGCTCTTCTGCCTCTGTGTAGTTCCTGGATGTGGTCGATATCTCTCTGCTCCTGACGGTCATAGACACTGCTGCGTGTGTCTCGGCCGCGATCACACTGAGGCGGCGTTTGTGGATGTTCTTGTTCTCACTGCGAGAACTTAACCATGGCAACGTTGCAGTTGGAAAAGGAATGTCACTTGCATTCCTTCTTCCCACGGGATTGAGGATGACCCGGCTGGCGATGGAGGCGTTTTGGGGATGGCAGTGGGCTCAGTTTCGCCAGGTAAATCCCCACGAACCACCCGCCTCCCAGCATGCTCGTTGACTTCCGTCTGAGCTCAAGGTGAGAGCGGCTCTCCTCACTGCCAGTCTGACTACTCCCTCGGACCCGCCGAGCTGGATGACGAATTTGCCACTGCATCGGGAGAGCACACTCATGCTCTCATGAGAGCAGCTCGGAAAATGGAGCGCATGTGGAAGAATACAAAATTAGTAATTAGTAAAAAGTATTTCGAGGTGCATGGAAAGATAGCGTCTGTAGCTACAGACAGGCACTAAAAGCTGCCAGGTCAGCATATTTTACTAAACTCATAGAAAATAGCCACAACAATCCTAGGTGTTTATTCAGTACTGTGGCAAAATTGGTTAGGAATAAAGCCTCAAGAGAACCAGATATTACGTCGCAGCACAAGATTGATGACTTCATGATTTTCTTTACAGATCAAATTGAAATAATCAGAAATAAAATTGGAATTATGCAATCATCTGTCTTAGTACTTCAGAAAAAAGTGTCTAATAATGTTCTTCACCTGCAACTTCAGTCCTTCGCTGTCATAGGTCATGAAGAGCTAACAAAACTTATCGAAACATCAAAAGCCACAACATGTTTGTTAGATCCTATACCAACTAAGCTCTTAAAAGAGGTATCTCCTGTAATTTCAGAACCTCTTCTTAATATTATTAACTCCTCGCTATCCTTAGGACATGTCCCAAGAAACTTTAAAATGGCGGTTATCATACCGCTTATTAAGAAGCCACAACTTGATCCTGGAGAATTGACTAATTATAGACCGATTTCAAATCTCCTGTTTTTGTCAAAAATACTAGAAAATCCTCCCAAATATGTTCATTTCTACAGAGAAATAGTATTTATGAAGAATTTCTGTCAGGATTTAGGCCTCATAACAGTACAGAGACTGCCATTATCAGAGTTACAAATGACTTGCTCTTATCATCTGATCTTGGCTACATTTCTCTTCTAGTGCTTTTAGATCTTAGTGCTGCATTTGACATGATAGATCAGGACATTCTCTTGAATAGGCTAGAGAATTATGTTGGCATTTGTGGAGTTGCATTAGCATGGTTTAGGTCCTATTTAGCAGACCGCTACCACTTTGTCTATGTAAATTAGGAATTATCAAATCAAATAAAAGTAAAGTATGGAGTGCCACAGGGATCAGTTTAGGGCCTCTGATTTTCTCCTTGTATATGCTTCCCCTGGGAGATATTTTCAGGAATCGTGGAATAAGTTTCCAATGCTATGTCAACGATACACAACTTTATATTTCTTCAAAACCTGATGAGATTTGACAATTCTCTAAATTAGCAAAGTGCATCAATGAAAGAAAAGATTGATTGGCCAGAAATTTCCTTCTGCTCAATTCTGACAAAACAGAGGTACTAATAATTGGACCAAAAAACTCTAAAAATAAGATGCTAAAATTTAATTTGACATATAATTAGGTGTTATATTTGATACCAATAGGTCCTTTGAAAATCAAATTACCAATGTTTGTAGAACAGCATTCTTCCACCTAAGAAATATTGCTAAATTACGGCACATACTCTCTGTTCATGACCTCAAGACTAGATTATTGTAACTGGGAGGATGTCCAGCAAGATCAATAAATAAACTTCAATTGTTTCAAATTGCAGCAGCCAGAGTGCTAACAAGAACCAAGAAATATGATCATATTAGCCCCATTTTATCATCGTTACATTGGCTACCTGTTATATTTCATATTAACTTTAAAATTCTGTTAAATTTGTACAAAGCTTTGACAGGTCTAGCTCTGCAGTACTTAAGTGACCTTCAACCACGCTATATTCCATCACCTTCATTACGATCGCAAAATTCTAGCCTGTTAATAGTTCCTAGAATATCAAAATCCACAGAAGGAGGAAGATCTTTTCATATTTGGCTCCTAAACTATGGAATAGTCTCTCTAACACTGTTTGAGATGCAGACACACTCCCTCAGTTTAAGTCTAGACTAAAGACTCATCTATTAAGCCAGGCATACAATTCATTTATCCTTCAACCCACAATTAGGCTGCTTTAGTTTTATCTGCCAGAACCAGAAACCAGAAACATAGATCATGATCTATATCTCAAATTGAATGGCATCTATGCTTATATTATTGTATTTGTTTCCCTGTCTCAACCTCGGGACTCCTATCCTGAGGTCACCAGAACCGGTTTGATCCAGCTCCTTTCCTGCTTTGTATTGGACTCTACTGCTACGTGTCGCTGAATGACCATGACTAAATGCAGCCGGTGCCAGCCAAACATCACTTCAGTCTACGATGGACTTCAGAGGATGAACTGATGCCAACTCCAACCATAAAACATGGGATACTTCATATGCCATTGTCTGAACCTTGGATTTAGGAAGGACCACACCGAACCACACCAAAATTACCTGCCAGGTTGAACTACGATGCACCTCACTGATCTCTGCCTGCATCACCTCTCACTATTGATGCACTACACTCTTGAAATGGAATACTTAGACTATCAATTGCCAACAAAAGCCTTCATCAGCCAATTAACAAGGACAATTGCATCTATGTGAACTTCTGCAGTTAATCCAGGATGGACTTCAAAGACATTGGTCATTAATATTACAGTTCATACAAAATCTATGTTTAAACACTGTCCCTTAACAGAAGATAAAACTATAATGTCAATAATTTAATTGTGTAATTAAATAAAATACAATTGTTAATTGTGTTTAAAAATAAGAAATTAAATAATAATTGTATTAATAACCACAGTGAGAAAGCCAAAGGCGACTGTGACAAGGAACACAAAACTCCATAAGATGTTGATTAATGGAGAAAAATAACCTTGGGAGAAACCAGACTCACTGTGGGGGCCAGTTCCCCTCTGGCTAACATCATGAATATAATGTAAATTTTACTTATGTATAGTGCAAGTCATGGTTTAAAATGATTAAACTAAGTAAGTGTTAATGCTGATATTCTGTAAAGCTGCTTTGAAACGATGTGTGTTGTGAAAGGTGCTATACAGATAAAATTGACTTGACTTATTGATTTTACAGAAAGATGCACATGAAGGTCATGACATAAATTTGATGTGAATGTTGTTGTAATAGAAAAAAAGATATCTGCACGTTAATGTCAACATAAAATTGAGTTCCTTTTCTTAATCCTTGCCTTTTTTGTACAATTGATGGGTGCACATTATTCTAAATAAAGTTAATGACCGTACATTTTTTTTAAATGTAAATACCTCTTTCTTTTTCAACCACCTGTCATAATGAGACATTGCACATTTCAGAATTGAAATGGGTTGCCAGGCATGTTTCAGGTTTGCCATAATTAATTCACTTCATGCTAGTGCAGGTACAACTTTTAGAGTAGCCAGACCAATGGAGGCATTGTGTGGACGGCAGCACTTACCTCACATATATTATTGGGTGTGAGCCATAGCAGTGGAGTGACAAAATGGGAAGTTCAGTCAGTCATACACCAGAAATAAATCTGCTAGATTAGTGGATTCATTTTTATTTACAGTCTCTCAGTCTGTAATGTGATCACTAATGCATGTTAATTTCACTGATTTTGGCAAATGTGTTGATTGTACCTAATTAGATTGTGTTTTGTCAACTTTCTGATGGAGAAAATAGTCAAGCTAAGCAACTTTAGGAAACATTATTGAAGTGCATCAAGAGAGTGGAATCAAGGTGGGAAATCAGTGCAAATACTTAGTGTCACACACAACACAGGGTTTGGACACAACAGATATGACACTACGAAAAAGCAAGAGAAAATGTATGGTGAGTTTGGTAAATTTGGCCACTTTTTGATATTAAAATGGTTAATAAGTTAAATAACAGCCTCAAAGAGATAATGTTCATGAGAAAACAATAATGTGAAAGTATACATTTTGTTACTTTTATAGTAGCTTAGAGGAATTAAGTGAAACGCATTACTGTTCTGCCAAGGTGAACCGATACTGATTCTAGCAAATGTCACAACATCATGCAACACTACTGATCATACACACACACACAGACATCAACACCCGGCATTCAAAACCCAACCATAGTGACAATCAACAACAACAAAACAACTCTGAACATTACAAAACTAGGTACTAAAGTTACCAACAAATTAACAGCACAGAAAAAGTGACACATGTGATCATGGCATAATGGTGAGTAAATGAGTAAATCATCTTTTTGGGTTGACCTGTTCTTTAAGATATCCATGCCGCAATGCATACTGGTCGTCTTCATAATACTAAATTAATTAAGTAATTTTATCAACACAAAGGCTTGGCTGTATAGGGTCTATACATACATACAAATACAGTATGACCAGTCTTCACATATATAGCCAGTTATCTATTTATGTTTCAATCACACCTGCTCATATCACACATACAAATGTATGTCATACACCAAATAAAACCCTTTTGTACAGAAAACACATGCAGCAGCATGATGAATGACATGTATTAAATGTTAGCAGGGAGGGAGGATGGGGGCAATTGTAGCTGCCGGGATACAGGAAGCAGTAAGTAGAGGTTAATTGTAGCTGTTTAACGAGCATGTGTTGATAAACGTGGATTGTGTAGGGTTGTAGAGCAGCATGAGGTAATGAGCTCAAATCATGTCCAGTGATGGGCTCAGACCACAGGGCCTGATTTCAATGTGGAGGAACCTGTTTTCATTCAAAATAACAGACCTGTAGACCAAGTCCCCCTAAATGAATTCCAACTGACACTTAATTAACACACACACGTGTGCACACACACTTCAGCAGAAGGTTTGTCAGAATCACTGAGTGATTATTTAATAGACTAATTAATTATTCCCCAGGTGCTACAATTAAACTCAAGTGAGACTACTGAAAAACAAATCACTGCTACGGTAGGTTACACATACACATATGTGTTTGTTCAGGCCAATGGCCAATGCATAATACAGCTAATGCAGGGAGCTTAAGTCATCATTTCATGATTTTATTCAAATTACTTACATGACATGCCAATTATCATGTGAATATCATGTGTGTGTAAATACACATACACATACACACACATAATACACATGCAGGAAAGGATTGAGAAACACTGGATTATTCAAAAAGAGTCTTTCAAAGTCAATATACTATTATTTGTTTTTATCCCCATATCATTGAACAAGTCTACAGTCAATAGCAATACATTTTTCAATTGAGTTTGTCAATCTGTCCTGCTCTCACATCATACGCTCTTGCGTTCCTGTCTGTGTTATTTTTTATTTTTGTCAGAGTACATATGCATTTGACAAATGCTTCAGGAGCATCGTACTGGTATTGAGCATCATAAACGCTGCAATTTTAGGACACTGTATCAAGTTAAAAGTAGTTTAAATGTGAAAATTGTTGCTCGAGGTCCGTGTAATCTGTTGTGCTTCGTCCAGCTGTCAAGAACTCATCCAGTGTGAGCAGCTCTCATTCTGTACACTGTGCTTGTAAGGTTTGTTGAGGCACGCTGACTGCCCCCTGCTGATGCACATATGTGTGTATTTGCTTTGAAATTGCTTAAATGGATGTGTGTATGTGTGTGTTTTCATTCAGACATTCAGCCATCATGCTAACCAACCTGCCATTGTTGCAAAACAAATTCAATGTTTAATGTAATAATTATACATTAAGTAAATAAGGAAATTACAGTAAATAAGTAACATACAGTAAAAATTTTGTTAAAATTAATCAAGGCATGTTTTCTAAAGATATTTCATAATTTTCATTGCATCAACATAACAATGTTAATAAACAGCAGTATCTACCTATATGTATATCTTTGCAAAAAATGTCACTCAGAGACATTTTTTAATGATTACACACTATGGGTTGCATCGATTAGTCAACTAATTGGTTAGTCGTAGTTTTCGTTTTAGTTCAAATATTGGTTAGTTTTGCCACTAGTTGATGCGTTGGGTCTGTGCTGAGTACTTGTGGATCACATGATTTTAGTTGCACTTGTCCCATTTGGTGATAGCAGGTAGGCTGCAATGCACTATAAAAATAGTTCAAATGAAAATTGATACTCTTTGGGTTATTTTTTCACTTTTTTGTATTTCATCTGTTAAAATGTTTTTTTAATGTGTAAAATAGCGGAAAAATTTTAGGTTAACACAACCTCTGAACTTTAAATTAGGTAAACATTGACACGCCCAGTAACCAAGTACTTTTGGCTACACACACAGAACAAAAGCAGTGATATGTATGAATGAATGAATGAATGCATGAATGAATTGAAATGGACAGTTTGAATTGAGTCCTATACAAACTTTTATCATTTTTGCTTTTAAATCAGAGGCATTTATGTAATTCACTCAACATTCTTTGTTTAAATTAAATTAAAATAAGTAAATAAATATACATTTTGGACCCTGCCTGTAAGGTTTGATTACATCATACTTTTCACTGTAACAGAGAACAGAGATTCATTTAGCGATGACCTTGAAATTAGACATTTCAGAATTTGCTTGTTGTGTGTGAATTTTTGTTGGGATATCGTTTTATGAAGTATAAAAAGAGCCAGGAGCTGCCATAAAAAAGTGAAGAATGTTAGTATCATTGCAACATGTATGTGCGTTTTTGTTTATTTTTTTAATTATGTTTTTGGATTATGTTTTGGACATGTTCTCTTGTCAGGTGTGTAACACTCTTTAGTGCTTCTTCATGGTCGCATTCATAACTCTCATTTCCTGTTCTCAATCATGGTTTCATTTAGGAGTTTATTCAAGTTGCAGTCATGTTTTGTCTAGTCGTTATGTTTTGTTTCATGTTTTGGATTTCCACGTCTTGTATATAAACGGCACTTGGTTTCTCCTGTTTACCTGCCCTCAACGTTACAATTATCATGCATAATATCAAAAATGATACACCAAACATTATACCATAATGCATTTCAGGTTAATCAAGGCCATGATCTAATCTTAATTTCAGGACAAGTGTGAAAAAACATAGTTTGAATAAGCTCCACTTTAAAAGATTTCTAAACAGAACTTAAAACATGCTCCTGCCACATGCAAAACTGTCATTGCCTACATACAACTTAATAGAACACACTAATGCCTGACCAACAAGAGCTCCATCTAAATGATGTGAGGAAAATAATTACAGAGGCTACATCATCAGTGTCCTATGCACTGCATAAAACAAATGTATTTCAAATTGGCTGGCATATGCATCATAATAGCCTAAAAGTTTTGGTTTACCTTTTGAGGCATCAATATATTGTTGAAGGGGCTACTTATGATCCAATGGCATTGGGACTCCCAGAGATGACAGAGAGACTGAATGGATATTTGTGCAGCTCAGATTAAATTTTTAAGACACTAAAAATTTTCTCTCAGGGAGTAGGAAAATTATTTCTATACCATTCCATAAAAATACAAATAAAAAATCACTTACAGCACCCTTTTATATTTCATTTTGAGTTGTTGCCTTTAGTTTGTTTAGTTTGAGTCATATCTTGCAGTGAGTCTGAATATTTCCAAGGCAAGAGGTTCTGTGAAGCTGCTTTGGAATGATGTGTATCTTGAAAAGTGTGATACAAATAAAATGACCGCTTGATTTCTGTTAAATTACCTTTGTTCCTCAGCATTTCCACTGTGACTTTGAGAGGAGATCTTCCGTTTTGTGAACATCATGACAATGTCCAGTACCAATTTGACTAATTCTGTTGTCCAAACATCTTTAAATAAATTAAATAACACAAAACTGTTGTTTTATTTTCTCAGTTTCACAAATTTGATACAATTGTTAATAATAGCACCCTATGCCGAAGGTCGATGATCGATTTTGTAATCGTGTCATCGGATCTGAGGCCATATGTTTTGGACACTCAGGTGAAGAGAGGGGCGGAGCAGTCAACCAATCACCATCTGGTGGTGAGTTGGGTCAGGGGGTGGGGAAAGACTCTGGACAGACCTGGGAACCCCAAGCGAGTAGTGCGGGTGAACTGGGAATGTTTGGAGGAGGCCCCTGTCCACGAGATCTTCAACTCACACCTCCGGCGGAGCTTTTAAGCTTCCATTGCTGAAGCCGCGGAGGAGAGTGGCCTCAAAATTTAAGGTGCCGCAAGGGGCGGTAACCCTCGAACATCGTGGTGGACACTGGTGGTCAGGGAAGCCGTCCGACTGAAGAAAGAGGCCTTCCGGGATTTGTTGTCCTGGAGGTCTCCGGAGGCAGTTGCAAGGTACCGACAGGCCCGAAGGGCTGTGGCCTCTGCCGTGAGGAGGCAAAGCAGTGGGTGTGGGAAAAGGTCGGAGAAACCATTGAGAAGGACTTTCGGTCCACACCAAATTGCTTCTGGAAAACCGTCCGTCACCTTAGGAGGGGGAAACGGGGAACCATCCAAGCTGTATAAAGCAAAGATGGGACGCTGTTGACCTCAACCAAGGAGGTTATTGGGCGTTATTGAAGGCTGGGACATGACCAAAAGAACTAGGTCGCGACTACAAGCGGCTGAAATGGGTTTCCTCAGAAAGGTGGCGGGCTTCTCCCTTAGAGAGAGTGTAAGGAGCTCAGTCATCCATGAGAAGCTCAGAGTAGAGCTGCTGCTCCTTTGCGTTGAATGGAGCCATTTGAGGTGGTTTGGGCATCTGGTAAGGATGCCCCCTGGGCGCCTCCCTAGGGAGGTGTTTCAGGCATGTCCAGCTGGGAGGAGGCCTCGGGGAAGACCCAGGACTAGGTGGAGAGATTACATCTCCACACTAGCCTGGGAACGCCTCGAGGTCCCCCAGTCAGAGCTGGTTAATGTGGCTCAGGATAGGGAAGTTTGAGGCCCACTGCTGGAGCTGCTGCCCCCATGACCTTTTTTTTAATTGAACCTCAATTTTTAGATATATTTTCTTGCTTTGTAGATTTTTGGAAATTGCATATAGAGGTGTCGTTTGTCTAACAAAATGAGGCCAATTCAGTGCAATGTGTTTGAATTTTTCTTGTAGTTATAAATAATTACATTTTTAACT
This sequence comes from Xyrauchen texanus, assembly GCF_025860055.1. Lineage (NCBI taxonomy): Eukaryota > Metazoa > Chordata > Actinopteri > Cypriniformes > Catostomidae > Xyrauchen > Xyrauchen texanus. The sequence continues at coordinate 2,421,684 of NC_068283.1, forward strand.
AAAGTTAAATTGCACACATTACATTGACTTTTCCTATGTATCATCTAATTAAGGTTAATTTGTTAATGAGCAGTCTAGTGAGTGCATTGAATTGCCCTTATTTAGTTTGACAAAGCAAACTGCTCTAAGTAAGCCATTTCCAAAAGAATTCAAAACATATACAAAACAAGAGAATATTGAGAATATACCCACAAATTGAGGTTAATTTAAAATGAAAAGGCTCATTCTGCTTAATTACTTGCTGCTAACGCAACCGTTAATCAGCACTTGTACAGTGGTCTTCCTTTTCTAATGCACATATGGAGTTGCTTTTGTCTGTGGTCATTAGTGACTGAGAGCTAGGGGTGTTTGATTCCAAAAATGTGTGAATCGACTTCGAGTCCGATTCCTGCTTTTGGAGTTAATTCCAGATTAATTTTTTTAATTCTTTTTCTAAAAACTATTGGTAGTAAAAGTTATATCATAATAAATATCTCATAATAAACAGCTCACTACAAAGTGTTATTTGCACTTTAGTATGAAGGACATTTAGGCCTACTTTTAATAGCTCCATTCTAAAATTAAGTCAGGGCCTATATGCACATACCAAAGTGCAATCCTTCAATCCCATGAGATAAATTTGAGGGAAGTTTGAGAAGATGCACCTGTATTTCAAAGATCTAAATGTGCCATTTAACCTACATTGAAATAGACAGTTATCACTCATGAGCTTTTGTTTAGAAAGAGGTTCATGTTATAATGTACAGTAATTGTCAACTACCATTTTTACACTGAATAAAATGCCCAAACAATACACACTTCAGTTTAATTAAAAAATCCAGGTTGTTGTACTGGTTTATTTCATACAATCTAACGTATATTTATAACGTGAATTTACTTTTTTGTTTGATATCAATACACCCAATTTAGGCTAACTAAAAAAAATTATATATGCAAAAGTTTTAAAACACTTTATTGATGTGTACTGGGGAGCTAACTAAACTCAACTGCCATTTCCTTGTTGCAAACTTGTGTTGTAACATTGGGGAAGTTGTAATTGTATGCCAGTTTACTGTCACAAATTTGGTATGTTGATTAAAAGTTGAATCCAAATGTGATTGCTTCATACAGATCAACAAACAGAGTGGACTTGCAGATGCTGACAGACTACAAAAGTCAGGTTGAATATCGTTAAGATGCAGTCATGTTATAATCCTTTTGTAAATTGTATTAGTGCTGTTAGGCTTCTGAAATGTGTAGTTCAGTGGTTAAGGAAATAAACACAGTCAAGTCAAGTCAAGTAATTTTTATTTGTATAGCGCCTTTCACAACACACATCGTTTCAAAGCAGCTTTACAGAAGATCAGCATTAACAGACGATAAAACTGTAATGTCTATAATGTCGATGAATCATCATTGTGTAATTAGATAAAATATGATTGTTAATCGTGTTTAAAAATAAGTAATTAAATAATAATTGTATTAATAACCCCAGTGAGCAAGCTGAAAGCGACTGTGGCAAGGAACACAAAACTAAGAAGAAAAATAACCTTGGGTGAAACCAGACTCACTGTGGGGGCCTGTTCTCCTCTGGCTAACATCATGAATATAATGTAAATATTACTTATGTATAGTTAAAGTCATGGTTTAAAATTATTAAACTAAGTAAGTGTTAAGGGTCAGTGTTTAAACATCGATTGTGTTTGAACTGTAAGATTAATGACCAATGTCTTTGAAGTCCATCCTGGATTAACTGCAGAAGTTCACATAGATGCAATTGTCCTTGTTAATTGGCTGATGAAAGCTTTTGTTGGCAATTGTTAGTCTATGCATTCGATTTCAAGATTGCAGTCCATCAATAGGCCGAGGTGATGCAGGCAGAGATCAGGGATGTGAAACGCAGTTCAACCTGGCCGGTAATTTTGTCCAAAAGTCCAAAAATATCAACCGGTTTTCCCGAAAGGAACCTCCAGAGGTGGAGTTGATTCCAACATTTTGAGTCGATTATCGATTCCAAACGCCTCGGAATCAATTATTTTTGGAATCGATTCCCAGCTACTGAGAGCTTCTGCCCTGAATGGACACTGTTTGTAGCTCAGAGATTGTCTGCTGGACCAAGGCTTTGGGGGTGTAAATTTACAGTAAACCTTCTATGACTTTATTGAATAAAGCCTTTGAAAAATTACAACTTGGCAAGTGATTCGGTAAGAAAGGGCACTTTTGAAATCTTATTTAAATGGAACTTATTCAAACTATGTTTCATGCTAAATAAATATGTTCTGAACATGGCCTTGATTATTCTTCAAATGGATTTTGGATTTTGTATAATGAATGATGGTGTATGATTGTTGATATTGTGTGGTAATGATAGAGACATTCTTCACTTTTTTTATGCTTGTCTTAAAACATTTCAGTCAGGAATACACTTGATACAATAGAATTTATTTGATCAAGCTCTTAACAATTTTCAGTCAGGATGGTTTCGCTCTGAGGGGTTAAGCTACCATGCTGAACCCAAAAAATATATGATGATGCAGAACATTTGGTTCTTCAGATCGGTTGGGCAGCGCAAGGAGAATGGCAACACACTAAATGCTATCGAGGAAGAAGCTCTGTTAAATAAGCAGATGCAATGGACATAATTTATGACTGTAAGCTTCTGGATGAATAATATTAATAGGGAAATTGTTTATGTTTGGAAAACTGTTGATGGATGTATCCTGAGGATCTATACTGGTGATGAAGTTGATAGAAATAATGCTTGTATTTAGGATTCTGTCTGATCCTTACCCATACAAAACAAGGACTTAACAAATAAAGGTTGACATTAAAACACATTTCAGTTAAGACAACTCTACTGAACTGAAATTAGTAGTTTATACAATATATTATTCATGTAAATTACATTGGTATAGGGTTGATCTTGGTGGACTAGATTTGGACTAGATTTGCGTACGCATACTGCTGCTGCTTGACAATTAGTCAATATGCTGCTGCTGCTGCTTCTGAGTGACATAAGTCAATATGCCACTGCACTTGGAAAAAGCATCTGAGATGAGAGTCTGCCACTGAACAAATTCACTTAACCCCCCAACATAAAGCAGATCTAGACATGTTGATCTGGGGAGGAGGAGGGTAGAAGATGTGCAAGCTGCTGATCTTGAACTTCAGCTGTTGAGGTGAATACTGTTTTATACGTTTTGACAGAGGGGTGTAATTGCCTGATTGACTTCCGAAGAGTCGTGTCAGGAACTGAACCTATCGGCCTGCACCATGTAGAGTTTTCTAACTGATATCTCATGGAGACAGTAAGAAGGTTCATTGACACATCACAATGACATGCTCTGTGTGAGTAAAATGTACTTAGTTTTTGGATGAATATAGCGCTGTAGCAGAAGATGACCATCGGCAAATGGCCTAAAGTGTGTAAGCAGTGATGGTAGAAGCTGCTGCCGGCCGCCGAGAGCCAGAGGAACCACGGCCATCTGCTAAGAAGGGGAGTAGCGGTTCCGTCTGCCAGCGGCCGGAGGACTCCGGGTAGGTTTATCCTTAAAAGTCCTGCATTATGCACCAAATCTTCATTTGTTTTTTGGTTATTTTGGGGATTTTGGTTGAACTACATCTGTGCCCGTCATATTAAGGAAAGAATACGATTTGTTTTTATAAATCAATTTGAAAAACTATCGGTCGATTAATCGATTGTCTGCCTTTCCCACAACTTTAGTTATCATATCAGCAAAATCCACTATTGGTTTACCTCTAGTGTGCAGTAAATTCTCCACACCTTAGGAACCCATAGAATACTGTGAGGAAAACTGCTTCCAGGAGTGTGTTGAGGCAGCTTGGTGACTTGTGCTATGTGTTTGTCTAACATGTTTGTTTGATATTTAGATTAAGTTCAGTTCATTTGTTATTTGAAATCTTTTATTAATGTGCACACACAATAGATGATGGATTGGTTCTGGGTACTGATGTTCTGGACATTTTTATGGGCTGTTTGGAGTGTACAGGAACCTTCGCTACACACAACACTGCAGGGAAGCCTTGAATTTCTGCACCCTGAAAAACAGGGTGAGAAAGAACATGGACCTGTTTTGAATAATTTTTTTAGACTGGTGCAAAGCATCTTTTTTTTTTTTTTTTTTTTTATAAATGTTGATTAAACTAAAGATATGATAATAGATTTTAATAAAAGTGTTAGTGCCTGTACCAAAATTAATATGGAAGATAATGAGACAGTCAGCTCCTATAAATATCCTGGCACAGTCATTGATAATAAGTTAAAGTGGGTGGAAAATACAAATTGTATTGTGTCAAAGGCACAGAAGCACTTGTATTTACTTAGGAGGCTAAAGTTATTTTGATATGGATAAAACTGTACTAACATTGTAGTACAGATCTTTTTTCGAATCTGTCTTAACTTTTGCCATCATATGTTGGTATACAGGTGAAACTCGAAAAATTAGAATATCGTGCAAAAGTTCATTAATTTCAGTAATTCAACTTAAAAGGTCAAACTAATATATTATATAGACTCATTACAAGCAAAGTAAGATATTTCAAGCCTTTATTTGATATAATTTTGATGATTATGGCTTACAGCTTATGAAAACCCCAAATTCAGAGTCTCAGAAAATTAGAATATTGTGAAAAGGTTCAGTATTGTAGGCTCAAAGTGTCACACTCTAATCAGCTAAACACCTGCAAAGGGTTCCTGAGCCTTTAAATGGTCTCTCAGTCTGGTTCAGTTGAATTCACAATCATGGGGAAGACTGCTGACCTGACAGTTGTGCAGAAAACCATCATTGACACCCTCCACAAGGAGGGAAAGCCTCAAAAGGTAATTGCAAAAGAAGTTGGATGTTCTCAAAGTGCTGTATCAAAGCACATTAATAGAAAGTTAAGTGGAAGGGAAAAGTGTGGAAGAAAAAGGTGCACAAGCAGCAGGGATGACCGTAGCCTGGAGAGGATTGTCAGGAAAAGGCCATTCAAATGTGTGGGGAGCTTCACAAGGAGTGGACTGAGGCTGGAGTTACTGCATCAAGAGCCACCACACACAGACGGGTCCTGGACATGGGCTTCAAATGTCAAACGTCTTACCTGGGCTAAAGAAAAAAAGAACTGGTCTGTTGCTCAGTGGTCCAAAGTCCTCTTTTCTGATGAGAGCAAATTTTGCATCTCATTTGGAAACCAAGGTCCCAGAGTCTGGAGGAAGAATGGAGAGGCACACAATCCAAGATGCTTGAAGTCCAGTGTGAAGTTTCCACAGTCTGTGTTGGTTTGGGGAGCCATGTCATCGGCTGGTGTTGGTCCACTGTGCTTTATTATGTCCAGAGTCAACGCAGCCATCTACCGGGACATTTTAGAGCACTTCATGCTTCCTTCAGCAGACAAGCTTTATGGAGATGCTGACTTCATTTTCCAGCAGGACTTGGCACCTGCCCACACTGCCAAAAGTACCAAAACCTGGTTCAATGACCATGGTATTACTGTGCTTGATTGGCCAGCAAACTCGCCTGACCTAAACCCCATAGAGAATCTATGGGGCATTGCCAAGAGAAAGATGAGAGACATGAGACCAAACAATGCAGAAGAGCTGAAGGCCGCTATTGAAGCATCTTGGTCTTCCATAACACCTCAGCAGTGCCACAGGCTGATAGCATCCATGCCATGCCACATTGAGGCAGTAATTAATGCAAAAGGGGCCCAAACCAAGTACTGAGTACATATGCATGATTATACTTTTCAGAGGGCCAACATTTCTGTATTTAAAATCCTTTTTTTTATTGATTTCATGTAATATTCTAATTTTCGGAGATTCTGAATTTGGGGTTTTCATAAGCTGTAAGCCATAATCATCAAAATTATATCAAATAAAGGCTTGAAATATCTTACTTTGCTTGTAATGAGTCTATATAATATATTAGTTTGACCTTTTAAGTTGAATTACTGAAATGAATGAACTTTTGCACGATATTCAAATTTTTCGAGTTTCACCTGTATATGGAATGAATGTAAAATTTAGAGTGCAGTATGCAGATAATTGTTTATCTGGGATCAGGTATTACGGGTGTAAAGCATCTGTTTGTCTGCTATTTGTGAAAAACTGACTCATAAGAAGGCACTGACTGTACTAAATGACTCCACATACATCCTTTACTCAGAATTTGAAATCCTTCCTTCAAGTTGGCGATACAGAGTTTGACTACGTTTAGGACTGCAAGAGCTTGAAGATCTTTTCTAGTAAATGTTGTTAATGTTTATCTGAGGTAGGGGATGATAGTTAGAAAGTGATTTATATAATGGTGGTTATATGGTTCTGTATTACTTATTTTAATTTTAAGGTTGTGGTTTGTCTCTGTCTTATCTGTTTTTATTTTTCATATTGTTTGTATGTAGTGTAAGTGTTGGTCATCAGATGCTGGAACAGAAATTGCCATTGGAAGGGACAATAAAGATTTACTACTACTTAATCTTTGGTTGAATTGGATCTCTGACAGGAGAGCTTTGATGAAAGCTGTAATTTCGTAGACTCGAAACAGTGGTCAATGAAGGCACAAGCTATATAGATGTTGACTGGTATGGTAGAAACTGAGTGAGCAGGAGGAAAAATATGACCAAGCTGAATGTTAAGTTTTAAGTGTAGATTTAGCCAGACCCACTCTCAAATAGTGAGCTGTGGAAGACGTATAATTCCCCAGTGAGACATTTTCTTTTGTTAATTCAGGGTATTTTGACTGAAGAATGGACAGGGTAGGCCTACAGTGGAGGCATCTGGGCAAAGCTCTCTGAATTTCTGGATATTAAATCGAGATAAGGAATGAATTTTATTTTTTTGTCTAATCCTGGTAGGTGTAATGCTCGCATCGTGAAATTAGACAGCACACATGACCAAATTAGATGGCTGATGAACCTGTTAATGAATGGGATAGAAGAGCCCAATTTATGTAATTGGGCAGGACGTTAGCAAACCACTGATTTATTTATTTTTTTATTTCTCCATAGCCTATAGAGGGAGTTCTGTCTGTGAAGTTTCCTAGTTGTCGTGATAGAAAAATTAATGCCATTCCATGTGTTTCAAAGCTTCGCCCAGAACTCTAAATAAGATCTACAACCCTCTTCTTGACTGATTTTGAGAAGTCTAGTAGTCTAGATATGAAAGAAGACCATGTGGAATGATTCTCATGGCAAAAATTAGGTGAACTTATAGAGAATGCAACTTTTGTTTGGTGAATGAATGTGTGTGAATTAATGCTTGTATAAATTCTCTGATGTCAATTTATCGGTAGGCAAAGATGCCTTCATATTGATAGAAGCTAAAGTAATTCCTAGAAATACTAGTTTGTGAGATGGACCTATGGTTATCTTCTCTGACAAAGTAACTTTGAGTTTTGTAAATTTTTTATTAAGAGAATGAATGGAGTGATTAGGTGCTGTTACAGTGCTGTGCAAAAGTTTTAGGCACTAGTGAAAAATGTTGCATAGTGAGGATGTCTTCAAAAATAATGAATTAAATAGTTTTCATTTATCACTTAATGTCATACAAAGTCCAGTAAACATAAAAAGCTAAATCAATATTTGGTGTGATCACCTTTGCCTTTAAAACAGCACCAATTATACTAGGTACACCTGGACACAGTTTTTATTAGTTGTTGGCAGATAGGATGTTCCAAGCTTCTTGGAGAATTCACCACATTTCTTCTATTCAGGCTGTCTCAATTGCTTCTGTATCTTTGCTTTCTTCACAAATGCTTTTGTGAAACATCTTTTGTTTGAAAAAATAAAAATCAAAAATGAAATCAGAAGAAAATCATTGAAGCTTTGTGGTGTGTGAATGTACCCTAAATCCTGGGAATTATCCAAGAAGAACTGAAAAAACTCTTTGGGGCTGAAATTGACAAGGGCCTTGTTCTTCCATTTGTAGAGTGTGGTCAGGAGTTTCTCTACTGGACAATCGTGAATGTTTGGAGATCTTGTTGCTAAGCAGGAGCTGCGTTTCAGAGATGGCGGAACTTCGATGAACATTTCATCAGCATTGGAAGGGTTAGACTATGTATCCTCCAGCATTTCCATGAAATGAGTGGGTGCTCTTCTGTGTTAGAGCAGGCCACTATGACCATGAGCTAGGAAAGAATTTTAAGAATCTTATTTTTTTGCTATCCCTGTGAGATATTGTAAAATGGGATCTATGCAGTCTAGAAAATCGCCCGCATTGTGCGTTTGACATCATATGCCTTTTGATCTCCAAAAAGTGTGATACTACATTTGTACAGAAGTGAATGATCACCGTTTCGGTCGCAGTACTGATATGGGGGAGGTTAAGGTTAGGAGTAAATTATTAATCGATAATTAATCAAAATTATTAATTCGATTTACTCCTCAAATGTTTCAGAAAACCAGACATGCTGTGCCTTTCATGTCATATTCATTCAAAGAATTAAGTTTAAAGAACATAGTGTTGGTCTTAGTTGTACTTGTGTACCAGCCACAGCCACTGGGTGGTTACAATTCATAGAAAACAATCAAGTTTAGAAGACAAAACAGTCAACCTACTTTATCAAATTGTGTCAGCTACATATATGCAACAGCTTTCTTAATTCAATTCAAAGTTAAATCCTATAGTTTTCTTTTTCAAAATCTTTGTAGGGTATTACATATATCATTTAGAGATTTGGACGGGATCTTTTAAAATGCACGCATTCTCACACCATAATATGTAGGGAATAAAGGAAATGCGACATTTAGGAGGGCATTTATTGTCTTGAAATATGTGAGCTATGAACTAAATTAAACTGTCCTTATTGTACCTTATTAGGTAATGAAATGTATAACGGAATTAGTCGCGATCGACAACCATTATAAATTAGATAAATAACAAATAACTTCTTTAATAGATTCTCCACCATTGAAATCATAATACAACGTCTAGTTGTATCAGCTCACAATTTCTACTGAAAGGAATTAGCTTTAATAAGTAAATTATGATTAATTCACTTATTGGAGTGATATTATTCTCATGGCTTTTTGAAAATAATATCACACGTATTTAGGTACAGCTTTGAAACTAAATCTTTTAGAAACAGGGATGATATTATTTATCAAAATATACCACAGTCACCTACACCTTATATCTAACCGCCTTGGAACACAGACCAACTTTATTACTATTCTAAACATAAATCTAATCTAACACATATATACATAATACAGGTTGGTGAAGAGAGTGACAGAATGTGAAATAAATTATCAGTACAGTGAAAATGAACTTTATAGAGTCTGCTGACAATATCTTAAGAACCATTTATCCTTCTTTGAGTCTACATCAATTTGCTATCAGATTACCCAAATAATTTAATTAATACACCAGCACTTTGAGCACAATATTGGAGATGTACTTGCGTTCTTTGTGTTGCTTGGTTCTTAGCGCTTGGTCGAAAGTTCGTTCCATCGATGTTTTGATCTCTGTATGATCGAAGTTTAGTGTCTGTATGACTGATGATTTTGGTTTTGAAGCGAGGCCATCTCATTCCTTCTCTGGACGTCGAGTCCCAAGCTCCCTTGGATCTCACAGGTTGATGTCCTGGTTCTGACGAGATCCTGAGGAGTCAACAAGGGGAGAGTCAGAGCGAAGTCTGAGCAGTCTGTAGAGGCCGGACGAGAGATGACGACAGAAGAGCAGAGAAGGAAGAGAGCGTGTTCTTCCTGTTTGGAAATATTTGAACTGAAATTGGCCGCATCCCCAAAGGTGTCCTATGCCAATCTTCTCCTCTCGCCAAAGTTGTGTGACTCTTGGATGCGTTATCGCTCCACCACCGATGGTCACGGGTGCTGCCTCACGTGTCTGAGCAGTAATCACACTGAGATCTTGCTATGTTAAGGGAAGTGGGCGTCCGCATACTCAACTACCTCGATGACTGGATGAATCTAGCACACTCGAGAGAGTGGCTGTGCACACACTGGGACCTGGTGCTCATGCTCCTCAGCCGTCTAGGGCCTCAGATCAACACGGAAAAGAGCAAGCTCTCCCCGGTTCAGAGCATCTCTTTTCTCAGCATGGAGTTAGACTCGGTCTCACTGATAGCGCACCTCACAAGCGAGCACATGCAGTTGGTGCTGAACTGGCTGAAGTCATTCAGGCGGACGACAGCGATTCCACTGAAACACTTTCAGAGGCTCCTGGGGCATATGGCTTCCTCAGTGGCAGTCACGCCACTCGGGTTGATACATATGAGACCGCTTCATTACTGGCTTCAGACCCAATTCCTGAGATGGGCATGGCACTGTGGCACATATCGCATAGCTATCACGCCACTCTGCCACCACTTATTCAGCCCTTGGACAGAAATCATGTTTTTGTGGGCAGGAGTTCCCCTACAGCAGGTGTCCAGATGAATCGTGGTCATGCAACGGGCATGCAGCTGCTGGTTCCTGGACAGGACCGTGACTGGGTTGGCACATTAACTTCCTAGAGTTGCTGGCTGTACTGCTCGCCCTGCGGAGGCTTTTGCCATTGATCCGGGGCAAGCATGTGTTGGTCCAGTTGGACAACACAGCGACAGTAGCGTACATAAATTGCCATGGCAGTGTATGCTCTGCTCGCATGTCGCAACTTGCCCGGTCAGCAGGTTGCGGCTGAGGCCACACACATCCTAGACAGCCTCAACGCTACAGCGGCTGCTCTGTCATGTCAGGTGATGCTCAACGGAGACTCCACCCCCAGGTGGTCCAGCTGACCTGTTCACTTCCCGGGAATCCTCCCAATGCCTGCTTTGGTATTCCCTGACGGGAGCCCCCCTTGGGACAAATGCGCTAGCACACAGCTGGCCCCGGGAGCTGTGCAAATATGGGTTCCCCCAGTGCAAGGTCAGGGAGGACTAGGAACGAGTCACCCTTGTCTCCCCATATTGGCCAACCCTGACATGGTTCTCAGACCTCACGCTCCTCATGACAGCACCTACCATACCTGGCAGATGATGATTTCTTTCTTATGGATGGGGCACCATCTGACACCTGCACCCAGACCTCTGGAACCTCCATGTCTGGCCCTTGGAGACCTATGTGGCCTACCACCAGCAGTGGTAGACACAATCACTCAGGCTAGAGCTTCCTCTAAGAGGCAGCTTTATGCCCTGAAGTGGCACTTGTTCGTGAATTGGTGTTCTTCCTGAGCCAAGACCCCCAGAGATGCGCAGTCGGTTCAGTGCTTTCCTTCCTGCAGGAGAGGCATCTTGAAGGTATATGTAGCCGCTATAGTGGCCCACAATATCTACCTAAGGGTATAAATAAAGTAATCTGGATCTGAACCACCATGACGCAGTGGACGGTAAGTCCCTAGGGGGATCCCTTCAGGGATCAGGTGGTAAGCCTGCAAGCGCTGCCCCGAGAGGAGACAGACCCAACCCTGTCATTTCTGTGTCCGGTGCGTGCTTTGCGCAGCTACTTGGATTTCACTCAGAGCTTTAGATGCTCTGAGCAGCTATTTGTCTGCTACGGCAGACAGCTGAAAGGGAACGCTCTCTCTTGTATTGGGAATACGAGCACTCTCTACTAGGATTGTGGCATCCTTGTGGGCATTGGCCCATGGCACCTCTCTAGCAGACATCTGCAGAGCAGTGGGCTGGGCTACTCCCAATAACTTTGTGAGATTTTACAATCTCCTGGTTGAGCCGGCTTGGTCCCATGATTTTTCAGGTACAAACAGGTAGAGTTTGGTAATACGGAACAAATGACCGAGTGTATCGCTTGTGTATAGCGCCCTTTTCCTCCCCTGTGGCAAAAACTTGCGCTTTTACCACAAGTCGAGTTCACAAAGTCGTAGACCCTGTATGTCCTTCCTCTCTAGCCCTCGCGAATTAGGTGGAGGAGTTCGCAGCTTGACCCACTTTGGGTACTAATATGCCCTGTACTGGGATATGCGCTCCACAAGTGCCAATTACTGAGGTAACCCCCTGAGATGTATTTTCCATTGTGCAGTCTCCCTGTCGGCAGACCTGCATCACTCTTGGGCAGAGCCCTCTCTGCCCCCAGCTGCTGTGTTTGTAGAGCTCTTCCCTGAGGCAGGACCTACCACCAAGCCCCTTCCGTGTGCGGCTGGTGAGACCACATGTCATACTGCCACATGTTGACCTCCCCTTTTGGGCAGGATGTAGTCTCCACCGATCTTTTCTCCCTGAAAGAATAGGAACAGAAAAGAACACCTTCCATGATGCATATAATAAAGTTGGCCCCAGCCGGATCTAATACACTGTGGAGAGAAAACATAGAGAAAAGTCTGCTCCTATGCTAGTTATGTCACTTCCACCCTCAGGGATGTGGTGAACTACATGACGTCTTTTTGGGGCATTGATGCAAGTGCATCAGCAGTTCACATAACATGGTTCAGCTGTTGTGGCATTTTTCTATAGAGCCCCTAGTGTCACCACAAGGACACAACGTAGAGTACGGGAATGTCTTGGTTACTGTCGTAACCTCCATTCCCTGAGACGTTGTGTCCCTCTTGCTACAACGCTGTACTAGCCACTGAAATGGCCGGACCTTAGCTTACTCTACAATATGTTTATTTTAGTTTACTCTATCTGCTGTGTACATCCAACTTAACCAAAATGATTGACCAATTATCTAAAATGACACCCCAAACCCTCGGTCTGAGAAGCCAGGATTGGAAAAGCCAAGCAACATTATGACATCTCTTAGTATGCCGACATTTATTTCTTTTTGTAGGGGAATTTGACAGAATGATCTGACATTTGTTGTTTGTTATATTTGTTCATAATTGCGATTTATTAAACCAATCCCTCAGCATAAAGTGATATTTAGACATATTAGTTTTAGAAATATTTTAGCTAGCATTTTTAAAGTAGTAACATCTAGATGGTCGTGCCTTAGCTCAGTGTCCCCATTAGTTTTAACATATGATACAAACATGCCCCTCACATCCACTTGGGCAAAGTCTCAATTTTAGAAAAGTAGAGCTCAGACTTGCTGGAGAAATACAATTTGGAAAATTTTAAAGCCCAGCAGAATGTCAATATTTAGAGAAATCAAAGGTAAATGATTTAGTATGTCTTGCAACATTGTGCACCACAGACTAGTTTTTACAGTTAAGGAAAATAAGGTTTGTTTAGAAAATTTCATTAAAATGTGAAACACAATGTCCACATTAGGTTACACTAATTGCAAGTTCTTCCTGCACAAGAGTTGAAGCATAAACCCAACTTTTTTGTTTTCCTTATGTTTATAATAGTTGCAATTTTAGGATTGGGTGCTCAGCCCCCAATGACAGGACGTTCATGTGAACCTTTCATGTATTCCACTCTGTTGCATATATGTTATTTAGTTTTTTAATCTGTGTTAACATCATTCAAACTAGCCAGCTAGTATTCGGTCAGAATATTGTCAATCTCAAAAATAAACATTTATCCATTTATAAAAATAACCAAAACTGCTTGGATATAGACAAACTATATATTAATTGAACTGTCCATTGATTGTATCTATCCTAATAATTCCTTTTTTCTGTTCTCCATTTATTAACAAAAATTACAGAACAGGAATAAATCCTTTCACAATTTCTATTGTTTAAAGTTATATCAACACAATAAAACCTGTAAATTAAAATAATTGTCACATTTAGTGTAGTAAATTAACTCCACATGATGTTTCTCTGTCTGTCATTAATTTATGACTCGAGTCCTTTGAATTCGTTCACCAAAATGATTTGTTCAGTGACCATTTTTGTAAATCACATCTTAACCAATAGGTGGCAACAAATAAATGTCTTTTATGTGTTTTGAGTGAGTCATTAAACATGAAAGGCTCTGGAGGCAGAGCCGAGGGAGGTTCAGGGGCGGAGCTGTGGTAGGCTCAGGAGGTGGAGCCGAGGGAAGGTCAGGAGGCGGAGCTGAGGGAGGCTCAGGAGGCGGAGCCGTGGAAGGCGGAGCCATGAAGGGTTCTGGAGGCAGAGCCGAGGGAGGCTCATGGGGCGGAGCTGTGGGAGGCTCAAGAGGTGGAGCCGAGGAAGGGTCAGGAGGCGGAGCTGAGGGAGGCGGAGCCGTGGGAGGCTCTGGAGGCGGAGCCGAGAGAGGCGGTGGCGTAGATGGCTCTGGAGGCGCAGCTGTGGGAGGCTCTGGAGGTGGAGCTGAGGGAGGTTCAGGAGACGGAGCCGTGGAAAGCTCTGGGATTGAAGCCATGGAAGGCTCGAGGGGCAGAGCTGAGGAAGGCTGGAAAGGCGGAGCCCTGGGAGGCTTGAGAGGCGGAGCCCTGGAAGGCTCGAGAGGCGGAGGCCTGGGAGGCCCGGGTAGCTCAAGAGGCGGAGGCCTGGAAGGCTCGGGAGGCGGAGCCCTGGGAGGCTCGGGAGGCGGAGCCCTGGGAGGCTCGAGAGGCGGAGCCCTGGAAGGCTCGGGAGGCTTGAGAGGCGAAGCCCTGGGAGGCTCGGGAGGCGGAGCCCTGGAAGGCTCGAGATGCGCTGGCTCTTGGACGGTCATGGCTACAGGCGCTGGCTCTGGGACGGTCGAGGCTACTGGCGCTGGTTCTGGGACGGTCGAGGCTACTGGCGCCATCTCAGTGATAAACGTATTTACAGCTCGCACACAAATGCTAATGGCTCACACTATAGTCAGTCTTTACAGGCAATAAAAGTCACCACAGCAGTCAGATGTGCAAACTAGAGCTCACAATGTGCGATCACAGATTTGCGTAACGATTGCAAAGTCACAGATTTTTAGGGGGGCTTAAACAATCAATGCAATTAATGCAGAATCCTTTCTTTTTTCACTTCCTGAAACTTCAGTAATGTTTTCCCCCCATTTCCTGTGACTAAAATAGGCATCTATACATTTCCAGGAGGTACACACACATCCTAGCACAGAAACTGATTGTGTGGAGCAGTGCATGCTTATTTATTATTTGCAACGCATGTTGTGGGGATAATAAGCACAGGAGTGAATTTATTGTACAGAGAATGGAGAATTCATCTGCAAGTGGTGAGCCAGGTGTAGCAGAGATATGGGCAAGCTGCCATATTTCTTTACATTACCCAAAAATGTATACTAACATTTGAACCAGTGTCAAAACAAAGTCGCAGGAGAGAGTGTGTGTGCGACAGAGACTGAGAAGGACCTGGACGTTCAGCAAACTGCAGCTAGGTATACTTCTAGAGACTGAAGAGTAGCCAGAGAAATAAATAGTTTTGAGACTTTAAACTTCAGGAAATTAAGCTTCAGCATGCCAATTTATTTTGTATAGTGTATAATAATTCATTGGCAATGTACACTTAAGTTTATCTTAACAATAAAGCTTGATAAGAATTGAACCTGCCCATTTGATCCTTAAAAAAGTCCACTGGAAAACAGCAGAAGATTTTGCCCAACTATTTTTTACTCAGTAGTTATTTTGGTAAGGCTTGATAACTTACATTAAACAACACATAATATTCTTGTGAACTTATAGGGTTACATAAACATCCCTTTGTCTACCTGACATCGAAAAATGACAATTGGGCCAGACAGCTAATGATTTTTCCATTAAACACTTTTCCACCATCGGGCACAGTGAGTAAGGGTTCCTGGATTTCTCAGCATGGTTAGCAAACTATACTTGAATACCTGTAGAGTGGAAACTCACGATTGTTCACTTGCTCAGTCAGTCTATTTGAATCCTAAATTCATAGCAGCGGAAAAATAAATCGTAATCATGTCAACAAGCCCGGATGATGGGGCTTCTTCTCCTTGTGACATGTTTGTGTGTCTGTGATACACTTCATGAATGAAATCTCTCAGCTCTGTCACTAAACATTGTGAAACCATTTTCATTGAGGCTGCCCTTCCTCACTCTGATCTTACTTGCCCCTCTTTTTGTCTAGAGAACCACTACAGACCTTTGGCAAGATATTCAGCTCAGGCCTGCAAGACCCATCATGCTTCTGGATTCACAGAGACACTCTGACAAAACCAAATGCCTCATTGCTGAGGGGTCATTTTCAGACATTTGACACTTGTGTAAAGCAGAATAATCATTTATAATCTTGATAAATGTTGGCTAGTGAAATGCAAATATTGTAATTTGTTTATGGTCTAGCCATATGTTTAATTCACTGGCTAAAATATGGAAAGTATAGTCACCTATACCCACAAGTTGGGTATAAGTGATTGCTCACTTGGAAACAAATAAACCCTTAATGGATGCCAAGTTCAATAAAAACAAAACACAATGAATAATAAATGAAGTCTTCAAACCACTAAGAGTTTAGCTGCATCTGAAGTTGAGCCCTACTTTTGTCTTGAAGGTCTATAAAATAGATACTTTGAATGGTGGTGTCATGGTCCATTTCATCTTTGTCCATTTTGGCACAAGTTCCCCAGAATCTCTTACTTGCCTTTTAGGCACTATTAACTCTAAGAGGAAAGGCCAGTTCGGGTCAGGACATACTCTAGCAGAAATCAAAAGGAGCTTTCTATAAAGCCTAGTGTCCTGGCCAACCCTAGTGAGTGTTTGACAGGGAGGGACGATAATGACTTTTCTTCATTGAATGAACAGAGCAGCTTTGAATGGCCCACAGCAGAGACTGGACTGACTGATTCAAGTACTTTAAGTGCTTTTCATGTCACACTTACCTTTAATTCAAATGTGGTCAAATAGCAATAAAGCAAAATGAGCTGTAGAATTGAGTAGAGGAATGCAAGGTGATCCCTGACACCACTGGCCTTAACCTAGTTTTGGAGGATCCAACAAAGCCTTGAATTAAATTAAATGTCAAAATGACATGTCATATGGAAATAGATAAAACATTGCCTGAGAGGGAAGGGAGAATGTAATGAATGGGGTGGGGTATGCTCAGAAACTGCCCTGCAGAGAGGTTTAGAGAGGTTTTGCTGGAATTTTATCAAATCTTAAAAATTATGGAAATTTCTATAGTGAATATAATGTACATATACTGTATGTATAATATAGTGAATATACTGTATATTTTGGATGTCGGTAATTTAGAATTTTCTGAAAAATCGACTTTTTCAAACTCGTCCTAGGCTGTTTGTCTGATTTGCACGAAATTTGGCCTGCATCACCTAGAGGCACTCTCGACAAAAATTTTATTCACAGAATTTTGATAAACCATATCGTTTTCGAATGGCGCTTCAACGAATTTGACAAAGAGCATGGTATATCTCCTTAATGCTTTAGCATATTCATATCAAGCTTATTATTTGCAGCACCTTGATTTGAGGGTGCCTGCTGAGTTTCGGAACAGTGCCTCCTTGTGATCATGAGATATGAAACACAATTTTTGCTTATAACTTCTGAATACCGTAATTTCCGGACTATAAGCCGCAACTTTTTTCCCACGCTTTGAACCTCGCGGCTTATACAATGACGCGGCTAATATATGGATTTTTCCCGCTTTCAAATTTTATTAAAAAAAAATTAAAAAAATATTCTGTGACGTGCTCAGTTTTTCGGTGGCGTGAAGCTTTCATTAGACCAATGAAATTGTCGAACGGGTTGAGGTCAAAACAACTTTTTTTGTTTACTGTTTAGATTAAATCGAGCGCGCTCAAACTTCCCATCATTCTGATTACGGGAGTAATTTTGTCACCCTCACCATGGCAAAGACATGGAAAAACGCATATGATGCTGCTTTCAAGTTGAAGGCGATTGATCTGGCTGTTGAAAAGGAAATAGATCTGCTGCACGGGAGCTTGGTCTTAATGAGTCGATGATAAGACGTTGGAAACAGCAGCGTGAGGAATTGACTCAGTGCAAAAAGACAAAATCTGAGGCTATTCAACTCCGACACCGAAGGAGATGACTTCAGTGGTTTCAGTGCACAGGACGAGGAAGATAGTGACCAATTACTTTCTTGGTAGGCTACTATTTACTGCAAATGTTTTAATACAAGCCGTCCAGGAGAGAAAAGCTGTAAGGGCGCTTACACCTGCGCTAAATTATGTCTAACACCGGTGTCTAATTTCAAGTGCCCTGCTTCACGTGTCCTTCTTGGGAAAACTGTCACACGGGCACCAGTGTGACAGTTTTCAGCAGGGCACTTGACGTTCCAGGTAAGGCTTTTAATGGCCACAGCAATGTTTACAATCAATTTTATAAAGTTTCTCAATTCTTCTATGCGCCAACACTAGACTGACGTGTGTCACTCTCTCAGCTCTGTGGCTGCTGCCTTTTTATGCCGCTCTCCCCATGCTTACTGAAATTAGACACCGGTGTTAGACATAATTTAGCTAAGCGCCCTTACCACTTTTCTCTCCCGGACGGGCGCTTGACCACGCCCCTGCTGCCACACCGTGTTTCGTTAAAGCTTTATTTTTGTTACAAGCTGTGTTTCGTTAAAGCCTGAGTAAAGTTCATTTGTTTCAATGTACCGGTAGGCACCTGCGGCTTATAGACAGGTGCGGCTTATTTATGTTTAAAATAATATTTTATTTAAAAATCAGTGGGTGTGGCTTATATTCAGGTGCGCTCAATAGTCCGGAAATTATGGTAGTTTGTCATAAAATCATCAAATTGGTTTCATTAGATTCAGTGAGGTATAGCGAGTCAAACGATATGAAAAATTGCTATGACAGCAATTTTGGACATCGGACATTTTGAATTTTGACATTATTGCTTTTACAAAATTACTTGGCGTATCGTTATGCAACTTGGTATGTGTCTTTGGCACCATGCTCTGAAGGGGCTTAAAAGGTTTCAGGACAGAAACTTGCTGCTGATGCCGTTTTATATAAGTAATTCACTCAAGTGTAGCAATTAGGGAGGTCACAGGAGTAGGATATAAATGCAGCTACTTTAATAACAATAAAACAGACTACAAGGCAGGATATAAGCAGAAACCAGGAAGTAAAACAAAAGTAAACAAACAGGACTGGAACCGGCACATAAACAGGGGAGAAACATTAACAACTGACAAAGGAGAACAGAAAAACAGGGCATTATATACATGAGGGATAATTAGGTAAATGACACACAGGTGAAAACAATGAGAAACAGCTGGAAGTGGTAAGAGCAGGGGCTTATGGGAAGTGTAGTCCAGGGGGAACAGATGACACAGGTAAAACACAGGGCAGACAAGAGTGAATCGTAACATTGAGGCTGTGTGGTACAGTGATTTTAAAATGGTTTAGTGGGTTTGGGGAGCTCTGCTTCACACACTTAAAACAGCAATTATATGCGGTAAAACTGTGTGTTTCCACAGTAAGTTGGTCTATAGGTCCCTGAGGATCTGTAACTTATTGTCTGGGATTGAATTTCATCTAAAATTAGCAATCACATTTGATTTATTACCCTGATCGAGAATTAGCCAGCAACTGCCCTCAAATAACAAACATTGACATTATGGTTAGATTTATAACCACAGTCTGACTCCATCTTAACTTGCTAGGCAAATGTAACGTATGCTTAACAGAGGCTAAGGCTTTCTCCGGATTGAACCAAATTATATTTTATAAAAGCAAAGTTTTATACATATATTATCTGTAAATTGACAAAACAATTATTTATTAAAAAAACAAAATGATTGACATAAGCTGAAAATAACAAACACTCAATTAAAAAATTTCTGAAAAAATAAATTCAATGCAAAACATGCCACCACAATGCTAGGGGTTATTGTACTGGTTGCCAGGGCGCTGTAATGCAGTCGCTAGATTGCTCTGCTTGGTTGGTTACTAAACCAAGTCCAAAAAATAAATTCTATGATAATCTGGTCTCTATAAATGGCTCGGGTCTCAATTTATTGTAAACCTATGGGATTCTTTTTGTCTGATTAATCAAAAAAAGGTTATAGCACACCTCTCCTTAACAAGCCATATGATTTGAGGTATCATTTGGAATAGAAAGTCTAACAAACAGTTGGACATTAATTAAAAATAATAAATAATTCCTAACTGCAAATGTGAAAGCCACTGGTCATTAATAACAGCAATATAACTGATTAAGATAAATACACAGACTTTGACAGCATATGTTATGTATATCTTTATTTCTTAAAAGTCAAAGATGCTTTCTTACCCGTGATCAGCAAATTGGACACAAATTACCTTTTGATTGGAGAGCAGCGAGTGATTTGGTGAAACTGTGCTCTGTGTTTAAACATGGTTGTTGACTTAAAGAAAATGGCTGTTTCCTCCCCTGTCCTGTTTTCTTATTAAATATAACTGCTCCAACTGCTCAATGTCATGCCCTCTTTCAGAAAGATCTAGGTTCAGTAGTCCTCAAATAATTACCTGACATGATTCGAGTCCCTTTCTTTTTTTGGTGTGAGACTTCATTTCATTTGTAAACAGCTCAAAAGAACAGAAAACAGTCATTTGCGGTGCAAACAAGCCATAAAATCTCCAAATCTGGATGAAACGTCACACTCCACAGCATGGGTTGCTTTCTCTTACCTTAGACACTTTACCTCATCTAGCATGAATAGAGCTTTCTCACTGCAAGTCGTCCTGGGCATGGTATGCAATTATTTTAATGCTGTATCTAGTGGCCTGTGGCCTAGTAGCCAACACATACTTCAGCTTCTTCAAAAATGAAGTACTGCCAGAATCCTTACCACAACAAAAAGAGCTGCACAAATCACTCCAGTCTTGAAAAAACTACTCTAGCTTGCTGTTAAACTATTAAATGGAAAGATTAATGACTAATGTCTTTGAAGTCCATCCTGGATTAACTGCAGAAGTTCACATAGATGCATTGTCCTTGTTAATTGGCTGGTAAAGGATTTGTTGGCAATAAATTGATATTCCATTATAAGAGTGTAGTCCATCATTAGACCGAGGTGATGCAGGCAGAGATCAGTGAGGTGCATCGCAGTTCAACCGGCTGGTAATTTCGATGAGGTTCGGTGTGGTCCATCCTAAATCCAAGGTTCAGACAATGGCATATGATGTATCCCGTGTTTTATGGTTGGAGTTGGCATCAGTTCATTCTCTGAAGTCCATCTTAATAGACTGAAGTGACGTTTGGCTGGCACCGGTTTCTATAAGTCATCATCACTCGGTTCTGGTGACCTCAGGCTAGGAGTGCCAGTGTTGAGACAGGGAAACTAATAGAATATTATAAGCATACAGTAGATGCCATTCAATTTATTTCAGAGTTGTAGATCATGATCAATGCTTCTGCTTTCTGGTTTCGGCAGACCTAACTAAAGCAGCCTAATTGTGAGTTGAAGGATAAATTATGTGTATGCCTGGCTAAATAGATGAGTCTTTAGTCTAGACTTAAACTGAGTGAGTATGTCTGCATCTTGAACTGTGCTAGGGAGACTATTCCATAGTTTAGGAGCCAAATAGGAAATTAATCAACCTCCTTTTGTGGATTTTGATATTCTAGGAACTATTAACAGGCCAGAATTTTGCCATCGTAATGAATGTGATGGAATATAGCATGGTAGAAGAATTGCAGAGCAAGACCATTCAAAGCCTTGTACGTAGCTAACAGAATTGAAAAATGAATACCTAATTTAATGTAATGATGATAAAATGGGCTAACATGATCATATTACTTGGTTCTAATCAGGACACTGGTGGACTCTGCTGCATTTTGAACCAATTGAAGATACTTATTGATCTTGCTGGACATCCTCCTAGTAATGCTTTACAAAAATCTAGTCTTGAGGTCATGAATGCACAAATTCATTTTTCAGCATCAACATTAGAGAGCATATGTTGTAATTTAGCAATATTTCTTAGGTGGAAGAATGCTGTTCTACAAACATTGGTAATTTGATTTTCAAAGTACAGATTGGTATCAAATAAAACACCTAAGTTCTTTGCTGTTCAAGATGATGTAACGGTACATTCGAAAGTCAAATTATATTTTAGCAGCTTGTATATAATTAGTACCTCTGTTTTGTTGGAATCGAGTAGAAGGAAATTTTTGGCCATCTGATCTTTTTTTTTATTGATACACTAATTTGGAGAATTGTGAAATTTAGTCAGGTTTTGAAGAAATGTAAAGTTGGGTATCGTCAGCATAACAGTGGAACTTATTCCACGATTCCTGATAATATCTCCCAGGGGAAGCATAAAACACAGGCCCTAAAACACTCCCTGTGGCACTCCATACTTTATTATGTTACGTCCTCCTTGTAGTTGACCAGAGAATTTAAGAGCATTATCCAAGTCTTTACAAATTAGAGCACGACCGCAAGCCCTTTCTTCACATTGTCTGTTGACAGGTTATCAAGTATAAACTTTCTTGTTGCTACTGTACTGTATGTGTGTTATGATGCAGACGAGGGCAGACAAGGAGTGGGATCTAAATGCGGGTTCTTTATTTTAAATCAAAGTGAAGACAAACAAACAGGAACAAAAGAAACATCCACGGGGAACTGAAACTAAAACATGAACACATCGGAGAAACACGGAACTGGGAAAACACGGCCGGATGAACACAGCCGGAAGGGTAGAAACATTAACCACGAGAAAGACATTCATCAACATTCATCAACGTACAACGATCAACATAGGAGTGGAGAACAAACAGGGTTTATATACACAGACACAGGATGATCACAAACGACAATCAGGTGAAAACAATGAGTGAATGCTGGCAGTGGTGAGGGCAGAGAACTATGGGATATGTAGTGCATGACAGTGAAATGTGAAACGCGGGGCAGACAACAGGGAATCGTAACAATGTGGGTAGTTGAAATATTTTTGCAAAGTTGACATGCATTGTGACATTATATACCGCATCCAAACAGTATGTTGTCAATTCTTGTATAATTATGAATGCAGCTCTTTACAATACTTTTTATGAGCTTTTATATAAACTAAGAGACTACGGCTCACATATAATGTGCTACATCACATCCAATCTTCCAGAGAGTGCTAAATCAGAGTGCAATTTTTGTGCCTGGGCAACGTGCAACTGGGTGGGATCATTTATGCTATCTGTGGGTGTGTGCGGGCAAACGGTTGGTGCATTCACAAAAATATGTGGAATGTCCATGTAAATGAAGTAGAGAAAAGCCTAATTTGTTATTTTTGTGAGAAAAAAAGTCTTTGAACTCAGGCTGTGTATTTGCAGTTTGAGGATTCCTCCTGCAGTATACCTAAAGAATGTACTCTTTTACCAGCAGAGAAGTGTGTTCTTCATCAAATGCAGTACCTACTCTGACAGTATGTGATTTTAGATGCAGGGATAGGCACATAAAATTATGTTTATGAAAATTACAGTTTATACTAGACATAGTGTTGTATGCCAGTAGCTCAATATGATTAATTATAAATACATTGCCTACATCCAATTAGTCCCAACGGGTTCATTCTGAAATATATTCCACTACAGATTACAGAATACATGCTGTAAAATGTAATTTGCAACGTATTCTGTTAGGTTACTCAATGTCAGTAATGCATTCTAAATATTTTTGATTACTTCAGCACTGGTAGATTTTTGTACTTTTTTTTTTTTTTTACTATAAAAACTCCTCCAGTACAGTAAGACAAAATACACATGTTAAAAATACATTCTCTGAAAAAACGAAATACCTCATGCAGTGTTGTTTCTAAAAAAAGATAAATCTAATTGATATTGTTTAATATCTTATAGGTACAAAATCAACATTAAACAAAATCCATAATTTCTCTATTCTTATTGATAGCTCCTCCATTTCCCCCTCCCCTCAGGTTAAGAGTTTGGGTGTCATCTTTGATAGCACCCTCTCCTTCACATCTCATGTTAACAACGTTACCCGGTCTACTTATTATCATCTTCGTAATATCAACCGTTTAGCGTCCTTTTCTCACGCCGCACTCCACTGCCATTCTTGTTCACAGCTTAGTCACCTCCCGTTTAGATTATTGTAATTCCCTTTTGTTTGGTCTTCCACATAAAACTCTTCATAAACTTCAACTGGTTCAAAACTCGGCAGCTCGTATCATTACTCGCACCCCTTCTATTTTTCACATCACGTCGATCTTACAACAGCTGCATTGGCTCCCTATTACTTATCGTATCAACTACAAAATACTTCTTTTTACTTTTAAAGCCATTCATAATCTAGCCCCTTCATATCTTTCTGATCTCCTCCATATACCTACACACACGCAGCACTCTAAGATCTTCTTCTTTTATTCATTTTACTGTTCCCCGTGTCCGTCTTGTTACTATGGGGAGTAGAGCTTTCAGTTTCTCTGCTCCTCAGCTCTGGAATTCGCTTCCACCAGACCTCCGTAAAATTGACTCTCTTCCACTTTTCAAATCCAAACTCAAAACTTATCTGTTTAGAATAGCTTATTCCCTTTGACCATAACTGCACTTTTTTTAATTGTCTTGTGTCTCATTGCTTTTTAAATTTGTTATTGTTGATGATGATGTAAGGTGACCTTGAGTGTCAAGAAAGGCGCCTATAAATAAAATGTATAATAATAATAATTTAAGGTTTTTAGATATTTCTACAGGAAAACAATACAAAAATAATCATCAAGAATATAATTTTTGCCCTAATATCAAAGGTCTTACTAGAAAATGAAATTATGATCTAACGTGAATTTTCTTGATAAAAAAATAGGATCGTGTCTAATTGTTATGTATACCCTGTCTTGTTTCACTGTTGCCCTTTTGTTTGACATTTTTGTCACTTTTGCATTTCTTAGTTTTCACTTTAGTCCCTTATGTAACTCCATAGTCTCTTTGTTAGCGTTCGTGTTTTCTGTCATTGTTTTCACCTGTCCTCATTAGTTTGCCTTTTGCTTCTGTTAATCACCTTGTTATCTTGTTTGAGTTCTGTTCGTTCATTGGCCCCTTTTTCCCTTGTTTATGTATTTATACCCTGTTTCTTTGTTCAGTCCTTGTCTATCGTTGTTTGATGTCAGCCTGGTGTGTGTTTCCTTCCCTAGTCCTCTGTTTGTTTACATCGTGTTTAGTTAACAGTTTTTATGTTTGATTTCCCCATTGTGGGTCGTTCCTTTGTGTTTACCTGTTTATTAATTAAATAAAGTTTAAACTGCGTTTGGATTCGCATCTCCTCGTCTGCCTCGTTGCTCATGCGTTACAGAACGATAGACCACAAACAATGGATCCAGCAGTTCAGCGAGCTAACTACAATCTGCTCTGCTTAAGGCAAAAGGACCGCCCTATAGAAGACCACATCCACGACTTCCTGAACCTGGTGAGTATCTCAGACTTCCCGGACTCAGCCTTGGTGGTCTTCTTTAGGGGCAATTTGAACACGGAGCTGAGGGAGCGGTTGCCACAGGCAACGCACGGCGGGACGCTCTGCGACTTCCTGGAGGCGACCCAACTAGTTTGCAGCTCAAAGCTCACCGTGGGCGTCGTTGAGGAGGACCCTACCTCTCCACCCACGGTGGTGACTCTCCAGTCGTCCCTAGCGCTCCCAATCAAACCAGCCCCTTCTGTCAGCGAACAACCCCCCACGCCAATGGCTTCCCTTGAACCTGCACGGCCAACTTCGTCAACCCGTAGGAGGAGGAGAAGACAGGATTCCGCCTCCCGGCCCACGCCTGCCCCGGTCTGCGAGCCAGAGCCCACGCCTGCCCCGGTCTGCGAGCCAGCGGCCACGCTTGTCACAGTGAGCGAGCCAGCGGCCACGCATGTCACAGTGAGCGAGCCAGCGCCTACGGCCTCTACCGTCAGCGAGCCTGAGCCCTCGTCAACCACGGTCAGCGAGCCTGAGCCCTTGCCAGCCACGGCCAGCGAGCCTGAAGCCACGCTGACCAGGAACAGCATCCCAGCTTCGCCAGTTGCATCAGCCCGGAGGAAGAGGAGAAAGGGAGAGGTCTCTGCACTCCAGCCTCCGCCTGCCGCAGCCCCATGCCCTAAACCCCCCTTGGCTCTGCCCTCAGCGCCCGGCGAACCCAAGCCGGCACATACCACGGTAATCCAGCCAGAGCCTGTAGCCTCAGACGTCAGTGAGCCAGTGCCGATAGCCTCAAACGTCCCTGAGCCAGCGCCTGTAGCCTCGACCGTCCCTGAGCCAGCGCCTGTAGCCTCGACCGTCCCTGAGCCAGCGCCTGTAGACTTGACCGTCCCTGAGCCAGCGCCTGTAGCCAGGACCATCCAAGAGCCAGCACCAGTGGTCATGCCCGTCCTAGAGCCAGCGCCTCCTGAGCCTTCCAGGGCTCCGCCTCTCGAGCCTTCCAGGGCTCCGCCTCTCGAGCCTTCCAGGGCTCCTCCTCCCGAGCTTTCCAGAGCTCCGCCTTCCGAGTTTCCCGAGCTTTCCAGAGCTCTGCCCCCCCGAGCCTTCCAGGGCTCCACCCCTCAAGCCTCTCGAGCCTCCCAGGGCTCCGCCCCTCAAGCCTCTCGAGCCTCCCAGGGCTCCGTCTCTCAAGCCTCCCGAGCTTTCCAGAGCTCCGCCCTCCGAGCTTCCCAGAGCTCCACCTCTCAAGCCTCTCGAGCCTGCCAGGGCTCCGTCCCTCAAGCCTCTCGAGCCTGCCAGGGCTCCGCCCCTCAAGCCTCTCGAGCCTCCCAGGGCTCCGCCTCTAAAGTCTCTCGAGTCTTCAAGGGCTCCGTCTCTCAAGCTTCCCGAGCTTTCCAGAGCTCCGCCCTCCGAGCTTCCCAGAGCTCCACCTCTCAAGCCTCTCGAGCCTGCCAGGGCTCCGCCTCTCAAGCCTCTCAAGCCTGCCAGGGCTCTGCCCCTCAAGCCTCTCGAGCCTCCCAGGGCTCCGTCTCTCAATTCTCCCGAGCTTTCCAGAGCTCCTCCTCCCGAGCCTCCTGGGGCTCCGCCTCTCAAGCCTCTCGAGCCTTCCAGGGCTCCGCCTTCCAGGCCTCTCCAGCCACCCAGGGCTCCGCCTCTCGAGCCTTCCAGGGCTCCGCCCCCTGAGCCTCCTACGGCTCCACCCCAGAGCCTCTCGAGCCTCCTGCGGCTCCGCCTCCGGGGCCTCCTGCGGCTCCGCCCCCAGAGCCTCCCGAGCCTCCTACGGCTCCGCCTCTCGAGCCACTCAAGCCTTCGACGGCTCCACCCTCAGAGCCTCCTACGTCTCTGCCCCCAGAGACTCCAGAGCCTTCCTGGTCTCCGTTCCTAAAGCCTCCCACGGTGCTGCCTACCTCGGCTCCGCCTCCTGAGCCTCCTTCAGCTCCACCTCCTGAGCCTCCCTCAGCTCCGCCTTCTGGGCCTTCTGAGCCATCACCTCCCTCGGCTCAGCCTCAGAGGTCCTCCTTGGCGCCACCTCACGCGGCTCCGCCGGCCTCCCCTGTGGCCACTCCATCTCCTAGGCCACCAAAACCGGCCTCTGTCCTGTGGTCACCTCCCAGGTCCCCTGAACCGGCCCTTGGCCCACGACCACCTCCCAGGCCACCAAAGCCGGCCTCTATCCTGTGGCCTCCTCCCAGGCCTCCTGACCCGGTCCCTGTCCTGTGGCCTCCTCCCAGGGCTTCTGACCCTGTTTCCGTCCTGTGGCCTCTTCCCAGACCTCCTGACCCAGTCCCTGTCCAGTGGCCTCCTCCCAGGTCCCCCAAACCTGTCCTTGCCCTGTGGCCAGCTCCCAGGCCTCCTGCACCTACCCTTGCCCGGTGGCCAGCTCCCAGACCATCAAAACCTGTCCCTGCCCGGTCGATACCTCCCTGACCCCCTAACCCTGTCCCTTTGTGCCCCCAGGGACTGCCTAATGGGCCCCGTGGACTGTCTCATCTCCATTTGTGCCCTCGTGGACTGTCTCATTTCCCCCTTGGACTTCCTGTCTGCCCCTTGCACCTCCACGACCTGCCTGTCTTGCCCTCTGTGCCCCCTGGACTTCCTGCCTGCCCATTGTGCCCCCCTGGTCTGTCTGTCTGCCCATGTGCCCACTTGGACTGTCTGTTTGCCCCTGATGCCCTCATGTTGTTTTTGTGGGTTTTTTGTCTTTTGTCTTTGTCTTCTAGGATCGTCTGGAAGCCGATCCTTTGAGGGGGGCTCTGTTATGTATACCCTGTCTTGTTTCACTGTTGCCCTTTTGTTTGCCATTTTTATCACTTTTGCATTTCTTAGTTTTCACTTTAGTCCCTTATGTAACTCCATAGTCTCTTTGTTAGCGTTCGTGTTTTCTGTCATTGTTTTCACCTGTCCTCATTAGTTTGCCTTTTGCTTCTGTTAATCACCTTGTTATCTTGTTTGAGTTCTGTTCGTTCATTGGCCCCTTTTTCCCTTGTTTATGTATTTATACACTGTTTCTTTGTTCAGTCCTTGTCTATCGTTGTTTGATGTCAGCCTGGTGTGTGTTTCCTTCCCTAGTCCTCTGTTTTTTTACATCGTGTTTAGTTAACAGTTTTTATGTTTGATTTCCCCATTGTGGGTCGTTCCTTTGTGTTTACCTGTTTATTAATTAAATAAAGTTTAAACTGCGTTTGGATCCGCATCTCCTCGTCTGCCTCGTTGCTCATGCGTTATGTAACGGAGGTTGGATGTTAGAGGTGTCTCAAGGAGAGAAAATAGATATAACTCACGCGAGAAGGAGACACATGAGACAAACAGGTGTTAGCATTTCAACCTGCATTTAATAAAATGTCCAAAAAAAGAGTGCTACCTCCTCCACATACATGAAGGCGAGTGAGGAAGTGTATAACATCCAACTTAGTCACACAAAATAAAAGGGAAACAAAAAGAAATACATGTTGAGAGCAACTATCTTCTCACATCCTCCACTTTACACACCTTCTCTTACGCTCTCGCTGTCTGCGTTCTCTCTGCACAACTGTATCACACCCCACAATTACCGTAATCTCTGTAAGTGACCGTTACAGAGGCCCCCCTTAAAAAATAATGGCTGTCCTCAGCCAATAACCTTGTGACATAACAGAAAATAAACAACCTCATACATGAAAGTTGTAAACAATCAGAAATCACAAAGGTTCATGGACAAACAATGATCACCTACATACATGACAGTAATCAGGCTACCCATTATTAATGGCATGGACACAAAAAATAATAATTAGGGCCACAAAAATAATAAGCAATTCACAAATACAGGAAAAAACACAATTTTAGCACACTTTCTCAAGAACAAAATGTTTAAACCCATTACTCTTACAGAAATTTAGAAAAAAAACATTGACAGGTGAACAAATACAGAAATTAAAAGTATTAACCTGATATACCAGATTCAAAATAAACAAAAACTTTCACCTCAGGTCCAAACGGTCAGTGTGAAACTCATTTGTCCACTTAGTCTCAGCCCACCCTGAAGTAATTCTAGGTGCAAGTCTTGGTCTGAGGTTATACCGGTAACCAATTCCCTCATCCTCACATTCATTCAAGTCAAGAAGATCAGTACCACCAGCACTTTTACTTAGTCTCACATCCTCCACACAGTCAGAACCAACTGCTAAAGGAAAATCTACAGTAGTCACTTCATTCTCACACTCATCCCCATTATCGTGGTCAGTAAGGATGATAGAGTCTGACAGACAAAAATCAGAGTCATCAAGTAAAACACTTTCATCCATGACATCAACAGACAAGTCACCCGAATTAGTGTTCAACTGACTGTCATCCCATGTACGAAACGGTTCCATGTTAACCACATGAAACACCCCTGCATCCCCACCAGCATTCACATCAGAAAGTCTGTAATTGACATCAGAGAGCTTCTGCATTACACGGTAAGGGCCTGCGTACAAAGGTGCAAGCTTTGCTGTGAAGTTAGCAATAGCGTCAGACCTCGGATGGGTCCGCACTCTTACCAAGTCACCAATTGAGAAAGAAATGTACCGACGTTTACGATCATAATAGCGTTTCCTCTTAGCATGACTGATTTCAAGTGAAGACCTGACATGATCACAAGCTTCACGGAGTGAATGTCTTAGGGTGTCCAATGAACTAACTCCTGGAACATCATCTCCCCCACTGTCAGGTTGAAAAATCAAATCAAGTGGTGTGTTTAACTCACGACCGTACAAGACCATTGATGAACTCATTCCTGTACTCTCGTGATGGGCCGTACGCAACTCAGACACGGTGTATTTGAACAGCTCGCTCACGAACACAGACCCCCGATCAGAAATCAGATATTTCGGAGCGCCGTGTCGAGCAAAAACCTCAGAGAGTAGCTTACCAGCTGCAACCAAAGCCGTAGCTTCTCGTACCGCACAAACTTCTACCCACTTTGAGAAGTAGTCTACAAACACAAGAATATACGCATTACCACTGGGTGTCCGTGGCAAAGGACCAACGAAATCTACGCCCGTATATTCCCATGGATGCTGTGGACGGATGGGAACCATGAAACCACTTGGCTTTCTCTGCGAAGGTTTGGTAAATTGACAAACAGCACAGGTACTGACGTACTTCTTTACATCTGTCAACAATTTTGGCCAGTAAAACCTCTGTCTAAGCCTAGTTGTTGTTTTGGTTACCCCTAAATGGCCAGCTGTTGGATGATCATGAAAATACTCAAGCAAAGATCGTCTCACTGACTGTGGAGCGTAAAGCTTAAACTGTTTCATAGGATGAAGAGTGCACCCAATTTTCGGGTCCTTGTAATACAACAGACCCTCCAGCAAAACAAACAGAGGATCTTCCCCTGAATTTTCACACTCATCTTTCTCTATTGACCCTAACAACTTTGCAATGTCTGGATCTTCCCATTGCAAGGCTTTCAATTGATCCCTGTCTTTGAACAGCATGGTTGGCAAGGCACGCAAGTCCAGACTTCCTAGAACTGCATGATCTCTAAGAATATCAACTGGTTGACCACTGTAGGGCAGGGGATTCCTAGACAAGCTGTCAGGAACACTGTTTGACAAGCCTGGCTTGTGGACAATTTCAAAATCAAAATCTTGGAGGCGTAACGACCATCTAGCCAACCGACCTGTGGGGTTGGACCGTGACATTAACCACCTCAGACTGTTGTGATCGGAAAAAACAGTTACATGTAGTCCTTCAATGTACGGTCTGAAGTATTCCAGCGCCCAAATTACTGCCAAACACTCCTTTTCAGGCGTGGAATAAGGGCGTTCAGACTTATGTAAGGCACGACTAGCATAGGCCACGGCAACGTCTTTACCATCCCCATCCCTCTGCATTAAAGCAGCACCCAGACCCACGTCACATGCGTCCACGTGGATGTAGAACGGAATTTCAAAGTCTGGGAATCTCAAGATGGGCGCCGACGTCAGTTTACCCTTTAAAAAGTCCATGGCATCCTGACACGCAGTAGTCCACAAAAAAGGCACATTTGACCTAGTCAAAGCAAAAAGAGGTTCAGCGTGGCGAGCATAATCGTGAATGGAATGCCGGTAATAACTCGTTAGGCCCAAGAACTGTCTAACCTGCTTAACATTACCCGGAGTCCTAAAATCAACAACCGCCCTCACCTTATCCTCGTCTGGAAGGATACCATCCTTGGTGATCCGATACCCTAAGAATACGAATTCTAATCTGCAGAACTGGCACTTCTCAAATTTTATCGACAGACCAGCAGACTGAAGCCTAGCAAGGACCTCCTCAAGGTCTATCAAGTGTTGCTCAAATGTGGGCGAGGCGACTACAATATCGTCCAGATACAATGCACACGATTTGTAAATGAGGCCTGCCAGTACAGTGTTCATAAGCCTCTGGAAGGTTGCAGGGGCGTTACATAGCCCAAAGGGTAGAACACGGAACTGGTACAACCCACAATGTGAAATAAAAGCAGTCATAGGCCTTGACGACTCATCAACAGCCACTTGCCAATAGCCCCTTGCTAAGTCGATTGTGGACACAAAAGTACCTCTAGCTAGAAAGTCTAGAGATTCGTCAATTCTTGGAAGCGGATATGAGTCTTTAACTGTAAGCTGGTTTAAACCCCTGTAGTCTACGCAAAATCTCGGTTCTCCAGAAGGCTTTTGCACAATGACAACTGGCGCAGCCCACGGACCCGACGCCGGCTCAATGATACCTTCTTTCAGCATCATCTCAATTTGTCCCTCGATTAATTCCTTTTTCGCAGGGGAAGTGCGATAAGGAGCAAGATGAATCGGCCTCGCTTGTCCTGTGTCAATTTTGTGTTCAACCATAGATGTGTGGCCTAGATGACCATCAAATAAGTAATCGAAAGATCTCAACAATTCTTCAAGTTTACTCTTTTCTCTATCTGACAAACTTGCATCGTTAACTTTCGCAGTCACTTTAGATGGGCTAACATCCACACACTGTAGTCTGGGGAAATCAAATGAAAGGTCAGCCCCCTCCAGCTCATCCGAGACCACAGGCACATTGCCCAGAGCAACTGTTCTGGATGGAACATGAATCACAATGGATGCTCTCATCATAAAGTCCATTCCTAAAACTAGCGGGGCTGAGAGATTTTGAACTACTGCAAATCTATGATAAAAACGTTGGCCCATGAAACCGAAATGCAACCAAGTTAGGCCAGATGGACGACACATCGCCCCATCAGCATGCTGCAAATCAGGTGCTGGCCAAGCTGTCATCTTGAAAGTATTTCCCGGAACAAAATTAGAAATGTCAGCTCGCACAGCTGAGATTGAAGCACCCGTATCCAGGGTAGCCTCAAGTACCTTGCCATGAAAATTTAATTGAACCCGGAATGGAGTGTTCCAGAATGACGAAGATGTGAGGTCTTCTACATGACCGAAAACATGTTGAGAACACTGAAAAGAGTCGAATAAGTGAGGCATAGTTACTGTCTCGGGGGAGGATTGCCTCTCTGAAACGTCCTCCCCCTCCTGAAGTTTTCCGACCTCGTTCTGAATGAACCACTTTGGGCCACAGCCTCTGTATTTAACGGGCCACTCGGAACCTCCGAAGCTTGCGACTCTGATGCCTGTTCGGTTTGCCGATTAGGTGTACCTTCAGGGCACAAATTCGGTCCTTTCCAGTGTCTACAGGTCGGGCAGTTACGCGAAGTGAAGCCTGGCGTCAAACATTTGAAACAGTGAACTTCTCTTACCGCAGAACCTCTCTGCGGGGATTGGGGTGCGTAACGGCCGCACGGGCCCAAGACCGCATGTAGTTCATGAGCACGCAAGAGAAGATCCATCACAGAAGCTACACTAGTACCACAGAGTGCCACCCTGTATTTTTCTACCGCGTGTTTACAAATTAATTCGATTTGTTCTAGTTCTGGAGGCGGAGTTTTCAATTTACGAAATTCGTTCAACATGTGTGCGACAAACGTAGGGAAAGGTTCATCTGGCAACTGAATACGATCTAGTATACCTCTCATGACGCGTTCTTGCATATCGGAAGGCAAAAAAACTTTTCTAAACAGATCACAAAATTGTGCCCACGTAGACACATGGAAGCTCAGCACATTAAACCATTTCTTCGGTTCTTTAGACAGGAAACGAGGGACCTCTAACAAGATCTGTGAGTCAACAAGGTATAGTGACGTTCTGTATATCTCAACAGATTGAAGCCAGTCTTCTGGACTCACTCTACCCTCACCATCGAATATTAGTGGTTCAAGGCGCGACTGATGCAGGACAGATGCTAACACTCTGGACGTTGCAGACAGATCAGCAGAGGCTGATTGAGTTATAAACGGCGCACATACAAGAGGCACATTGTCAGAAACTGGCCTTACATTTTTCAATGTAGTCTGACCTTGAACATATGGGGTAGAGGCAGCCAAAGGAAAAGGTTGTGGATTTGGCACAACAGGAACAGTACCATCATCTGGATTAATGTACTCGAGCACACTCTTTTGCAGGTCCAATGAGTCACGAAGACACCGTTGCAGTACAGCAACCTCATCCCGCAGTAGCTGAACCTGAGACTGTAAGCCTCCATCCTCACTCTGTAGAGTATTCTGTCTTGGCACAAAGTCAGAACATCTAAGAAAGTCAAGTAGTTCACGATTAGTGGCCATTTTGAACAGACAAAAACATGTGTAGAGAGAAAAACAATGTCTGTCAAATCAGCAAAACAGAAAATATACTCAAAAGAAAACAAATAGAAAATATGAATAACGAATACACAAATGACAGTTCCTTAATAGGTCCTAGAGAAATATGAAACCTTATCTCTCAAATTAGTATACACATCTACTGACACTCATTGACATGGCAATAATGTCGTACAATTTGTGACTTAGAGCACTGAAAACAACACCTTATCAGCAATAAAATGCATACAAAAACAGCATGGAATTTATTTTCTATAGTCCGTAACCACAGCGATCCGCGCTGCACGTGTCAGGCCACGTGAAGTCAGGCAAGGCCCTGCTTGAACATGTCTTCCATCTTTTCCTCGATGTTAAATGCCGAAAAAACTCAAAATAAATGTTCTTTACGAAGAAAAACAAGAGCAAATCTTCCAAGTGTCCCGTATTCTTCTTATATTAGTCTTATTTTGTGATTTTCAGAGTCAATTCACAGTGGGGAAAAAAACAGTTTCGTCGACAAACCTATCCAAATTCGGCTAAATAAAACACAATTCACTTGCCCTCCTTTATGATTGCAAATCCAGTCGATCTCGAGCGGATCACCAGAAAATAGAAAATCTTCGAAGTGCAGACACAGGATCAGCCAACGGACACCACACCGCAGCACGAGCTTGATCATCGGCAATCCGTAGCTTCCGAAACAAGAGCAATAGAAAAAAAATATTAAATAATCTTGGTGGATTCAAGTCGTTCGGGCGCCACTTTGTAACAGAGGTTGGATGTTAGAGGTGTCTCAAGGAGAGAAAATAGATATAACTCACGCGAGAAGGAGACACATGAGACAAACAGGTGTTAGCATTTCAACCTGCATTTAATAAAATGTCCAAAAAAAGAGTGCTACCTCCTCCACATACATGAAGGCGAGTGAGGAAGCGTATAACATCCAACTTAGTCACACAAAATAAAAGGGAAACAAAAAGAAATACATGTTGAGAGCAACTATCTTCTCACATCCTCCACTTTACACACCTTCTCTTACGCTCTCGCTGTCTGCGTTCTCTCTGCGCAACTGTATCACACCCCACAATTACCATAATCTCTGTAAGTGACCATTACAGTTACACTAATAACATGTGCATGTAAAATGTCTAGACATAAGCACTTTAGCTTAGCGTAAAGCTGACAATTTACACAAGGTTTATTTCTATTTCTTCTACTCCAAACTTACATCAAACGTACTTCTCTGTCTGCTCGTATGAATGTATCACATCATAAGAAAGTGTTTCACCGCTGTTTAAATGCACTTTGGATCACATCATTTATATGTATAAATGTTTTCCATCTGAAAGAACTAAATATTAAATGAAACAAATGACAATAAAATGCAAAGTAATCTCTTCAGTAATCAAAATAAGTTTTGAATGTAACTGTATTCTAAATACCAATTATTTAAATTAGAATTGCAGTGGAATACAGTTACTTATATTTTGTATTTTAAATGCATAATCCCGTTACATGTATTCCGTTGTACTCCCCAACCCTATGCATAGATATATAAAGAGCATGTAATAGAGGTATACCTGACATTCAAGGAGGATGTAGTTACTCCACAAAATAACAAAAGACACAAATGGTCTATATTTATATTGTTCACTAGCTACCAATATCTTTTGAATGGGCTGTCTTCATTTATAAAACTTGCACCTTGTGCATACAAATTCACCTATCCACCAATCGGGCTAGACTTAGTGCATACTTGCATAAAAATTTTTAAACTTCATGGCCATGTCCACTGACTATTGCATAGCCCTGCGCCTAAAGGGGTCATGACACGAGGAATTAAATTGCCTTGATCTTTTTACATATAAGACATCATTGTACTATAAAAACATAAAAGTACGTCTCAGAACTTTGTACTCAATGCAAAAAGAGCATTTGTTGAAATCAGCAACTTTTTTTTCTCAACTCCCTCCACATTGTGATGTCTCACTTTGGAAGAGATGTGCATCTGAATGCCTTCACATTGGCATACACACACACACACACACACACACACACACACACACACACACTTCTCTTCTTCGGTAGTCCATCGTAGCCGATGATGACATTCCACTTCATTTACGGTGTACTCTTTTATGACTGTAGAGTCCAATCCTTGATCCACAAATTTTATTACATATTGGACATGTAAAGGCTGAGTTTGTAGAGGCAGACATGGTTGCATGTCTCCGTAGTCTTTTTTGTAGTTTCCTTATATTCCTCTCAGATTCCAGCTGCACAATTCCTGTGTGGCAGAGCTGCTTCCAGGTGGTTCGTTTGCTGCGAATTCTTCAAGGCATAATGGATTTATTTAACACTTTCCTAGTGATGTTTTTAGTTGGTCTTTGTACCGCTTTTTCTGACCCCCTGCAGAGCGGCGGCCCTGATGCAGCTGACCATAAAGGATTCGCTGTGGAAGACGATCTTGAGGCATCCTAATAACATGCCCAAGCCAACGTAGTTGATGTTCAGTGACTGTTGCCTCCATACTCTTGCAGTTTGTTCTAGCAAGCGCTTCAGAATGTGGTACATGGTCATAGCATGAAATCCCCAAGATTCGCTGCAAGCACCTTATATGGAAACGCTCCAGCAACCTTAGGTGATGGCTATATATGACCCAGGCTTCACAGCTGTACAAAAGAGTGGTGATGCACACAGCTTTATAGATGGTAACTTTAGTGCCCAATTGAAGGTGCTTATTTTGAAAGACCTTACGTCGAAGTTTGCCAAAGGCTGCAGAAGCTTGCCTTATCCGATTTTTTATTTCGTAATCGAGATTGCAGTCCTCTGATACAATGCTGCCTAGATACTTAAAGGATGGGACTATTGAAAGTGGTTGTTGTTCTATGGCAAAAACAGGCATGGTAGGTGGTGGACAGATCCTCCATTGGCATATCACTTCAGTTTTGGTGGTATTAACTGACAGGCCCATTGTGCTATAGTTCTTCACAGCAGCATCAAGGATAATTTGCAGTTGTTCTGGGGTATGTGCCACAAAGTCGTCAGCATACTGCAACTCAAGGACCCGCATTACTGAGATCTTAGTGGCGGCCTGGAAGAGATTTCCATCTAACCTGAAGTCGACAGTAATCCCAATGCTGCTTTCAAGCTTATCACACAGAAGCTTTGTGACACAAAGGAGATAGATATTAAAAAGTACCGGTGCCAGCACACATCCTTGTCTTACCCCAGTGCGTATTCCAAAAGGCTCTGACTCCTGACCACCTGTGGTCACACGAGCTACCATCCCTTCATGGAACTGTGACAGGATGTTACAAAACTTTTTTGGACAGCCAAATTTTGTTAAGATGTCCCAGAGCAGCTCTCGATTCACAGTGTCGAATGCTTTGGAAAGATCGACAAATGCCATGAAGAGGTCCTGATGTTGTTCACGACATTTTTCTTGGAGCTGTCTCACTGTGAAAATCATATCCACAGTACGCCAATTCTTTCTGAAGCCACACTGTGACTCTGGCAACAAATGTTTGGTGAGGTTTTCCACCAGCCTACGTAGCATGATTTTTGCCAGGACCTTACCTGCAACTGCTAGCAGCAATATACCTCGACTGTTGCTACAAATAGATTTTTCACCCTTGTTTTTATATAAAGTGACAATGTTTGCATCTCTCCATTGTTGAGAAGCATGGACATGATGGCATCAGAGTTCTCATCAAACCAGTCCTGATGTTTTCTGGTTTTATAGCCCATAGAATCGACTGCAGTTTCATGTAACATTGAGGCAATGAATGCCCATTTCTGGTCTAAGGTGTAATCAGAACACAGAATGGACTCACACGCTGATGACCTCATACCTATTGAACGGCAGAACATATTCCTTGATGAAGCCGACTTTAGCATAGCACAATTCAGTTGCTTTTTGATGGATTTCCTGAGACGCTGTGGGGGGCGCACTTTGAAATGGAGCTTGGTAACAATCAAGCGATGATCTGTCCAGCATTCCGCACCTCTCATGGCCCGGGTCAACAGAACATCCCTAATGTCAGCACGTCTTGCAATGACATAGTCAATCAGATGCCAGTGTTTAGATCGTGGATGCATCCAAGATGTTTTGTATTTGGTTTTCTGCTGAAACAATGTGTTTGTAATAGTGAGGTCATGCTCTGCGAGTGTTAGCAGCCTCAGACCATTTGCATTTACCTGCCCAACACCATGTCTACCCATTTCTCCACGCCATAAATCTTTATTTCTTCCCACCCTAGCATTAAAATCACCCAAAAGGAATATCTTATCATTCCTAGGGATACGCTGAAGGGTGTCATCTAGTAACTGATAGAATCCATCCTTCACACTGTCGTCTGATGGTAATGTGGGCACGTATGCACTTAGTAGAGTAGCATAGCGTGCTTTTGCTAGGGGGATACGGAGGGTCATTAACCCTTCACTTACTCCAATGGGTGTTTCAGTGAGACAGGGCAGGAGACTGTTCTTGATTGCCATTCCCACACCATGCTGATGCTTATTACCAGGGGGATAGCCTCCCCAGAAGAAGGTGTATCCTCCTCTCTCTTCTTTCAAAGAGCCTTCACCCAACAGCCTTGTCTCACTAAGGGCAGCGATATCCACATTATAGCGCTTCAGTTCCTCAGAGATCAGTGCAGTCCTCCTATGAGGTCTGTTACCCTCATTATCCAGGAGAGTCCTGACATTCAATGTTGCCAATTTAAAAGGAATTATTTTCTTATTTCGACCGCAAATTGGAATTCCCAGTAGGCGCGGTAACCCACACACACACACACACACACACACACACACACACACACAAACACACACGTTGTGTTTCCATGTTTTATGGGGACTTTCCATAGACATAATGGTTTTTATACTGTACAAACTTTATATTCTATCCCCTAAACCTAACCATACCCCTAAACCTAACACTCACAGAAAACTTTCTGCATTTTTACATTTTCAAAAAACATAATTTAGTATGATTTATAAGCTGTTTTCCTCATATTGGGGCCGACAAAATGTCCCCACAAGGTCAAAAATTTTGGGTTTTACTATCCTTATGGGGACATTTGGTCCCCACAAAGTGATAAATACACGCTCACACACACACACACACACACACAAACACACACACCTCAAGGAACATATAATAAGAAACAAAAAGAAAAAAAGGCATTTCATGACCCCTTTAAGATATAGTGACCTTAAAATAGGGCCAAACATGGAATATATGTAATTTTACATACTGCAGGGCCATTTAAAATGAGTAAAAGGCAAAAATATGATTACAAATGGTGAAAAATAATTCTGTCTTGTAGAGTGCTGACTTTATTCATTCACCAAAAATCCCCTTGACTTCAGTTTCTTAAAAGTTATTGCAGAAAAGTTGCAGAAAAAGTGAAGGTAGTTCTGAGATAAGCTCAAACATAATTTGTTAGCAGATGAAACTTAATTTATTTTAATAAAATTGTTAAGGGTGACTTTAAGTGTTCAAAAGAGCCCAAATACATTTAAAGCAACTGTAGATTGCAGGTTAGGTCAGAGGGTAAAAATCCAGTCGCTGCTTTGGAAACACACATGCAAATGACATCCACTGTGGTGAGATGAAGACAGATGTGATGACAGCCCCATGCCACAGTATCTAACTCTGTCCAGAAACTTCCACAAAATTTAGGGAAGTAGTCGTACCTGATCTAAACCACTCATGAATGGTACATTGTTAAAAGGCATGTGTTGTGTGAGTAGGGAATTTCCCCTTCCTGTATTCTAATTGCATTAGACAATCATTATTCTCTATTCAAATACACATGTTCAAACTCCGCTTACCCCAATGAGGTGTTGTAAATAATAATTTGCATCACCGATCTAATAACAGAATTGGGCAGGTGACGAGACAAGATCTGTCAATCAATATGCAACACAAAGTAAAGTTTGTAAGGACAAATTTAGAATGCTTAGTCTTAACAATATATAAAAACATTTGTACTGATCTCACAACAGCTGCATGCCACTCTTGCACACATGAGCACACTTTAAGCAAATCGTTTAACAAAAATCTAGCAGGGTCTGAAATTATTATACATTAGTGTTGAAAATCAAAACAAAAAGTATTTTTTGTCACTACACTTTGTGGTTGTCAAAGGTTTGTGGAACATGATCATCAATCAGTCATGACAACTCTCTGAAAGATTTAGCATGTTAATGTGATTATGACATTGATCGGATATTGGTCTTGGCGAATTAGATCTGCTAATGGTGCTGCTGCAGAGCAAGTACGGAGACTTGCAACAGCTAGAAAATACACGTATATATTGATTTGCACAAAAAGACAAAAAGCAAGACATGCTGCATCGCACATGTATTACATTCTGCTGCACAAATAGACATGACAAACAATCCCCATGTAGCAGAACTAGGCAGGTGGAAGCTGGGGAGGAGGTGGGTTTCCGAGGAAAACTCCTGCAGCGTGCTGCAAAGAAACCAGCTGACCAGCAAAACTGAACCATTTAAATGTTAGAAAAAGAGAGAGACTCAATTTGATTGGCTACCTGATAACTCAGAGGACCAATCATCTTACACATATGAGCGCATTTGCTTAATATGTCACATGTAAGAGAGCCGAATGGCTAAGTGAAGAAGTCAAAGAACCTATCAGCTCGAGCCACATAAAGTTTCATGCTTGAATGTTGGTCATTTCAATCACAACAACTCTCATGACATATTGATCGGATGTGGGACTTGGCAGACAAGATATACTAACTCTGCAGCTGCAGAGCATGTACGGAGACTTGCTACTGCTAGAAAATACACATACATACTGAGCAAGCATGCTGACATGCTGCTGCTGCACATATAGACAAACGCAAGATATGCTGCATAGCTCATATATTACATGTTGGTGCACAAATAGACATCCCCCAACAAAGCAGGGAAGCTGCACCAAATGCAAACACAAAAACACAAAGCACAACCCCCCAACTATGTAGATCTATTGCCAAGACTTGTGTAGTGCTGCTGCTCCTAAGAGCCATGTCCACAGAATGTATGCTAGCTAGGTGTGCCTTGGCCACTGGCCAAATGGAGTAACACTAATTAACTAAATTTATTTGTGTGCCTTGGCCTGCTTAGCTGAATAGATTAAACAGCTAGTGACCTTACTCATAATGTGTACCTGAACCAGGAAAGCACAGGGATTATTTAACAAGTGATTTAGACTAGCTATGTGTGGATTTATTGAATCTAATGACCTGCCAGATTTGACTAAGGCTTATGTTGTTAAAGACGTGCAGCAATGTGTCATGGCCAAAAGCAGACCTTACCGTAAAAGCCGCAGCAACCACCTGAGCAAATAGCATTTTAAGAGAAACTCTCGCCATGTGCTACAAAGAAACCATCTTATCAGCGAAACTGAGCCATTTAAATGTTAGACAAAGAAAGAGTTGATTGGCTGCCTGATAACAAGTCTGAGGACTAGTCAGCTTACACTATGTGAGCTGACTGGTTTAGCATGTCACATGTGAGCAAGCCAACTGGTTAACACATAACAAGTCAAAGAATCTATCAGCTTGCACCACATTGAGAATGGCTGAACTTTGGTCATTTAATGTGATGGTTACTCTGGTAGAACATCTATGTGAAATTGAGATGATTTGTTTTAAATGTAATACAGTCAACAGGAATGCATACTTCATTAACCCAGTAAACCCAAAGCCCAACCCCCAAAGCCCAACCATCAGTGGAGTACAAATTTAATTGTTTAGTGAAAATGCAATTTCCAAATTAGGTTCACCATTGTTTTTGTAAACACGATTGATGGGAGATGGTGCAGTAATTCCAATATGATCACATGGGAATTCAGCATGTTGTTTCTGAAAGTTCCAGTAGTGTAAGATCAGCCACATTGTGCTGGCTCACAGACAAGTGACATCTCTCAGAATATTTTTGCATCAGCTCAAATGTGTTTAGCTTCCCTTGAGGC
This sequence comes from Xyrauchen texanus, assembly GCF_025860055.1. Lineage (NCBI taxonomy): Eukaryota > Metazoa > Chordata > Actinopteri > Cypriniformes > Catostomidae > Xyrauchen > Xyrauchen texanus. The sequence continues at coordinate 2,463,423 of NC_068283.1, forward strand.
ACTACTGGAAGCACGTTGCTTCAGCAGTGTAGGAGATCCATGGTCAGAAACCAGGAAGTAATCATGCTTGCATATTCATTGACAAACGTGCATAAGAGGTTGCATTTCCCCCCTCTAACATTACATGTATACTCCACTGATTGGGTTGGGTTTTGGGTTGGAGGGTATAGTTAAAAAAAAGATGCATTCCTCTTCACTGTATGTAAAACGTCTCGGGTTACATGTGTAACCCTTGTTCCCTGAAAAAAGCGGAACGAGATGCTGTGCTTTTGCTAAGCACTACGGGGAACAATCCTGCATTGTGAACAGCTGTGAATTTGTGTGTAACACGTCAATGAACATTGACCGGAATTTATAGCCTCGGCTGGTGATGATCATTAGATGCACCTGTGGCCAGGCTATAAAATAGAGGCGTCACCAGCGTGTCGTCAGATACCTTTTTCTGAAGAGCAGTCCTGGGACGTCCCAGTGCGGTAAAAAAGCGCAGCATCTCAATCCGCTTTTTTCAGGGGACAAGGGTTACACATGTAAGTAGCAAGCCCAGAGTAGCAGAAACATCTAACCCATGAAGTTCGATGAACGTGTGCGGAAAGGACCAGCCTGCCGCATCATGAACTTGTTCAGGCAAGAGCCTGCCATAAAAACTGATGAATGTGCGCGGAGAGGACCAGCCTGCCACGTCACAAACTTGTTCAGGCGTGAGCTTGGGATGTCTACTCAAGGACGTAAGAGCCCGGAGTAGCATGAACAGCCAAACTATAAAATCTGATGAATGTGTGCAGAGAGGACCAGCCTGCCGCATCACAAACTTGTTCAGATGTGAGCTTGAGATGTCGACTCAAGGACGTAAGAGCCTGGAGTAGCAGAAACATCTAGCCCATAAAGTTCGATGAACGTGTGCGGAAAGGACCAGCCTGCCGTATCACAAACTTGTTCAGGCACGAGCTTGGGATGTCGACTCAAGGACGTAAGAGCCCGGAGTAGCATGAACATCCAAACTATAAAATCTGATGAATGTGTGCGGAGAGGACCAGCCTGCCGCATCACAAACTTGTTCAGGCATGAGCTTGGGATGTCGACTCAAGGACGTAAGAGCCCGGAGTAGCATGAACATCCAAACTATAAAATCTGATGAATGTGTGCGGAGAGGACCAGCCTGCCGCATCACAAACCTGCTGCAGAGGGACCCCTCTAGCCAAGGCTTTAGAGGCGGCGACCCCTCTTGTGGAGTGAGCCCTGACACCTACTGGCAAACCTTGACCGAGCGCCTCATAGGCCAGGGCAATAGCATCCCTCACCCAATGTGACATAGTCTGCTTGGTAGCGGCCGCCCCCCTGTTGCGGCCCTCAAAGCAGACAAATAATTGCCCTGACATACGCCACTGGCTAGTGCGGTGGACATAAGTCTGAAGGGCACGGACTGGGCAGAGTCTGTGAAGTCTTTCCTGCTCTGGCATTAAAAACGGCAGGGAGCAGAAGGCTTCCAGAGTGACAGGGTGTAGTGTCGAAAAAGGCACCTTAGGAAGGTAGTCAGGATGAGGATGCAGGATAGCTTTGGCCATACTTGGGGCAAACTCTAAACAGGCCGGCAAAATGGACAGAGCCTGTAGATCCCTGATTCTCTTAAGAGAGGTAATCGCCACAAGAAAAACCAGCTTGAGAGTCAGGAGTCTGTCAGAAGCTGACTCTAGAGGTTCAAAGGGGGTCTCAACCAGACCCTCCAGGACTATTGCTAAGTCCCATGAGGGTTCTGGTCCTAACAGGAGGCCTCAGTCACCTGGCTCCAAGAATGAAGCGAGCGAGTAGAGGGTGCCTCCCCAAAGGCACCCCATTTATTGGTGTAGATTCTTCTGGTGGAGGGAGCCCTAGCACTAAGAATGGTCTCGATAACTTCAGGCGACAGCCCTGTGTCCCTCAGTTGGTACCCTTCAGGGGCCAAACATGAAGTTTCCACAATTCGGGCCGGGGATGAAATATCGTCCCCTGCGCCTGAGACAGAAGGTCCCTCCTGTCCGGAATCGCCCAAGGCGAGCCGTTGAGGAGAGATATCATCTCTGAGAACCAAATCCTGTTCGGCTAGCGAGGCGCTATCAGTAAGAGGCAAGACCCTTGCTGGCGAACTCTGGCTAAGACTCCCGGGAGCAGAAAAACCAGGGGAAATGCATACAGACATATTCTGGGCCATGTATGCGCCATCGCGTCCAGACCCAGGGGGGCTGGGTGACTCAGAGAGAAGTAGAGGGGACATTGCGCAGTCTCTTGAGAGGGAAGAGGTCCACTTCTGCTCTGTAAAATCTCTCCCAAATTTGTTGTACTACCTCGTGGTGGAGTTTCCACTTGCCCCTCGGTATGTTTTGTCTGGACAGAAAATCTGCTCCCACATTTATGCGTCCAGGGATATAAATTGCCCTGAGTGACAGGAGCTTGCCCTGGGCCCAAAGGAGAAGCCGACATGCCAGCAAATTCAGGTGGCGAGAACGTAGACCTCCTTGACGGTTTATGTAGGAGACTGCTGCTGTGTTGTCCACCCGCACAAGGACATGGCAGCCTCTCAGATGTCGGAGGAAGTATTGCAGGGCCAGAAATACCGCCATCAGCTCGAGGCAGTTGATGTGCCAATCGAGCTGATGACCCTCCCATTCCCCTTGGGCTGGATGACCACTTAAGACCGCACCCCAACCCGTCAGAGAGGCATCTGTCATTAGCATCCTGCGACGACATGACGCACCGAGAGTGGGACCCAAGGTAAGGAACCGGGGTCTGAACCACATAGAAAGGGAACGAAGCGCTCGGTGCGTAACCCTTATTTGCCTTAGGGGACTGGCCCTTGGATGAAATCCCCTTGCTTTTAGCCACAGCTGAAACGGTCTCATATGGAGAAGGCCCAAAGTAATCACCGTGGATGCAGACACCATGAGACCTAGTATTCGTTGATACTGATGAACAGTGCAACTTTGACCTAGCCTGAGATTGCTCAGGGTGTTCTGGATGGACCTGACACGAGCGGGAGACAACTGTGCCCGCATCGTGATCGAGTTCCATATAATCCCTAGATAGGTAATTTCCTGGGTTGGAGAAAGAACGCTCTTTTGGACGTTGAGTCTCTGACCCAGAGAACATAGATGAGCCAAGACGATATCTCTGTGCTGAACTGCCAGTTCTTGAGATTGTGCCAGTATCAGCCAGTCGTCTAAATAATTCAGAATGCGGATGCCCTGGAGTCGCAAAGGAGCCAGTGCTGCATCCATGCATTTCGTGAATGTGTGGGGTGATAGGGCTAGGCCGAATGGAAGAACCCGATACTGGAAGGCTTCGTTCCCGAAACTTCCTGTGCTGTGGCAGAATTCCAATATGGAAATATGCGTCCATGAGATCGATTGTGACCAGCCAATCGTGATGTTGGATCTGAGACATGACCGACTTGACAGTTAGCATCTTGAACTTGAACACCCTGACCGAGCGGTTCAAGCCTCGGAGATCTAGAATCGGACGCAACCCCCCACCCTTCTTGGGAACCAGGAAGTATCTGCTGTAATAGCCTGACTCTTTCTCTGGAAGAGGAACATGTTCTATGGCCCCTTTTGCCAAGAGATTTTGCAGTTTTTTCCACAGTAGACATGCCTGCTCCGGTCTTACGGTAGTGGGAACCAGGCCGTTGAAACGCGGAGGGCGGCGAGCGAATTGAATTCTGAAGCCTCTTTCTACTGTCTTTAGAACCCACATAGAAATACCTGGCAGAAGTTTCCACGCTGCCAGGTTCTCTGAGATGGGTACTAATTTCAACACTTCCTGTTGAGGGGGTGTTGAGTGTTCCATGTCCTGGATTAAGGCAGGAAGCAACAGTACACCTAACTCTTTGTTGGAAGCCTCTATCACCCGAAACACCAAAGGCGGCGGGAGTGAAGAGGTTTCGTGAGGGTATCGGGAGGGCCGAAGTGGATGATACACATGCCCCGTCCCGAAGGGAACTACCCTCACAAGTTTGGGTACAAGACCATCAGGGTTTCTTTCTTTTAGAAATCACAGCCCTGAGGTCTTTCTTGGGCTGCTGCTGAGGGCGACGAGCCTATCCCCAGTCCCTACGAGGGGGAGCACGACTCACCACGCTCTGTTTTTGAGCCTCTCTCCTAGCACCTCTTTCTACTGTCTTTAGAACCCACATAGAAATACCTGGCAGAAGTTTCCACGCTGCCAGGTTCTCTGAGATGGGTAATAATTTCAACACTTCCTGTTGAGGGGGTGTTGAGTGTTCCATGTCCTGGATTAAGGCAAGAAGCAACAGTACACCCAACTCTTTGTTGGAAGCCCCTATCACCCGAAACACCAAAGGCGGCGGGAGTGAAGAGGTTTCATAAGGGTATCGGGAGGGCCGAAGTGGATGATACACACGCCTGTCCCGAAGGGAACTACCCTCACAAGGTTGGGTACAAGACCGTCAGGGTTTCTTTCTTTTAGAAATCACAGCCCTGAGGTCTTTCTTGGGCTGCTGCTGAGGGCGACGAGCCTGTCCCCAGTCCCTACGAGGGGGAGCACGACTCACCATGCTCTGTTTTTGAGCCTCTCTCCTAGCAGAATCGGGGTGAGACTGGGTGGCCGACGGCCACGCCCCTTGAGTGCGGCGAGGAAGAAACTGCCCAAAGGCTTCCTCGTGGCTTTTCGCCTCCTGGAATCTGGAGATAACCGTATTCATGGCGTCTCCGAATAGACCAGAAGGCGAAACCGGGTCATTGAGTAAGAAAACTCTGTCTTTATCTCGGATGCCTGAAAGGTTAAGCCATAAATGCCTCTCCGTACTGACAAAAGCAGACATAGACCGGCCAATGGCACGGGCTGACTGCTTGGTCGCACGGAGAGACAAATCTATAGCTCGACGAAGCTCTGAAAAGGCCTCTTCGTCGAGAGTTTCACCCACACTCTTTTAGCAGGTCAGCCTGGTATGCCTGTAACACAGCCATGGTGTGCAGTGCAGCACCAGCCTGACCTGCCACTTGATAAGCCCTCCCCACTAGCATGGAGGTAGTCCTGCATGGCTTAGAGGGGAGAGCAGGTTTTTTCAAAGATGATGCCGAACCCGGCGAGAGATAACCCGCAAGTGTCTCTTTGACCGGCTGCATCCTTGAATACCCTCGTGCCTCAGCACCCACGATAGTCGAATATAACGACGTCGAGGGCACGTGAACGTGCGAGGTATAAGGTTTCCTCCACGAATGAGCAAGCTCATCGAAGGTCATCAAAGAAAGGAAGGGACTGATGAGGTGTTCCCTTCCCTTGGCCACCAGACAGAAATCTGTCCTCTAACTTTGAGCATTTGGGGTTTTTTGGTCACGTGGCCAGTCTAATTGAAGTCTGGCCACTGCACGAGTAACCACATCAAGTAACTCTTCAGAGGATTTTGTGTCATGCTTTGAGTGCTCGGATGTGGGTAACTCGAAATCTACAGATCCAAGAGAATCAAGGTCCTCCTCCTGAACTGAAGAGGCGCTGGAGCGCGCTTCAAGCTCACGCGAAGTACCAGCCGGATCTGGGGAGAGAGCGAGCGAAAGGGGCGTACCCGTCTCTCGCCCCTCAGCCAGATCCATGCGAGAGCCCCACGAATGAAGTGCGGGTTCTAGCTCTCGGAAGTGAGGCGAGCGCGAAGCATTCTGACCGAAAGAAGGTCACAATGCACGCACCTGCCCTGCCCCGCCCCAACGCGACAGCTGCGTGCTCTTCCCCCAAACAAACAAAACAAAACTCATGCGTATCCTTGTCAGTCATGTAACGTTGACAAGGAAACACGCATCGTTTGCTCTGTTTCTCCGGCATTCTCTTTTTTTTTATATATATATATATAATCTCTTTCAGAGCAGAGAGAGAAAGGAAAGAAAGTTCTGCGCACTGCCTAACAATTTCTAACTCCTAACAAAAGGGAAGAAAGTTTCTTTAGCAGGTTTGTGAGACACACAGCACAGTATGCTCTGAATGAAAAATATCTGACGACACGCTGGTGACGCCTCTATTTTATACCCTCGCCACAGGTGCATCTAATGATCATCACCAGCCGAGGCTATAAATTTCGGTCAATGTTCATTGACGTGTTACACACAAATTCACAGCTGTTCACAATGCACAATTCACAATTCCCCGTAGCGCTTAGCAAAAGCGCAGCATCATAGTGAAGCTTTTTGTAAAGGGAACTCAGCCTGTACAACTCATTTGAGATATTTCACCCAGGACCCAGCTCACATGAGCTTATATGTCCAACTTCACTTACCTCATTGGCCACCGGAGGCAGTGTTTTGAATATCAGTGTGCAAAGACATATTTTAGCTAAAGAAAAGTCAACCTACTGTTTCAGGATACATGAACATTCAGAGGATTCATGTCGATTTCCTCTCTGATCATGTTAATAACAGTTGTTTAGACTTCAATAAATGAAATTTACTGTTCTTTGAAAAGGTGTACTTTATAACCAAATCTGTTCAGAAAAGTATAAACAAAGGGATTTGAGACTTGGACTTACAAAAGAATTGATTTGGACTTCACCCCAAATAGTTTTCCAACATGATCTGAAGGCATCATAATTGTGGCCTAATGGTCCAAATAGCATTTGGGACCACTGTATCATCTCTCATCACTCTATGGATCTTCAAATGTAGCTCACAAATATGAATCTATTAGGGGAAAAAAATAAATAAAACATGGCTGTCTTTGGCACAAAGGCGCCTGAGGCTTATAGGCAAAGGCATCTCGTTGGTAATGCATGTTTGGCAGAAGGTCATGCGGGTCCATGCAAGACTGCAGTCACCCTGAAAGTGCAATGAGCACTCGAGAAATTTCAGCACCCACTTGGAAAAAAGATGTGCTCTACAATTACAGCACCATTGGTGTATGAGTGTGAGTGTGAATGTGTGTGTGAATGGGTGAATGGAACACAGTGTAAAGTGCTTTGGTAACCTCTAAAGTTAATAAGTGCAGACCATTTACCATTTATTGATGACTTTACAGGAGGGTGAAACAAGGCAAAACTGCATCCATATGAGTTTCAGTAGGTGGTACGCGCCACAAAGACCGCCTGCTGCTTTCACTGTGGCTGGAGACAGAGATCATTTCTCATGGCAGTTTGGATGTGGAAGAGTAGAGTTCAAGGAAGGTAGACTGATGCTGGTGAAAACTGCATCTTAGTTTCTCCTTGTGAATGTTTTAGTGTTGACTTTCACCATATAGTCATTCAACAGTCCTCAAGGGGCTACTTATTATGTGACACTAGAAGGATTGATGACTTTGGGGAGCATACATTAATTTCAAGACGTAATGTAGAACACAGCCAATATGCTTGAAACTCCAGAGAGATTAAATCAGATAATATACTAAAAGTAAAATGTTTGCTCATGTTAACCTAACAGGTTAAATTTGTTTGACCCTCATAGAGACATAAAAACAGCTATAAAATTGTATTATGGAAAATTATTTGTTTAAGCATTATATTTAACGTGTGTAAAATTATTATCTGGGCATTCAATTTAGCGTGATTACTTAAACGTATTGTTTTAATTTACATGATCACTGATACGAACTCTGAATAACTTTTGCAGAGGCTTGTGTGTTTAGAGACAATGACTCCACACCGGCAGACAGCATGATTAATACATTTAAAGATGTCATGACTGTTACTCCGTTAACATAGCAACTCTTGAAAACAGTAAAGCACTCACTGTAAAGCAATAAAGCGCCTCCTGATTATAATCTTCACAGCGATTGCATCATGGAGCCGTTGCACTTATTACAGTTACTTCCATAATAGTCCAGGCAAAGTAACTCATTTTGGAGCCAAAAATAGAACGAATTGTAAAAGAATTTTTTTCAGCATAGATCATTTCTATAAGGTGTCCAGAACAACATACTAAAAATCCTAAGAAATCCTAGTTGAGGAAATATGTCAAATTCTCATCAATCCGAGATGCGTGCCAGTAAGGCCAGGCAACTATACACCCCAATGGGGCTATTTTTTTCCCTTTACTCCTATCAAAACAAAACTTTATACAATAAAAGTATCCATGAAAAGTAAAAAAAAAATTGTATTACAAGTTTCTTTGAAAATGAATTTTAATATGCAAATGAGCTACACTAAGAGATAGACACACTTTCCAGACATTCCAGCTCTATAAAATAATTTTGCCAGACACCAAAACTGCTTTTCTTTTAGTGAGCAAGTATTTCAGACCACCCTAACCTCACACATCAGACTTCCACCGTTTGTAAAGTAGCTTTGCAGTGTTATGAGAAGCTAGCAACAGCAATATCGAGGCTAGAAACCCAATCGGAACATTTTAAGTTACCAACTCCTTCCTAACTAGACATTTTACTGTAGACACATTTTACTTAAGGCCACAACTACTTTTCATCTTGAAGTAGCATCGCCTAGTTTACTGAAACGAACTAACGTTAGCTTGCTAGCACTAGGAAATTCAATTGGGCCTAATTTCATTGCTAGACAACACTGTTTTTTTTTCTTTTTTGTTTATGCAGTGTGTAATGTATGTAAACAGGGAGAAATGGAGAAGTGTAAAATATGTAATGAGTCATTCAGTGATGAAAACACATCGGTTGTTCTACGAGCAAAAGGCAGCAATGGTGTGAACCGTGCCAGTGCTCAACGTGGAAGTAGCTTAGTGACAATTCCTGGAGACCGAGTACACATCGAATGTCGTCGCAGCTATTGTAAAGCAGAAAATATTGTACGTGATAATGTAATACCATCTTTGCAACAACCCCAAATCAAACATAATCGCCGCTCAGAACAGAACTTCGATTTTCAAGAGCATTGCTTGTTCTGTGGACAACCAACTGAAATAGATAAGAAAAATAAGCAGAGAGAGAAAATGTATATCTACCCAGTAAGAACAGGAGACTTTCAGGAAATGATTGTGCAGGTTTGCCACTTAAGGAACGATGAATGGTCTGATACAGTTTTGGGGAGAATATCATCTGTCCATGACCTTCATGCAGCCGATGCAATGTACCACAACATATGCAACATTAACTTTCGAAATATGAAGAATATTCCGAGTCAATTCTCTACAAACCCTGGCAACAAACCCAAAAGATTCAAAGTCGGAAGACCTGAAGATTATGAGAGAACAACAGCATTCCTAAAGGTGGCAAACTTTTAGAAGAATACGATGATGAACAAATTACTATTCAAGACCTTATGGTAAAGAAGACAGAGTACTTGCAAGACACAGGTTGTGAACCATATTGTGCTAAGTGGATGAAAATTAAAATAAAGGAACACTTTGGAGATAGAGTAATAATGACTGGCCTGGAAAATCAATGTGTGGTCACTTTGCGAGACACAGCCCACTCAATTCTTCGTGAATTTCACAAGCAACAAAAATCTAAGAATCCAGAAGACGAGAAGCTGAATATAATTAAAACCGCTGCAAAGTTAATTGGAAGTGATGTCAAATTCATGGAAGTCCTAAACGACTCTTACCCAAACTCAAGTGACATTGCAGCTGCTGCAAGCTATGTTCCAGAGTCACTACAAGTTCTACTGAGGAATATGTTTGCTGGTAAAAACATTGATACAAAGGTTGCATCAATCGGACAGTCCATCATGCAAGCAATAAGACAAAGGATGATGATTGCAACTCTTCAGCTTGGCCTAGGGGTCCAGATGCATCACCATTTTGCATCACGCTTTTTGGTAAACACACTCCATGAACATGGTTTTGCCTGTTCCTATGCAGATGTGATGAAATATGAACAGAGTGCCGCAGTGGCACAAGGGACTGAGATCCCTGGATTCACAGAAGAGCATCATATACAATATGTTGCAGACAACGTCGACCACAATGTGGCAACCATTGATGGTACTGGGACGTTCCATGGAATGGGAATAATAGCTTGCATTACACCAGGAATGTAACAAAACAAACCTATTCCAAAGATCCAAGTGACTGCTGCAGATATTGCTGCGGTTGGTCGCATAAACATTCAGTACTTTAAGATTCCTCCTATATGTGAACCTATTGTGTATCAGCCACTGGCTCTGTTGCCAGCAGATAACAAAACATCACAGCTGGATGTTTTGTGGAAGACATCCCTACTCCTTCACTCTCAAAGACCATCATGGTCTGGTATGATGCAGATGCTGCATTTAGGTGAACACCCTGGGAGAGCTTCAGTAGCATTCCTTCCAATGATTGATCTTGATCCCAGTGATGAATCCTGCATTTACTCAACATTGAGGTTTGTGGCAACTCAAGCTCTGCAGTATGATGTGACCCCTGTTCTGACGTTCGACCAACCCCTTTTCTGGAAAGCCTTGACCATTATCCAGTCTCAGCCAAGCAACAATGAACTCAAGCGAAAAGTCCTCAGGCTTGGGGGATTTCACATGCAAATGAGCTTCTTGGGTAGCATTGGACATTTAATGGCAGGGACTGGACTGGAGGAGCTACTAGAGGTGGTGTATGCTGGAAATACAGTGTGCCACATGATGTCTGGCAAGGCTGTGTCCAGGGCAGTTCGTGGTCACATGCTAGTGGATGCCGCACTTAACACCATGTTGCTGGCTGATGCTTTCAATGTGCCACTACCAACCAAAGACACAGTAAAACAACCTTCAGTTGAGATGATGCCTGCCGCTGATACTGAGCCAGATGAGGAAGTTCCCGATACCCAAGAAACAGTCACAACTGACTTGAGTATTGCAAGTGAGCTATATGACCAAGTCATGTCCTCTAATATGCCGATGGAAGAACTTTGTTCTGCTGAAGTTTTGGAGAGAATCCAGAGTGCACTCAACAACAAGAAGGAAACAGTGCATATGAGGACAGCACAGCTTTGGCTGCAGTACATGGACATGATTGATATTCTGAGAAACTTTATCAAAGCTGAGAGGACAGGCAACTGGAGATTGCACCTTCAGTGTGTTCATGATATGCTACCCTACTTTGCCGCTTCTGGACACAGACTATATGCAAAGTCAGCCTATGTATACCTGCAAATGATGACAGCCCTACCTGAAACACATCCAGATGTCGACAAGAAATTTGAGGAGGGATTTCACGTAGTGAGGCGGAGCAACAGGTATTGGGCTGGACTGTCCACTGATCTCATTATTGAGCAGGTGCTCATGAGAAGTGTAAAAACACTTTAGGCTTAACAAGAAGAAAAGGATTTACAGAGACTCAACGTTTGGTGTGGGTCCTCTCAATGCCAGCATGTGCAAACATCAACAATGCAATGCAGTCCTTCACGGGTGTCTCATATGAGACCAGCGACCAACATAAAGACCTATCCAAGGCCAGGCAGACTAGAGATGTCAGTGACACTCTTGCCTTGGTCGCCTATCTCAAAGAGAAAGACCCATTCACTGAGAACCCTTCCCTGCACAACATTGCTAATGGTATGACAGCCCAGCAGGGTGTCGATGTTGAGAAATCAAGGGAAATCGGGTGCAAGATTTTGGAGTCTATGGTAGGGAAACCAGTGGAGGAATTCACCTTCAGGAAAGCTGACCAAGCAGTGACACTTGTATCTAGATCAACTGTCAAGATCAAAGGAGAGACAGTGGTAGTAGATCCACAGCTGTTATTCCAGCGGCTTGTAGCGCTGAGAGACCGTTGTGAAGATTTGCCATCACTGTTCAAGTATGAACTCTGCAGTCACCCGCCTGCTTTGTTTGAATCATCCTACCTCCCCCTACAGGCAAACAAGGCAATTCTTGCCGATGTCCTCTGGAAATCTATTGAGCAGCAGCAAAGACAACCCAGCAGTGATGTCCAGCATGTCCTTGATGGGGGTGGATTACTACATCGTCTACCATCGCCACAAGGGTCCACTTATGACAGTGTGTGTGAAATGTATGTCAGATATGTCACACAGAAATATGGTACGACTACTAGCATAGTCTTTGATGGCTACAAAGAAGAACCAACAATAAAAGACGCCACTCAACTGCATCGAACAGGTGCTACTCCCGGTGTGACTGTACACTTCTCTGGTGACATGATCATCCAATCCAAAAAGGACCAGTTCCTTAACAATAAGGAAAACAAACAACGGTTCTTGGTTTATCTCAGTGATAAACTTGAGAGGGCTGGGTGTATCACAGACCATGCAAAGCACGATGCAGATGTGCTCATTGTCCAAACTGCCATTGCCTCTGCCAGAACAAAAGACACAGTCTTAGTAGGTGATGACACAGACTTGTTAGTACTCTTGTTGCATCATGCTGATCTGAATGCACAGGAGCTGTTTCTGGCACCAGAACCAAAGAAAGCAACAAAAACAAGACGGATATGGTGCATAAAGCAGACAAAGGAGTTACTTGGTCCCACGGTGTGTGACAATCTCTTCTTTATCCATGACATTTTAGGCTGTGATTCTACTTCTCGTCTATTTGGCATAGGAAAGGGAATGGCACTGAAAAAAGTAAAGAATGACACTAGCTTTCTCGAACAAGCTAAGGTGTTCAGCCAGTCACAGGAAAATGTGGAAAAAGGCATCATCATTGCAGCAGGTGAAAAAGCTCTAGTATCACTGTATGGGGCGAAAAAGATGAATCACTGGATATGCTGAGATACAGGCGATTCTGTGATAAAGTAACTCAGAACTCATCTCCAGTGGAACCTCAAACTCTCCCTCCAACGTCAACAGCTGCAAAGTTCCATAGTCTTCGGGGTCTTTTACCAAATGATGGAGTGGAAAGGGGGAAGTGAATGTATGGACCCAAAAGACTGGGGGTGGCATGTTTTGGATGGGAGATTTATGCCAATAATGATCGATCAGCCTGCGGCACCACCAGAAATACTATATGTAATCCGCTGTAGTTGCAAGAAAGACTGCAGCACAAAGAGATGCACATGCAAAAAACATGGACTCCCTTGCACTGCCATTTGCGGAGAATGTCGTGGTACTAGCTGCACAAACTCACAGTTGCCTGATTTATCAGATGAATATGACCCAGAGGGGAAGAACTAGGCAAAGAACAAACCAGGAACTGATATAGGGGGTGCCAGAACCAAGAGCCACAGAGAAGGGGTCGAGGATCCAGGCTGGATAAAAAAAAAAAAAAAAAAAAACCTAAAAAAATAAAAAACACAAAAAAAAAAATAAAAACCTCCCCTGTTGTTGCTACCTTGTCGTGGTGGGGAGGCTTGTGTGCCTCCGTGACCCCTGAAGACTATACCGGCGGGGGTTATACCCCTGGCAGGTACTACCAAGCCAGGCAGTTTTCAGGTTAGAGGCCAGTCTAAAAGCAGCATTGCAGTAGGCAGTAGGATGATTAGATGAAGATTGGGCCGATTTGTCATACATATGAAGGGTGTTTCTGCCTATGCACATTAGGACATATTCAATAAGTGTGGAGCTCATGTGCATATTCAGATTCATTTCAAAAGAAACTTGTAATACAAAAAAAGTTACTTTTCACCTATACTTTTACTTTGTAAAGTTTTATTGTGGTAGGAGTAAAGGAAAAAATGAAGCCTATTTGGGTGTATTTTGGGCATATTCAATTAGTGTATAGCTCATTTGCATATTAAAATTCATTTTCAAAGAAACTTGTAATACAAAAAATTTTACTTTTCATGGGTACTTTCATTGTGTAAAGTTTCATTTCGATAGGAGTAAAGGAAAAAAATAGCCCCATTGGGGTGTATTGGTGCCTGGCCTTATTGGCACACATCTCGGATTGATGAGAATTTAACATATTTCCTCAACTAGGATTTCTTAGGACTTTTAGTATGTTGTTCTGGACACCTCAGAGAAATGATCTAAGCTGCAAAAAATTATTTTACAATTAGTCTGTCGTAAAACGCTACTTTGCCTGGACTATAAAGATATTTTCAGTATTTTTAATAATTACCACTGAATTCTTTTGCTTTTAAAATTCCCACTAAAACAAAATTATGTTGTAAATGTATATGATATTGTTTTGTTCCTGAACAATGCGCCTAAAAAAACAAATTGGCACTATGCAGCATAAAACACAATAAAGTGCATTAAAAAACACAATCTGATTTTGTGATTTCAGAACAAAATTTCTGTTATGACTTGAGTTAGAAAACGCAAATACATGATATTAACAATCATTTGATATTCAAATCAAAGTGCATTGCTTTAAACATTGTACAAACAACATTTAAGTTCTTAGCCCCTCCTGCTTATGGTCTAATAAAGTTTGAGAATGTGTCTGTGCTATCAGTGAGATGATGAAAGCATGTTCGGCGAGAGCCGCTGGAATGCTGCTCTTTGATCAGTGGATTACGGTTTCATCATTACGGCCGGGCCATGTCATCTGCATCCTCTGATCTGTGCGACGTCTCAGATCATCTCCTCTCAGACTCATCACAATCTCACAGGATGTCCTGATCCTATCAGCCACTATGTGGAGATCTTGGCCTGATTTTAAACAAACCTGCCCGTGTAGCATTACACCTGAAGGAATGCTGTAGACAGGGCATGTCTGAAAATCAACACTATAAGTGACGCATAGAGAAGCGAACACTACATTAAACATCTTCAATTTAATAAAAGGACAAAATAATAAATGCTTAATTAATACAAATTATCTACACTGCAAAAAAAAGTTTCATTGCTGTCTTAAATTTTTAAGTAAATCAAATTTGTAGCAAGTTACAACTTTTGATACATTACAGCATTTTTTAAAATACTGATTTTCAGATTTGGAACCATTTGGGATTTCTTAGAGATTTGGTCCTAGAAATATAGTGCCTAAGGTGCTTTAACAGAGTGCTGGTAGTTAATCATGCAGCCTCTGAGCATATCATAAGAGAGAGTGGCATTAAAGATTATAGGCTTATGATTAGAGGGACAAATATCCTCTATGTGCACATGACAAACCTGAACACCCAAAGATAACACAAAATCCAATGTATGAACTTGTTTATGAGTAAAGCCTAAAACAGTGAGTGAGATTAAAAGAATCAGTAAGATGTAAAAACTCCCAACGAAAGGCTTTCAAGGACAGCAAACATGGATGTTGAAACCACTTAAAATTAGAAGACGTTATCAGAGTAATGTACCACAAAATAAAAAACTGTACCTATAAATTTGAATATTTTTGTACTGAAAATAAACACATTTTAAATTATTCCTAAATATTGCTATCACAGACATTGATCCAGGCGACTTGAAAGGACTGTAAAACCTGTACTGTAGTAAACATTGACAGTGAGCGGCATGTTTGACACAGGACTAATTAACTTGACATCAATATGCCGTGCTTGGCTGCGTGTGTCTACAGTCTGTGACAACACAGTCTGAAACGAGCCGCCTCATTTCCATCTCTGACTCTGATTGGCTGGGATGTATGACCTGTTGATCAACAGAAAAGAGCGATAGGAGGATTTATGAGCAGCGCAGTAACGGAACAATATCTTGATGTAATAATAGTCAGACCAGACTGATAATGAGCTGACGAACAGGAACACAGGCGACAACTAAATTCATGAGCTTACACTGTACATGTTAATGCTTCAGGTTATTTTACAGGATACATGGCAAGAGAACAGCATATGAAGTTTTTGAGGAGTTTATTAAAATTATTATAAAAATTATTACATCTTTCTAAATTATTAACAGTGAAAATGAATAATTAAACGTTTACAAATAGATTGTTTCTCCACCAAAGAGTAGAAAGTAAGCCATGTCTAAAATGCATTGAATATCAATTTCATGCAATTTCTAGAAAACAAACCAACACTTTTTCCTGTAAGACAAACAAACAACCTTGTTTTAAAAATTAACCTCACTAAATTATGAAACAAAAATTTATTTAAGATGTAATGTATTTTTTTTTTTAAAGGTACACTTTTGTTTATGTCATCTTGGACCAACACTGACACCTAGGGGCATGGATGCAATATCAGTCAATCTCTATTGTGTTTCAGTAATCAGTGCCACTGTAGAAACTCAACATTAACAGTCAGCCATGATTAATTTAATTCATAAGTTAAAGTGTCCAATATCAGGGCAGGTACTGAATATAAAGCAAGTGGAATTTGGATGGTCGTGTGATCTTAACATGGCAGCCCCCATGAGGCAGCCCCCCTTTCAATGTAGAATCAAATGAGTCTTCATTAAAATGAGTCTTCATCTCATGTAAGTGGTCATGATTTTACACATTGTTTATCATTAAAATATTATTTATATTGACAAGCCGGTTCTCGCCTCCTCCTTTCCATTGACTGCATTACACTGGTGCCGAAATCCGGGAAGGAGGAGGGATGCGCCATAGTAGAGTTCTCGCCACTACCGTCCACCCCAATGGAGCAGCCGCGGCCATCTGCGGGGGGATGAGGAGCCTGGCTGCCTGGAAGCGGCCGCCAACCGCGAGGGGAGAAGGGGCTCCCAACCGACTTCCTGGAGCGGTCAGGGCCACGTTGGCCTTTTCCCTCTCATTTACATTTTACAGTGTTTTTTGTGGGGGGTACTACACTGTTACAAGAAGTACCCCCCCATTTAATTATTTCTGTTTCCCTCCCCTTGTCCCCTCCCTCGTCCAGGTAGTGATCATACACACCTGGTCCCTTATCAGACTAATCGGTGGTGGTGGCGTAGTGGGCTAAAGCACTTAACTGGTAATCAGAACTGGTAATCAGAAGGTTGTAGGTTCGATCCCCACAGCCACCACAATTGTGTCCTTGAGCAAGGCACTTAACTCCAGGTTGCTCCGGGGGGATTGTCCCTGTAATAAGTGCACTGTAAGGCGCTTTGGATAAAAGCGTCTGCCAAATGCATAAATGTAAATGTAATCAAACCTCCGAGAGGGATAAAGGCAGACTGTGGTGGATTGTGCGGGAGAGACGGACGGGTATAAAGTCGGAGAAATACATCTGTTTCATCCAGGATTTTTCTGAGGAGCTGGAAATGGTCCGGCCACAACAGTGACGTGGCCGGGCCGGGAGGACACAACGTCTCGTTCCCTCCATCAGGGAATGGAGGTTACATCTGTAACCTAGACGTTTCCTGTCTTCGCTAACTTTGACGTACCGCGGAAAATACACACAGGGGGGAAGTCCACGTAGGATCCCTGACCTGTGGAGCACCTATTCCAGTACAGGGTAGATTTGAGTTCCCGCAGTGGATTGGGTCAGCGAATTCCTCTGATGAATTGAGGACCCAGAGGGCTAGGGAGGAGTCATCCAGGGAGCCGAGTGAGTGAGATCACCTGGGAGAAAAAGCGCACGGTTTTACCTCAACCGAGGGAGAGGGTGCTAGGTGCAAGCAATCCACCTGGTCAGTCCGTCAGCATGTTACCGAGTTCTACTGGCTCACTGTCCATGAGACGGGGGGAGTGCTCATCCTGCGGGGCGCTTGACGCAGGGGCTGAGAGCGGAGCTGCTCGTTTCTTAGCCGCAGGAGGATGCTCTCGGCGAGCAGACGGGGCTTGGCCCGTGGCAGCAGGTTTGCGTCGGGGCAGGATGTGTAAAATGGCCTCTGTCTGCTTTTTCACCGCAGAGAACTGCTGGGCCAAGTCCTCGACGGTGTCGCTGAACGGGGGACGTGGCTGTGCAGATCCAAGGAACCAATCATCCAGCCGCAATGGCTGTGGGGAGGATGGAGGGTTCCAGTCCAGCCCCACGCTGGCGGCGGGCCGAGAAAGCATCTCGGACATCTGGGCATCAGCCGCGCCCGCAATGTTGCCATGGTCATGTTCTCGCAGTGAGAACAGCCCAGACACATGAGACAGCGCCTGTGGCCGTCTGAAGCAGAGAGCACTCTACTGCATCGAGGAACTACACACGAGTCCTGAAAAGGATGCTCAACGCCGCTGTGTATTGCTCTTTTAGAGAAAATCACTCTTTTAACAAATACTCTTTTAGTTTGCGCTGTCGAAGTGCCCAGTGCAGAGAAGGAGAAAGCCGCTGAAGTGTGCCGTAGATCCAACAGCAGCTCAGAGGTAAGAGGAACAGGTGTGTGACTCGCAGCTCGCTGCATACACGACCATCGGCTACGAAGAAAATTTCTGAATGAAACAGACGTATTTCCCCGCCTTTATAACCGTATGTCCGGGAGCGAGACATGCAAATTCTCAACTTCCCATTGGCCTTTTTTCATAGATAAGAGGTATATTCGGCGCTCAAGGGAGACCCCTAGTGTCGCTTCTTCGACACAACATCGAAGTGAGCGACAGACGGGAAACTCAATATATAATGATTATACATATTTATATCAATATATAATTATACATAGTTATCTTTAAATATTAAAAATTATATATATATATATATATATATATATATATATATATATATATATATATATTCAGATAATTAAAATGCTTTACATTCCTGTAGCAGAAGAGTTAATCATTGATAAGACATACAAAACGTGGCTTTAGAATACAATGTATTGTTTACTACCAAATTATTGATTATTGATCGGTCACTGTGTCAAGTTAAATATAGTTTAATACTCAATCTTTAAACAAATCTTGAGATCCCTAAGATCGCATTTGCCCTCCTTCGGGTGTTTTGAACGCAAGAACGTAACGCATGTTTGTGTTGCTCTGCCTACCGAAGTGTTTTCTTCACTGTATAAACTGCGCATTGCTCATACAGCTGAAATTTCACTTACTGCCCTCTGGAGTAAACAGGTGGTACTACAAGCTTGCAATTCTCAGGAATCTTCCTTATGCATTGTGATTAATTGCGCAAATTTATTTAACGCGTTATTTTTTGTCAAATTAATCGCACTGAATTAACGTGTTAAATCGACAGCCCTAATATATATATATATATATATATATATATATATATATATATATATATATATATATATATTGTCTAACCCTGTTTTCTATATATACAAATATCTAAACAATTGATAAGAATAAATCCAATTCTTTATCAATCTTTAATCCAAAAGAAATTAATAGTAATTTTGAAACTAATGTGTAAAATCATGACCACATACATAAGAAGAAGACTCATTTTAATGAACACTCATTTGATTCTACATTGAAAGGGGGCCCCTCATGGGGGCATTAATTATTATTATATTATTATTATTATGCATATGCAATACTTTGATGGCCAAAAATGTTTGCCAAATGTCCAGAGTTGATCTATTTCATTTGATGTCACTGTAAGCTACTTAAGTTTTGACCAAAACCATAACGAAACTAGGCAAAAAATATTTTTTTTTATAAAGCTTGATAAAGTGACACTGCTGTTCACCCAACCAGAATTGTTATTTACAATCAAGTTAGGGTTAGGTACAATAAAGTTACAAACCCCAATTGCATGGTTTGCACTGTAATGTCCAAATTCATCAGTTTTTAAATGTGTATCTTAAGATTGTAAAGCACAGTCTTTATTCTTGCCACTATGCTGCACAGTGGTTTGATGTGGTTTGATGAGGAAAATACAGGGTTTTTCAAATATCATTCCATCCTTTAAGACCCAAAGAGACAGAATTTAAATGCATGATAACACAAAGACAACTGTCATTTAAACATTCCCTTCAACCACAAAAGTGTGCTTATGTGTATCCTGATTTGAGTAACATTTCCTGGTGGACGAGGTTGACTGCCAAATGTCAAAAGACATTTTCACACAAAATTGGATTTAGAAAACAAAAAAACTGTATTTACTTCCAAGATGTAACATAGTGATATCATATGACAACAATGTAGCATACTACTGTTTGAAATGTTTATCATTGCATTTTTCTGATCAAAAGTAGATCAATTTGTCAAATGTTGGTTTGCATGTTGTTGACAAAGTAAGATGAGAGTGGCAGAGAGCAATTTATGCATGTATCTACAAAGTAGTGCACAGAAGTCTGTCTGAATGGAGCAAAAGTACATTAAAGTACCTGCAAGAGCTTTTACACTGATAATGGCTGAACATTGGACTGCTGCGATCTTTTCCTCAGTCACAATTCCACACATTCCTTAGCAGGGAGAGTTACAGGTGAACATGCTTAAAGTGTAAGCTTATAAATGCTACTTTGTTAATTATGTGACGGCTATAATTTTCCATTGCACTTTCCTTTTTTATATATAATTTTCAGTTACACTAACACAGAATCCTGCACTATAAATTTCAGTTTTCTCGCTTTATATAAAATATTGTATCCATTAAAATATCAAAATCAAATATCAAACACAAGCTTTCAAAACACTGACATAAAGGAATTGTATGTTTTGACATATAAAAGATCACTGTCCAATAATACATACTGTAAGTTTTAGAACTCAAAATTGTCCTCTCCAGGCCAAAAAGAACATGTATTGTTTCCACGCTGCAAAAATGTCTCGTTTAGAAATCTGCTACATTGTGATGTCACAGTGCAGTTTCATTTGCATAATCCCTGCCTCCACAACACAAGTAATCATTGCAGCCGGTATGAGAGAGTAAGTGGCTAGGATACTGCAACTCTGAAAGTGGACTATTGTAACTTTCTCTGCATAGCCTTCAGTCAACTCAACATTGCTATGAGGAAGGGAATCCCATAATCCCGCACTACGTGATGTCACACCCCCAGTGGTAAAACACTTAAATATGGAGGTGTATAAGGTGTCACAGGCCTGCAGGGCGATGATTTGTAAGATATGCCTTAAGTGTATATATAATGAATAACCCCTCATGGGTAATATAGTCTGGGAATCTACAGTATACACACAGTGTGATTTTACCCCTTTCGCAGCCCTGATTGGAAAAGTAGGTTTTATTTTTATAGGGAGTGCTTTTGACTTCAGAGGGAGTATTATACCACAGCTTACATATTGGTGGACCAGCCTTATGTCAGACATATGTCTTGAACGGGGGGCTCGTACCTTCAGCACCAGATTTAGATCCCAAGTCGGCACCATAGCGAGGTGAGGGGGATTAATTCGCCTTGATCCTCTAGTGTATTTTTCTATCTGATCAACCCACCTCCGGGGCATGGAACGCCGAAATTGTCACTACATAAACCTTAAGTGTTGGAGTAAGTCCAGCATCTAATCGCCCTTGGAGCAATTCACTGGGTCTTTGCTACGTAAAGAGCACCAGTTTGCAAACACCTGCCAATTTAGTGCATACAGGCATCTCGTGGACAGAGCTCTAGCCTGTAAAATTGTGTTTTTCACCAACTGAGCCAATTCCAGCTGGTACAATGTGCTCCTTTCAGAGGCCACACATGCAGGTTCCTCAGCTCTGGCAGGAGATGCCAATTCATGCCTTGTGCTTGAGAAAGCAGATGACCAAGGTGCTAAAGCAGCCAGACAGTCTCTATTGCGTTCTTCACGAGGATATTGTTTCTGCGTGCAGTACCGCCGCATCCTGTGATGGGACCACAGATTGCAAAACACAGTTGAAGCGAGATTGCCGGTGTACAAACTGAATCATGTAGCTGTATCCTGTTGTGTTCAACACCCATTTTAACATGCCAGTTTTGCCATGTGTCTGCGCAGCAAGACAGTGGTCTTTTTGATTCACTCACTACAGGAGATGGGGCGCTGCCTGCTAAAGGGAAACGGTTTGCCATGTGTGTGTGATATGATAAACTGACATGCCGGTGAGGGCTCGCCGCGCATCTGTCCAGTGAACCAGCGGTATTATTGATTCGCTCACTATAGGAGAGTGCTCAGAAAACTTTCAGGCAATCAGGTGAAACAAGAGTGTTGAGGAGGATGGCATTCTCTGCATCACGGATTTCCGTGAGAGTCAGCCAGATGTGCCAATCCAGGACACATCACTTTTCTGAGCGGTGGCTCGCAGCTCCATGTCTGTTGCGGTAGGAAGGTCTTTCAGTTATTATGGATTGGGGCAGAATAATTCATGGATGAATTATGTAGCTGTATTATTATTCTCAGAATAATTCATACCAAAAGATGTAGCAGTGGCAACAACATTGGTCATGGCAGTAATGTCGGTGAGTAACAAGTGTAATTGTAATGCTTTATCAGCCTGTGTTTGTTTGATATGTAACAAATTGTATAGTCAGATGTTTTTAATCACAAAATAAACCATGATCATGACTCTAAAGTGGAGCAGATTGTGCTTATTATATGGTTACTTACCAAAGAAATACATAATTCCTCACAAAATATTGATTTGAGATTATTTAAATATGGCAGAAGAACATGGAGCTCAACAAAAAACAGTGGTAAAGTATATGGTAGTAAGGCTGCCTGCTTTCTCATATGTCCATGATGTCCCATATTTTGGCTGAAATTAATGCATCGGGACACCCATTTTCCAGTATTTAAGCAGCAAATTTATCGAGGGAGACCCCATCCTCTGGTCAACCAGCCAGCCATTTGAGAGAGATTCCCAAGCCCGTATTTCCTGACACAGGATGCATATTGAAACCGGGAGATCAAACAGGGGAATTCCCAGTCCAACTGTCCTTTATGACACTCTCCCTACAGCTTGAAACACATTTATTAACCCTTCACATTCGCAGCTTGAGTTTGACTATTTTTGCTGTTTAAATAGTGTTATTTTATCAGCAAATCTTGTATGCCTTGTGAGTATTGGGGAGAAAGATTGTGACAGTTTTGTTCAGTTCTCTATTATTATTTCAGTCAGTCATCTGTTGTATTTTTGAATGTATACTTTACATAAATTGGGACATACAGTATATTCATTTGTTCATATCAATGAATGAGTGTTTTAGGGGATTTCGTAAATTGTTTGCAAGTTTTCATTCTTTCTGGAAAATACAGTTTTAAACTTGTAATGGTGTGAGGGCATTTGGTTTTCAATTATGTATGTAAATCATAACTGTAGGTGTGTTTTAACCCTTTCGCATGTAAGATCAAACCTGTGTGATTACTCTAGGCTGAGCTCAGATGCATACGATCAAACCGGTGTGATCTGCATTCTGGCTGATGTTTACAAGCAAAAGAGGGACTGAAGCACTTCTCATAATGAACCAGCTGCTCAAATTCAAAATCACAATATATTTATTTTACAAACATTCAAACAATCACTAAATGAAGGTATGAAGCCGTAACTGCCGGAGAGCACTGTTTTGATGCAGCCCTGCAGGCTTGTTTTCTGACATCAAACAAAGAATGTAGTCAGTCCACCCGAGCCTCCTCCCATTCCATCCTTCACTCATTCTAACCACTTCCGGGGCTGGGAAAGTGGAAGGGCTAGTTTTTACAACCTTCTATGCTCCCATGCATCTATTACGAGACAAATTCTGAATCCCATCTTGCATTGCAATTACAATATGGCAGAGCCCGATAACATCTTATCAATCATTATAAACATCTAAAAACCACATTATATGTTTGATAATATATAATCTGGTCTTCCAGTGCATCTGCTAAGAAGTAAGGTTAGATTTGTATTTTTTATTACAGCATCAAATCAAATCAAATCAAATCAAATCAAATCACTTTATTGTCACACTACCATGTACACAAGTGCAACAGTAGGTGAAATTCTTGTGTGCAGTTCCGAGCAACATAGCAGTCATGACAGTGACGAGACATATACCAATTACAATAAACAACATACTTACACAACAACGATTTACATAACAAATGTACACATACTTACACAACACAATAATTATATACAATGCACAGTAAATAATACACACAATATAGAATACACAATATACAATAAGTGGGAGTATATGAAATATATATAAGTAGTTGAATTGAGGAGAATATGTTGACAGTCCAGTGTGAGATTATAGATTAATAAAGTGCAGTGCTAATTATTGATCCTGATAGATCAAGTGTTCAACAGTCTGACTGCTTGGGGGAAGAAGCTGTCATGTAGTCGGCTGGTGCGGGTCCTGATGCTGCGATACCACCTGCCTTGATGGTAGCAGTGAGAGCAGCCCATGACTCGGGTGGCTGGAGTCTCTGATGATCCTCCGAGCTTTTTTCACACACCGCCTTGTGTATATGTCCTGGAGGGAGGGAAGCTCACCTCCGATGTTGTTTCTGGCAGTTCGCACCACCCTTTGCAGGGCTTTGCAGTTGTGGGCGGTGCTATTGCCGTACCAGGTGGTGATGCAGCCAGTCAGGATACTCTCTACAGTGCTGGTGTAGAACCGTGTGAGGATGTGTTGGTTCATTCCAAACTTCCTCAGCCGTCTCAGGAAGAAGAGGCACTGGTGAGCCTTCTTCACAACGACCTCAGTGTGGACGGACCATGTGAGTTCCTCAGTAATGTGGACACCGAGGAACTTGAAACTGCTGACTCTCTCTACCGGTGCTCCATTAATGGTGATGGGGCTGTGTACTCTGTCTTTTCTCCTGAAGTCCACTACAAGCTCCTTGGTTTTACTGACGTTTAGGGAGAGGTTGTGCTCCTGACACCAGCGTGTCAGAGTGTGCACCTCCTCTCTGTAGGCTCATTCATCATTGTCAGTGATCAGACCTACCACCGTCGTATCGTCAGCAAACTTAATGATGGTATTGGAGCTATGTGTTGCCACACAGTCATGCGTGTATAGGGAATACAGGAGAGGGCTAAGAACACAGCCCTGCGGGGCTCCAGTGTTGAGGGTCAGTGATGAGGAGGTGTTGCTGCCCATTCTAACCACCTGACGTCTGCCTGACAGGAAATCCTGCATGCATTAACCCTTGTGCACTTTTCGTTTGTGAGTCACACTTGTGATGTTATGCATTGGCTTATACCTTGGATATATATTTAAACATTATAAAAAAATATGATTTGTCAAATTGTAGCATTTATTATAAATCACATGTGTTGAAGTATCAGATTTTACACTGATGCACCAATATGCTTTCAAACATGACAATGCTCCATAATCAAATTTGATTGTGTAACAAAGAAAAGACAAGGTAATTATAATGGCACATTTAATTTATTTCAAACATCAAAATTCTAGCATATAATTTGTCACACAGGGGTCAGACTCAGACTTTGACCTGTGTGGTATGTATGGTATATAGACAGGTTTGTCTACACCTGTGAGGGTCAAATGTCCTCATAAGTAAAAATGTTGAAAGATGATGTTGATCTTTAAATCTAGTGCTGTGCACATGTTTGTGTGATGGCTAGGGTAACGTTTAGAGTTTGGAAATAGAAAATCTAGTTAGCCTGATATGAAATCAATGGAAGTCAATGAGAGATCACTAATATAGTCAAACAAACCAGTATGTGTGTGTGTGGGTGTGTTTTCTACATTGTGGATGATTTATAGTCTCACCTTTCACTTATGTGTGGTTGTGTTCAGCATTGCGTCTGATTTATTGATTTTATTTGACAAAAACATCTATGTATTTTAGTATTTCCCATTAATTTCCTATGGCAGGTCAAAAATGACACCAGAACATCACAAGTGTTGCTTTTTTTAACGACCGCTTATTCACAACTGTGCCATCAATGACTTTTGACTGGAATGACAATGAGGCTGTGAGGGAAAGACATACAGTGTCTTCAATGGACTGGACTACAGTTAAAAGTGTTTTTGAATCTTTTCAAGTACAAAACATTGAAAAATATATTTTCAAAAACATTCAGTAGACAAAAAACTCAAGACAAAATCAAGTCAAGTCAATTTTATTTGTATAGCGCCTTTCACAACACACATTGTTTCAAAGCAGCTCTACAGAAGATCAGGCATTAACAGAAGATAAAACTGTAATATCTATAATGTCTTAGAGTCATCATTGTGTAATTAGATAAAATGTGATTATTAAACATGTATAAAAATAAGTAATTAAATAATAATTGTATTTATCCCCAGTGAGCAAGCCGAAGGCGACTGTGGCAAGGAACACAAAACTCCATAAGATGAAAAATAAACTTGGGAGAAACCAGACTCACTGTGGGGACCAGTTCCCCTCTGTATAACATCATGAATATAATGTAAATATTACTTATGTATAAATGTGTACATAAATGTCAAAATTATTAAACTAAGTAAGTGTTAAGGGTCAGTGTTTAAACATCGATTTTGTTTAAACTGTAATGAACAATGTCTTTGAAGTCCATCCTGGATTAACTGCAGAAGTTCATTGGCAATTGATAGTCTATGTATTCCATTTCAAGATCGTAGTCCATCAATAGACCGAGGTGATGCAGGCAGAGATCAGGGATGTGAAACGCAGTTCAAACTGGCCAGTAATTTCGGTGAGGTTCGGTGTGGTCCATCCTAAATCCAAGGTTCAGACAATGGCATATGAAGTATCCCATGTCTTATGGTTGGAGTTGGCATCAGTTCATCCTCTGAAGTCCATCATAATAGACTGAAGTGGTGTTTGGCTGGCACCGGCTGCATTTAGTCATCATCATTCAGCAACACGTAGCAGTGGAGTCCAACACGAAGCAGGAATGGTGCTGGATCCAGCCGGTTCTGGTGACCTCTGGATAGGAGTCCCGAGGTTGAGACAGGAAACAAATAAAATAATATAAGCAAAGATGCTATTCAATTTATTGCAGAGTTATAGATCATGATAAATGTTTTGGTTTCTGACAGCCTTGTTGTCATTCCCATTAAAAATCAAAGATGGCGCTACTGTGAATAAGGTCTATCGAATCAAGTCCAGATTTTTTTGTTCAAACAAAGTTACCAAGTCTTGTACCACTTAGATAAAGGATACCATTTTCTATTTTATAAAAAAAAAAAAAAAAAACACAACAGGTCCAAAATGACCCAAACAGCATACAAAGGTTATAGAACTCACGCTTAGAGATCCGTCAGTACAGGAGAAACTCGAAAAGGTTAAAGGTGAAGTACACAGAAAGCATTTCAGACAAAGGTCTAAAGACAGTTTAGAAAAAAGGTCATGTTTTACTACTTTATGACTGTTTTTGGTCCAAAAACACATTACCAACATTATAAGTGAACCTCAAGGAAGAAAACAAATATGCATGCCATGACCTCTTTGAAATATGACAAGCCAGAACTTCCAAATTCTACCTCTGGATTACTTTGGGAATGTATAGATCTAATGATCCACTCAAATAAAGAGATTTATCACTAGGGCAATGAGACTTGAGCCAGGATTTGAAATCATAGAATTAAAAATAAATATGGTACCCCTGTATTTTAACACTGGGGCCAATATAGGACTTTGTAAACTCACTTTAATACTATTTAGACTTTGTCTACACTCTAAATTGTCTAATTAAGCCCAAACCACAGGAAAATGGTCAATTGAGTGGCTAGGGGTTTAGACATATGGCTGAACTGTGGAGTCATTGTGCACAAGAAATAATAAAATGTTTTTTTTCTGTAGTGCGTAAGAATTATCCTTACTCTGTGCCATTAGGTGTGTACTTGCGTAAATTATAAATGTTCGGAGTATTTTTGATGTTATAGGTGGTTTAATATGATTATCATTTAACCAACGTTGCACATCCTCTTAGACCTTTTATAAACTTAATTGACAAACACTAAAGCGAAGCACTATGACCATTTCTTTATGCACACGTTTACTGATTTTTAATTCATTCATTCATCAGACAGCGATTTTATCATTGTAGGTTTCTGAACTGTTTGTACCTTATGCTGGTCACATACATTTTTTATTGGTGGGCTCCACAATTGGCCATTGCTTTTAAAAAGCTGATTGCAAATTAGATGTGTAGCTGGTAAATATCATCATTGGAGGATATTTTTATTCAGTACAACATGGATTGTACTTACCGTTTTGCACAATTATGGTGTCAACAAGATGACCAACCCATTAAATCACAGAAAGCACTCACACAAATATGGCTCAATCACTATTTATATTATAATATTTTTGTATTGTTTTCATTAGTGTTCCTATTATTAGGGTGTGACATGGTGTGGTTCTACACACCCGGCCCCTTATCAGGCTAATCAAGCCTCCGAGAGCACGGTGGTGCAACAGAGAGAGAGCGTTTAAGGGCAGCTGTCCATCATATGTGTGTGTTTGTGTCTTTCGGTTCAGTTTTATATTAAAACTATTATTTATATCATCAAGCCGATTCTCGCCTCCTCCTTTCCCTTAATCCCTTTACACTGGTGCCGGAACCTGGAAAGGAGGAGGGATACGCCGTAGTGGAGTTTTCGCTGCTTCCATCCACCCCAACGGAGCAGCGCGGCTATTTGCCGGGGGGCGGAGCAGCGCGGCCGCCTGGATGTGGAGGAATGGCTGCTGACCGCGAGGGGAGAAGGGGCTCCTAGCAGACTGCCTGGAGCTGTCAAGGCCGCAGTCAGGGGTGGGGGGAGACCCATAAGGTTAAGAGAGGACCGCTGACCGTGAGCGGGGAGGGGCTCCCGGCCGACCGCCTGTTGCTGGAGAACCGCAGCCAGGGGCGGGGGAGACCCCTTCTGTTCCCCGAGAACGTGGCGGGGCATTCCATCTACCAGGGGCCGGAGGACTGCATCCGATCTGCCCGGGGAGGCGTGGCTGTCATCTGTTAGAGGGTGGAGGAGTGGCCGAGGACCAAGCTATGCCGTATCAGAGAACCGGTGA
Source organism: Xyrauchen texanus (assembly GCF_025860055.1). Lineage (NCBI taxonomy): Eukaryota > Metazoa > Chordata > Actinopteri > Cypriniformes > Catostomidae > Xyrauchen > Xyrauchen texanus. The sequence continues at coordinate 2,491,816 of NC_068283.1, forward strand.
TTAAGTGTTGTTTTTTTTCTCTCTCTCTCCTCTCTCTCTCCCACTGCCATTCCGTGTTGGCCTTTTCCCTCTCTTTTAAATTTTACAGTGTTTTTTTTATTTAGGGTACTGCACTGTTACAGGGAGTACCCCTATTCTAATTATTATTATAAACTGATAATTGGCTTGACCCCTATGTCGCTGCTTGCAGCTATATTTACTCTTTAATTTTGTGTCCTAAAATATTAATATCATGGGATGAAGGTCACGGCGTGGTCTCTCGGGCGGGCAATGTCCACATTGTTGGTCCAGGAGCACCACCTTGGGCTCAACCTGGTCGAAATGACGCCTCCATTTCCTTGGCTGGCCTGTTCGGCGACACTGTCGAGGACTTTGCCCAGCAGTTTTTGGCAGTGAAGCAGCAGACAGAAGCCATCCAACACATCCTGCACTGATGCCGTTCAAGATCCTGTACACCATCTGCTCGTTGCCAAGGGCGTCCTCCTGCGGCAACTGCACCGGCTCACCGCCCCAGCATCGAGCCCCCTGCAGAAAGCAGACGTCACACGTCTCACGGCCGGCCGCCAAGAAGAAGGCTTCCCTGAGACAGGCTGTTCCAGAGCTGGTAAACAGACCACTTCATCCTCCAGTGGAAGGACGGGAGGAGAATCTGTTGTTCCATTTTCATTTAATTTCAATGCATGCCCAAGTAGCTGCGGTACCCAAAAGTTCAACAAAAGAGCGGTTTCCTTATTCACTGGGTCACATCCGGTGTGTATGGCCATCATTAAGACCACCATCCACCATTTCATTTTGGCAGGTCCGGCGCTCCTGCGGCAGCCCCCCTGCCCCTGCATGCCCAGCCGTGGCACAAACACACCCAAACCCGGATGGATTTGATGGACTGTGGGGACGATGTACCTCCTCCCCCCTCCCCTCCCAATTCTCTGGTGGGTATCAGGATGGAGGTAAGTGCTTCGATGTCCCTCGACTCAGCACGGCCATGGGGCTTAAACCCCTTCGACGTGGCACCTCAGTCTCCGCCCTGCCGCGAGGCCCCACCCGCATACGTCCGACAAGATTGTCCTGTTGGTCCCCCTTTCCCGGAGCTTTCAGTACTTTCAGCGAGTACTGAACCGGGCTTTACACAGACTCCCGTTCAAGATGCTGATGCAAAAACGCATTCTAGCCAGCTTCTGACATCAAGATTGGTTCATACCGGTAGACCTGAAGGACGCGTACGTCTACGTCTCGATTCCACCTCGATGCAGACCCTTCCTGCCATGTGCACTCGAGGGTCGGGCGTACCTGTACAAGGTCCCCCCCTTTATGTCTGTCCCGGTTCCCTCGCGTCTTCATAAAAGGTTGCAGAGGCAGTCCTTGCCCCTTTAAGGGAAGTGGGCATTCGCATCCTAAACTATTTCGATGACTGGCTAATCCTAGCTCACTCATGTGTTGTGTGCGCACAGGGACCTGGTGCTCATGCACCTCAGCTGGCTAGGGCTTCGGGTCGGTGCATCCATTTTCACGGCTTGGAGTTTAACTCAGTCTCGATGACTTATTTGAGTTCTGACCTATTTAATGGCGTTCAGACAGAAAACAGCGGTTCCACTGAAACTGTTTCAGAGGCTCCTGGGGCATATGGCATCCTCAGGCGTGGCCATCACGCATGTCTGTCGCTGCCTCTTCAGCCCTTGGACCAACCTCACATTTATACAGGCAGGTGTTCCCCTAGAGTAGGTCTCCAGGTGCGTCGTGGTTACGATGGACGCCTCCAAAACAGGCTGGGGAGCTGTATGCTACGGCCACGCAGCCGCCGGCTCCTGGATGGGCCCGCGGCCACGTTGGCACATCAACTATCTTGAGATGTTGGCAATACTGCTCGCCCTGCGGAGGTTCCGGCCGTTGATCCAGGGCAAGCACGTGTTGGTTCGGACAGACAACACAGCAACGCTGGCATATATCAACCGTCAAGACAGTTTATGCTCCCGTTGTATGTCACAACTCGTCCGCCGTCTCCTCCTCTGTAGTCAGCAGCACCTCAAGTTGCTCACATCCCGGGCGACCTCAACACCGTAGCGGACGCGCTGCCAAGATAGATTTCCCACAGGGGAGAGTGGAGACTACACCCACAGGTGGGCCAGCTGATTTGGAGTAGATTCGGGCAGGTGCAGGAAGACCTGTTCGCTCCCCGGAAATCCTCCCATTGCCTGCTTTGGTACGCCCTGACCAAGCGTCCCTTGGAATAGATGCGCTGGCACACAGCTGGCCCATTGCACTATGCAATTATGCATTTTCCCAGTGAGCCTACTTGCAAGGTCAGGTAGGACAAGGAGCATGTTGTCCTAGTAGCACCCTACTGGCCCACCCAGACTTGGTTCTCGGACCTCACACTCCTCACGCTACTCGTCACAGCCCCCCCCGGCAAACTCCCCTGAGGTAGGATCTTCTTTCTCAGGGACGGGGCACCATCTTGCACCCGTGACCAGACCTCTGGAACCTCCATGTCTGGCCCCTGGATGGGATGCGGAAGACCTAAGAGGCCTACCACCCACCACAGTTCATCTAGTTGTGGCATTTTGTATAGGGACCCCTACAGTCACTTCATCGACACAACATCGTGTGAGTGACAGATAGGGAATGTCATGGTTACTTCTGTAACCTCCGTTCCTTGATGGACTCATCAGGGGATGAGGTCTCCATCAGGAAACGGAGGTTACAGAAGTAAACAGGACGTTTGGCCCCCACAGTGAGTCTGGTTTGTCCCAAGGTTATTTTTCTCCCATTAACCATAATCTTATGGTGTTTTGTGTTCCTTGCCACAGTCACATTCGCCTTGCTCACTGGGGTTATAAATACAATTCTTATTTAATTACTTATTTTTAAACACAATTCGCAATCATATTTTATCTAATTACACAATGATGACTCATAGACATTATAGATATTACAGTTTTATCTTCTGTTAATGCCTGATCTGCTTTGAAATGATGTGTATTGTGAAAGACGCTATACAAATAAAATTGACTTGACAGGTAGTTAGACAATTTTCTGCATGTCATTTCATTTAAAAAATGACTAACAGCACATTCCACCACGTTTCTTGTTTTCCCTATCGATCATTATCCTTTTTGCATAGCTTTGAATCAACAGTAAGTTTTAGGGAATGAACTCCAAACTAATACCATAAACAACTAATTGTCTCAATTCATCCTTGCTTTTGCCATCTCAGACTGTCATGAATGAAGGCAACAGAGTATCTCCATACAGCATGGTCCAAGAGCATTTCTCGCCTGTCCTCAGACAGTAATCACTCTTTTCACATGTCATGTGTTTTGTATTTCCTCTCCGGATCAGATTGTAATGGAGCATTCTTCAACAGAGCCCTCAGTTTACCCAAGTGTGGTTTTGAAGCGTGGCTATATTATCTGAGCCTATGCCACACTGCCGATTAGACGGTGGAAAATTTCATTAGGAACTGAAGGCTCTTTTCATGTTTCTGACGGTTGAGGTGATGGGGCCGTACATACACGCTGCAGACAACCAAATTATAAGAGTTTGGCATTTGTGACAAATCCATTTAAGTGTAATTGAGTGGCAAACAAAAGCCCTCCAGTGGTCAAATATTGACTCAGAACTACAGATTGAGATGTTGGCTACAGAGCAAGAGTTTGTGAGGGCAGAGGGAATGTTTGCTCTAATGTTGAATGTTTGACAAACTGGAAATGTAAAAATTGTAACAATCAGTGTCAAAAACTAAGCTTTTTCTAACATGGCTTATAGATAAAAACATGTGGAATAAATTCCTACATTTCACTCTTGAATCTTTTCTGTTTCCTTGTGCAATATTCATAAAAAAACAATAACAACAATAAAAAAAACATGCAATGCCATGCCTTTTCTTTTTTTAATTACGTTACAAATTACTTTATGAAAATGTTATTTTATGTAGTATATAGGTCTACGGTTCCATTTTTACAATGCAAAGACATTTTTGTTCTTCAAAGAAACTCATTAAACTGATCAAAAAATATTGCCAGAATCATTAATTGCCAATATTATTACAGTTTGAAATAATTGTTTTAAGTGTTATTACATTTTTGCTTTACCAGTGATGGCAAACATATACTGTGTCACCTATTCCTTATAAAAGCATTCTAAAGTGCAAATTTTGGTACTCAATAAAATGTTCTTATTATTAAAACAATTGAAAATGGTTGTACTACCATACGGAAATCACAATACCTCAGCAAATGGGGAAAATCCCCTCTGTACTGAGTTCTTACAAGTTGCTTTACAATTGCAAGTTAAATTTTGGTTTTAAAAATTGGCAAAAAGAAACAAATTTCTCCTGAAATTCTATTTTCTCCTAAAGTATATTGTATTAGAGTGATAAAGGCTATTCTATTCCATGCATTACTGTTTTGAAAAAATAATCTTTAACCAGGATAGAGGGAAGTGAACAGCCAGATGCACAACAAAAGACAAGTAAATCACAGTCTCAATATTGAGAAACAGACTCCGAAACTGAGAAAAAGTTTATTTTTAACAAGAGGAGCGAAGTTGAATTACTTGAGTTGATTAAAAATTAAGTAAAAGTCCTATTATTTATTTATACTTAAAAAAAGTTGAAAAATTTGAAACATACCGTATACTCAAGTACTGCAACAAATATAGTTGTAATTCGTTACTTTCCATCTCTGATGGATTTAGATTAAATATTAGAGCAAAACTGCATTATTGCATATGGCTAAGCATAATCAACAGTGCACATCAGGATCTCAAAGATCAGAGTCTAATGTGTGAAAGTTCATGGGAGTCATGAGTTTTGGGCATCTTGAATTCCGCTGCTTTGTTTGGCGCTCTTGGAGATGACCCTGTTTGACCTCTGCGCATGCACTTCCTCCTCGACGCTAACTCACAGAGCTGACCCCATAGACCTGTGACAGCAGAGGCCCCTCTATCGCGCAACTCTGAACTGCACTCTGGTTCCATCTAGACAACAATGAATGGGGTTTTGTCTCTCCTCAAGATAAATGACTTTCCCAACAATACTAGTGCACTCTCACTTTCACTCCATTAATAAAAAAACGACACTTATCTTGAGCTGTCCAAGAATCAACGACATCCCCCCATACCGAAAGGAAATGGGGGTCAACTGCTTTTCTCATGCAGAGCAGCCCGGCTGAGCGAATGACTCACCTCAGGAAATTAAAGACTTTTGCTTCTGATCAAATACAACATCTTACAGGACCAAAATGAGACAAAGTGTCATTGTTTGCATGGGAAAGTTCAGGGTCCTGCTAGATACCAACCCTATCTCAATCAGGAGAGACTTGCATTTGGCTTGTTTTTATACTAGTCAGTTTTTACAGATTTTCAGTCATTATTTTAAGCTACATTGGGCTGTTTATTTTCATACAGACATTTAGAAATGTAGGCGTGTCATTGTGGGTTGCATTTCTATGTGTTTATTTCCAGATTACCAACCACTATTTGCAGCTGTCAAACTTCCCCACTTAATGTTCGAGTATTGTCACAAACAGGAACCAGGAAGGTATATTAAGAAAATAAATAGGGTCAAAACATTAACTTACTGCAAGTTGTGGTAATTCAGACTGACTTAAGTTCAACTTAAAGGCTTGAACATTGATCCCTGTAGTCAAGAAACCAGTTCCTAAAGTTATCAGAACTTGGCCAGAGGTTGCCATTTTAGCCCTTGAGGACTGTTCTGACTTGAACATAGTTTATTCAAGGAGGCAGCCACATCTGAGGGCCACACAGAGGAATATTCATCGTTGGTCACATGTTATATCAGCAAGTGTGTAGAGGATGTTGCTGCCTCACGTACAATATCCATTCCCCCAACAAGAGGCCCTGGTTTAATGTAAAGGCCTGATTCCTTCTCAAAACACGGGATGATGCATTCAGGTCTGGTGACAAAGCAGCATTGAGGGAAGCCAGGAACAACCTTACTGCTGGAATAAATAGAGCCAAGGCCACATACGCCAGGAGAATCCAGGACCATTTGGAGACACTTGACCCCTAGCACTTGTTGAAGGGGTTAAAGGAAGTCACAGACTTCAAAAGCAACAGCACCGTGCCCGCTGATGGCCCCTCCCTGAATGCTGTACTGTAAAATTTCTATGCACGCTTTGAGGCATCAAGCAGCACCCCAGCCAGATGGCATTCTGGGCAGAGTGCTGAAAGAATGTGCAACCCATCTGACTGATGTCTTCACAGACATTTTTTCTCCCTAACACAGTCTGTGGTCCCAGCATGCTTCAAAACTGCCACCATCATCCCTGTCCCCAAAAAATCATCAGTAACCTGCCTCAATGACTACCACCCTTGCACTCATGGCCTTCATCATGAAGTGCTTCGTCCCCAAAAAATCATCATTAACCTGCCTCAATGACTACCACCCTTGCACTCATGTCCATCATCGTGAAGTGCTTTGAATGGCTGGTCATGACTCGTAAGGCTGTCATCCCACCCACTCTGGACCCCTTACAGTTTGCCTATATACAGAAACTCTCCACTGCAAATGCAATATCATATGTCACCCACCTGACACCGTCACATCTGGAGAACAAATACACCTACGTCAGAATGCTGTTCATTGAATTTAGTTCAGCATTCAAAATCATCAGCCCACAGACACTCACCAGCAAACCCTACACACTTGGACTTATCACCACACTTTGCAACTGGAGTCTGAACTTTCTAACAAACAGAACTCAGGCAGTTCAAATCCATCATCAAACATCACACTCTCTCACTCTGAACACTGGAGCCCCTCAAGGCTGTGTTCTCAGTCCACTACTGTTCATTCTGCTCACTCATGACTGTGTTGCCAGGCACCAGAACAATTATATCATCAATTTGCTGATGACACAACAGTGGTGGGGCTCATCACTCATAACAACAAGTCAGCACACAAAGAGGAGGTGAGAGCTGTTGTGCAGAGACAACAATCTATCCCATAATTTTAGCAAGAAAAGGAGATGATTGTTGACTTCAGAAAGTCTCCTGTGGTCCACTCCCTTTGCATGTCAATTAAATCACATTGTTGTTTCGTATTCACTTTCTATTCAGGTTGCACTAATTCATGTGTCTACCTGTGATAGTCTTGTAAGACATTTTAAATGTTATGCACTTTGTTTCGTTTCTTCCACTGTACACAGAAGGTAATGACAATAAAAACCACTTGACTTGACTTGAAGAGTACCCATACTATTCATACTACTTCTGCCATCTCCGTCTATGGCAGAAATAGTATGAATAGTATGGTAGCATGCTATTCCAAACTCAGCCACAGTTTCCATTAGGGTGGCCATCTTACTTTCTGATAGTCAATTAACTGAATGAGTCATCAAGTCGCAAATAATCATTCAAATACAAAACCACATAATGATCCAGGCCTCAAAATTAGAGTAGATAAATATATGTTTCATAAGATCAACAGTGGATTCCTCTAAATGTTGAAAATGACAGCCGAGGAAAGATTTCTGATTCAGCGTCCCGCACATTAATCCAGTTGGCAGCTCTGTTTCTCAAAAAAAGGCAGTCTCGGCATATTCAACTGTTGTGGTCCAGGCTCCAGCATGACATGGTCTGGCAGACACAAAGCACACCATACACATGTAATGGAAGATGTCAGCCGGTCTAAAGTGAAATCTACCCTGAGCTGTGCATACATTGGCTGATTAGCGCTGCATGACGCAGGCCTACAGGAGTTAGATGTGTCACATTTGATATGTGAGACTTCATAAAGCTTATCCAGATCTGTCAGTAACATGTTGAGCTACATTACAGATACATGCTCTTTCATTTGGGTTGCAAGAGAGTGCAAAAAATAAAATTAAAATAAATGCCACAAAATCCTCAAGGGACTGGTATAAACTTCTGATGAATCCATCAGTCCACATGATCTCAATTTCACTGTATAAAAATCCTATTGAATAGCAGAATTCCTGGTAAAACAAAATACCCTACCCATGATTCAGCAGAGAAAGATCCATCGATCAGAGAATCACAGCAAAGCGCACCAAATGAGCTCTGGAGCTACAGCTTATTCCCTTAAAGCACTGTGAATAACAGAATTGAGTCGCACTTCCTACACTCTAAAATTTATTTATTTTTGTTTATATTTGAATATGTTGCAATATTCTTTAAATATATTGATTCTACATTTATTAAGAGAGACTATTTAGCAAAGATGGGCTACTTCTATTAAAATTAATGGGAGAAACTGGAATGCCCACCCAAAGAGCTCGCGCCCAACGGTCATGTAAACAGATGTATAAAGGAAGTACCGCCTTACAGGCAAATAAGCCAATCACCTTTTAGATACAGACATCACCAGACAATCAACACGATAATGCGCATGAGCATTAACTATACAAACCGTGAAATTGTGTGTTTTTTTATATGTGCGTAAAATGAGTTAAAGAAGCAAAATTTGTGATACCAGTTTGGTCAGAGTTTACTGCTGATTTAAAATATGTTCTTTAATCATAATCTTGACCAACCGTTTTTGAGATTACGGTGGGCCCCCCTTTCAAATATATAGGAGCTGCACTGTCAGTGCTGGAAATAGCCTCCCGGGAGCGTTCCAAAGATGGCCGACAACGGACTGACTTGCTAGAAAGACTTTTGCTTATAATTGACAACTTCTAAATCAGTTGTTTTAAAATGTTCCATAGTTTTTAATTTTATTATGCCATTAAGTACACAGCACAGTTATATTAAATGTACCTTTGTCATTTTGTCTGATTTTCAATTTTTCTTTGCTTCAAATTAAGTTTGTAATGTTGTGATTCACCTTGGACCTGGTTAGTTTGGTTAATGGCTTACAAATCTTATATGTAATATTTTATTAAATCCCATTCCATGACAGCTTTTGCCACAGTACCGCCACTCCCAATGACGCTCCCGCACCTGACTGCATATTACGCAGTCTATGTAAGGCACCAACTCTCTAGGGGGGCACAATCATACCCTAGGGGTGCACCAGAAACTCCACCAACTGCCCTTACTAGCATGTTGTATGTTATTCAAGAAACTGGAAGCAGATGCAGAGTAACTCCTACTCCTATTATGGTCAATTACAGTAATACAGGTACTCCACTATAATAATGTATAATTTTGCTTTAAATGGCACTTTAAACAGGAGCTTCATCATTCAGTAACACACAATGACATAATAAATGATGTAGACACTAGTCATGAAATCAGACACCCTCCCCTCAAAACTCTGAACTCAAGAAGTCTCAGGAAATGCAATTGAGTGACCAGTGTGTAAGAGTGACAATGTGTCTGACCTAATCACTTGTGATCAGATCACCCAAACCTAATCTTGATACCAGGTGTAAACAGGGTATGCCGTTTCTAAGTTGACTTCTCAAAAAAGTGTAAAGACACTGATACACTCACAAGTTCTTATTCATTCTTGGCTCAAAGCTAAAAAAGGTCAAAACAGCTGAGCAACAGTATAGAGTTTGCGAACATTCAGACGCCATCCACACTGCAGGGGCCGGCATTTAGATGAGCAATTTTAATATGAGACATACTGTACAATGTCCTGACAAGACTACAAGTAATGTAAAACATTAACCAATGTGACATTAAAATGCATTATAAACTCATTCAATTAATAGAATTTATATATAAAAGAAGCTGTTTTAACCACTCAGTGATGATTTAAAATAATATATACAGTAGATAATGTATAATTTGTCATTTGTTGTTTTCATTCTGCTTTCAAGTTGCTAATGCTAACATGCTGTACGTGGCCATAACACTTACAAAAAAAAAAAAAAAAAGAGTTCTGGCAAACTATTTTCACATGCAAATGAGCTTGGGATTCCCAGACAATGTTTGTAAGACATTTGCAACTCTTCACCAGAAGTGTGCAGGAAACCTTTGGCAACAATGGACAATTTGCCGCAAGTTTTCCGCAAAGTTAATTTTCATGTAAAAATAATCAGTGGTGAATTTGTTGCAAATGTGTAAATTTTTGTAACGTATATGCACTGGCTACTATCGTGGACCAATGGCAGTTTGAAGGTGTTTAACAGCAGGTATGAAGTTTTCCTAAAATTTAGCTCCGGCAAGCTATTTTGAACTACCGCAGCAAACTCAAAAACCTTATTTTGGCCAGATCTTGTTCAAAATTATGTCACAGTCATTCTTTCTTCGATTTGTTGAAGTATATTGACATCTTAACACTGTGACTCTGTGCCACTATAAAAACATTTTTTTTTGCATAAACATGTTGATGGGGGAGGAGTCGAAAGGCTTATATGCTGCTTAATATAGTGCCTGCTGGTGTAAGCCTATATAATTGTAATAACAAAAATGCAGCAGTAGTTTTACTGGCAATCATAATATAACTTCATATAAACTTGACGTTCTATTGTAAGAACACAGATTTGTGAGAGTTTAGCGGAACTGGAGGAGTCAGAATAAACGACTTGGTGTAATGGCATACTACTATACTAATCTTAATATTTCTAAGAGAGAATGATATAGCAATAGTAGTAAGAGTAGTATCTGAAGTTTGCCATTGCGAACTCAGTCCATGATGCGCAAGTCACCATTGTCATTGGTGGCTCTGGCCAATCGTGAATAAACTGTGTTGTCATCAGAGCTTGAGCAGTCGTTTAGGAGCAACTGCGCTGGCTGAGCCAGGCAACTGCTCTTGAATCGCTGTAGCTGTACTTTGATTGCATTTGTCATGGTGACACGGCTGTGGTGCTATCTAAAGTTGGACAAAAATACTATCTGATATGCGCTGTTTTAAGTGTGGCGCTGATCGGTCTGTGCAGCGCTGCATGAAGTCGAACACACCTATTAACTCAACAAGTGGTGTGAGTTTGAGATGGGACTATCTGTTTGCCATCCAATGGAAGATGAGTCTTTAGGCAATATTAAACAATGTCATTTAAAAAATGTTTGCAACATAAATTACACTTCACCTTCAAGTTTACTTCAATTGCACTTTACAAAAGAAAATGAACTAATCAATGGAGGATGTTGAATACTTTCTGAAGGCACTTTAATTTCTATTTATATATGTAGACTATATTGTTATGAGTTTAGTGCAAAATAATTATTGTTGGATGCATTATCAATAGTAGCCCCAGAGAGTAAAGAATAAATGCATGCTGACATGCAGAGAGCGGTTCTGTTATAGTTCTTCATTATTTATATTTACTCTGTGTAAACTTTAGACTCTGTGAGCATATCAGCTTACTGCAGCAAGCCTGTAGTTTCACTGTGCAGCCTGCACGCTTCAGTTCCACTGCTCTAAATAAACTGCTCCTGGCCTTTATAAAAGGAATCAGGACTCAGTCTTTATTGAGGAGCCAATCTGGGACAGACCTTTTAGTCTGGTATGCTTAAAATCTAAAAGATTATGCAACTTTTTACAAGTTACCCCAATGAAACAGAAAAAAACATTACTAAAATCATGCACTCAATGATGTCAGAAGATCTGGTATGATAAAATTTAGATTTTTTTCATTCTTCTTGTGTCTTTCGATTCGGAAGACCTTCTTCGTTCACTCAGAGGAAAACATGAATGTACAGTACATTTCAACAGAATGCTCATAGCAGACTTGTACTGAAAGCATGTCTGAATAATGACATCAAGAGTCAGTCCGCCTGTGTTTTGTGCTGTGCCCAATACGTTATGTCAAACGGTCTGAAACGGGCATGCGCTAATTTATGAGGCACCATGAAGGCTAGCTGCTGCACACTGCTAAGGGTTCCTTCCTCTCAGGTGCTGCCAGAAACCCTCCATTTATAAAATACCGGTCAGTAAGACTTTCAGTTGTTTACTTTACAGAGTTTACTTCATTAGTCTCAATTCGTCAGCTGTATATTAGCTGTGAAAAATGGTGACAAATGTGAAGGATCACAACCATTAGACGATTTCTGAGAGCCATTAAAATTCTCTCATGTTCCAAATGTATTTACTCTAACGCCAGAGCAGCTCTACTCCTCTGCTGCCAATATAAACAGAAAACAAAAACACGAGTGCCTATGTTCCACTATAGAAGCAGGTTACAAACTGGGAGAGCACAAGACTCAGAATCAGAATGAGCATTATTGCCATGTGTGCTCATGTAAACAAGGAATTTTTTGGGGTGACAGGAGAAACAAGCAAGTGCACACAGAAAATTACACTGAGACACAGAATAAAAAACAAATTAAGAGTATGAATAAACATAAAAAAAAAATAAAAAATAGGACATATAATATAGAATGCCATTCCCTTTCTGTCACTCACTTGATGTTGTGTCGATATAGTGACACTAGGAGTCGCTCTTGGGAGCTCCAGACACCTGCAATCTCTTTAGCAGACATCTGCAGGGCAACGGGCTGGGAAACACCCAATATCTTCGAGACTTTTTGGTCTCTGGGTTGAGCCGGTATCGTCCTGTGCATTTTCAGGTACGAACAGGTAACCGGGGTCTGAACCACATAGAAAGGGTACGTAGCACGCGGCGCGTAACCCTTATCAGCCTAGGGGATTGGCCCTTGGATGAAATCCCCTGGCTTTGAGCCACAACTGAAATGGTCTCATGTGCAAAAAGGCCCAAAGGGATCACCAAGGACGCAGTTGCCATGAGACCTAGTAGTCGTTGATACTGACGAACAGTGCAACCTTGGCCAAGCCTGACTTTATTCAGGGTGTTCTGAATGGACTCGATTAGAGCGGGAGACAATTGTGCCTGCGTTGTGATCGGATTCCATAAGATCCCCAGATAGGTAGTGTTCTGAGTGGGAGAGAGGACACTTTTCTTGGCGTTGAGCCCCCAGAGAAACCAGATGAGCTAAGACGATAACCCTGTGCTGTAATGCCAGTTCTTGTGACTGTGCTAATATGAGCCAGTCATCTATGTAATTCAGAATGAGGATGCCCCGGAGTCGCAAAGGAGCCAGTGCTGCATCCATGCATTACGTGAATGTGCGGGGTGATATGGCTAGACCGAATGGAAGAACCCGATATTGGAAAACTTCATCCCCGAAAGCAAACCTCAGGAACTTCCTGAGTTGTGGCAGACTTTCTATATGAAAGTTCGCGTCTGTGAGATCGATTGTGACAACCAATCGCGATGTTGGATTTGAGACACGACCGTCTTGTTGGATTTGAGACATGACCGTCTATGTTCTATGGCCCCTTTAACCAAGAAATTTTGCAGTTTTTTCCACAGTAAACATGCTTGCTCCAGTTTCACAGTAGTGGATGGTGAACAGATTAAATTCTGTAGCCTTTTCTACTGTTCTCAGGACCCACATAGAACCAGTAGTTTCCACGCTGCCAGGTTCTCTGAGATGGGTATCAATTCTGACACTTCCGGTTGAGGGGATGTCAAGTGTCCCGTCGCAGGAAACCGCTAACTCCCGAAACACCAGAGGCGGCGGGAATGGAGCCGTTTCGTGGGGGTATCGGGATGGTGTACAGGTGGATGTTTCACGTGACCCGTCCCAAAGGGGGGCTACCCCCACAAGGCTGGGTGCAAAACCAAAGTCTTGCTTTGGGGGCTGCTGAGGGCGACGAACCGGGCCCCAGTCTTTACGAGGGGAGCACGATTCGCCACGCTTTGTTTTTGAGCCTCCCATCTAGAAGGGGCGGGGCTGGGTGGCCGACGACCCCTCCCCCTGAGTGTGGCGAGGAAGGAATTGCCCGAAGGCCTCCTTGTGACTTTTTGCCTCCTGGAACCTGGTAATAACTATATTCATAGCATCACCAAATAAGCCAGAAGGAGAAACTGGGGCATCGAGAAGGAAAGTTTTGTCCTTGTCTCTGATGCCCGATAGGTTAAGCCATAAGTGTCTCTCTGTGCTGACTAAAGCAGACATAGACCGGCCAATGGAGCAGGCCATCTGCTTGGTCATGCAGAGAGACAGATATGTGGCTCGACGAAGCTCAGAGAAAGCCTCTTCGTCGACCGTGGTGCCCACACTCAGGTCCTTCAACAGATTAGTGCGCCTGTAACACTGCCATAGTGTGCAGGGCAGCACCAGCCAGGTACCAAGAGAAGTTACGTGCCTACTGCCCTTATTGTGATAATGCCAGTCATTTCCTTAATGGATGCCACAACTTCAAAGAGTTAACTAAGGATCAGAAAGAGGCCTGGACTCGTAAGAATAATCGTTGTTGGAGATGCGGCCGCAATCATCACGCTTCCAGATGCACACTGAAAGCCTTGTGCAAGACCTGTAACAGGAAACACCTCCTTATTTTGCATGATCTAAACGAGAGAGCTGTGACTGCCAGAACAGCGCCCAATCCCCCAGAGAACTCCTGTTTTGTGAGTACCACGAAGGACATCCTGTTCGTTGACCGTTCTGTCAGTAGCCGTAGAGTTATGTTGAAAGTGAGTAAGGTGATCATCACGAATGGAGATATATCGTTAGAGACATATGCAGTGCTCGACGACGGGTCTGAGAGGACTATCCTCCTTCAAGCAGCCGCACAGCAGTTGAATCTCAGAGGACAGCCAGAAGACCTGATACTGAGAACAGTGAGACAGGATCAGCAGGTGCTTCATGGGGCGGCCGTTTCCTTCACAGTATCATCGGTGTCTCATCCCCACAAGAAATACCTCATCCAATATGCCTTCACAGCTGAGAGACTAGGTCTTGCTGAACACACCTACTCGGTGGCTTCCTTAAAGAAGAGGTATCGACACCTAACTGGCCTCCCGTTGCAGCAGATGGATAAAGTGCAGCCCATGTTGCTGATTGGGTCAGATTGCCCACACCTCATCACGCCTGTTGAACCAGTCCAGTTAGGCCCACCAGGTGGACCTGCAGCAGTCAAGACCCGCTTGGGATTCGTCGTGAGATTAACACGCACCAGTGCTTCTTTACCTCTGTCATCCCTAACACAGATCTGTTTGCTCACGTAGAGAGATTATGGCAGTTGGATGTGATTCCGTACCGCAGCGACAAGGTGGTGACGAGATCCAAGCTAGACCAAGAAGCTATTAGGCTCTTGCAGGAGAAGACCATGAGAGTGGAGGTAGAGGGGATGATGCTGTATGCTACGCCACTGCTTCGGAGGCAGAGCATGCCACAGCTGACCATGGCCGAAGAAGCCGTTCTCCCTCAGCTTAGGAGTGTTGAGAGGAGACTGCTTAAGAATCCAGATCATGCTTTGGCCTACCAGGCTGAGATCACTAGGCTGAAGGAGGCAGGGTACATAGCCAAGCTGGAACCGAGAGAAGTTGCGAGCTCTAGAGAGTCATGGTACATTCCCCACCATATGGTGCAACATAATAACAAGAATCGGTCGTCTATAACTGCTCCTTCCAATATGAAGGTCACAGCCTTAATGAGTTTCTTCTTCCAGGACCCACGCTAGGCTCATCACTGCTAGCAGTTCTGCTCCGCTTCCGAGAGCATCCAGTAGCCATAAGCAGTGATATTCGAGGTATGTTTCACCAGGTGAGACTGCTCCCTGATGACATGCCCTTACTCAGATTCCAGTGGCGTGACTTGAAGCCAGAACAACCCCCTGACGTGTACCAGTGGCAAGTCCTCCCCTTTGGTACCACATGCAGTCCCCGCTGTGCCACTTACGCCCTTCAGAGGCACGTCATAGATCACAGCCAGTCTGGAGACCCAGTCAGAGAGGTAATTGAGAGATCATTCTATGTTGATAATTGTCTACATAGTCTTCACTCCCCCCGAGAGGCCCGAGACCTGGTTGATCAACTATGTTCTCTCTTATCCACCGGAGGCTTTGAGCTTCGACAATGGGCCAGCAATTGCCCGTCAGTGATTACTCACCTCCCTGCTGAGTTGAGATCCAATACCTGCGACTTCTGGCTTAGTCAAGGCCAACAAGACGTCCATGAGTCTATGCTCGGATTACACTGGCATTGTCAGTATGACACCCTACATTACAAGCACCGAGCTAGCCGTTGCTCCACTGTGACAATGCGCAGCATCTACCATGTACTGGCCAGCCAATATGACCCCCTCGGTTATATTGTCCCTTACACCACCAGGGCGAAGATATTGGTACAGTGATTATGGGATAAAAAGCACGACTGGGATGATCCGCAGTTACCTGAGGAACTCCTTACTTCATGGTTCGAGTGGGAGAAAGAGTTGAGTGGACTAGAGAAGATATCCTTACCCCGATGCTATGTCAGCTCACAGATGGATCACCTGTCCTGCAGACACGACATCCATGTTTTCTGTGATGCATC
This sequence comes from Xyrauchen texanus, assembly GCF_025860055.1. Taxonomy (NCBI): domain Eukaryota; kingdom Metazoa; phylum Chordata; class Actinopteri; order Cypriniformes; family Catostomidae; genus Xyrauchen; species Xyrauchen texanus. The sequence continues at coordinate 2,508,030 of NC_068283.1, forward strand.
TGAGCAGGCATATGGTTCCGTGGCCTATCTGTGGACAGAAGACAAAGAAGGTCAAGTAGAAGTCATCTTTATCGCTGCCAGATCCCGCGTTGCGCCCCGCAAGCAGCAATCTACACCCCGCTTAGAGCTGTGTGCCGCTCTTACTGGAGCACAACTCTCTCAACTCCTGACTACAGAGCTTACAATTCCCATTCACTCCACCATGCTCTGGTCAGACTCCACCACCGTGCTCACATGGCTTACTTCCAGTTCATGTCGTTACAAGGTGTTCGTAGGAACACGGGTGGCAGAGAGCCAAGAAATAACAGCTTCGTCCACCTGGCACTATGTCAGATCCGCAGACAACCCAGTGGATGACATCACGCGAGGCAAGCCTCTTCATGACCTTGCTACAGGGAGCCGGTGGAGCCAGGGACCGGCATTCCTCAAGCTGCCACCTGATAGTTGGCCCGGACAGCCCTCTCTGTCGTTTGAAGAGCCGAGCAGTGAGTTAAGACAGTCAGCCTTCTCTGGGTTAGTGACCACAACTGCACACTCACTTCAGTCACCGCACTATAACACGCTGTCGGAGTGCCTGAACGCCTATGGGCAGGAGCTTCACGGGGCGGCCTACACCTCCAGTGCTGATCTCCAAAGAGACGTTCAACAAGCAGTCCTTCACCAAGCTCAATCAGAGTCCTTTCCCGATAAGCTGAAGCGTCTAAAGTCAGGCAAACCAGTGTCAGCCACAAGCAGACTGGTTTCACTCTCCCCTGAGCTTGACGCCGCTGCTGGATTGATTTGTGTAGGAGGCTGTCTCCGACACTGTGAGGTACTAGAAGCGGATGTTGCTCATCCGGTGGTCCTCGACCCTCGACATCCTACTACAGAGCTAATTATCAAGGATTATGATGAGAGACTGCGTCACCCCGGAACAGAGAGACTGTTCACAGAGATCAGAAGGACATACTGGATTCTGAGAGGCCGAGAAGCTGTCCGCCGATACCAGCGCCAGTGTAGAAAATGGAAAGGTCGTCCAAAAATTCCCCTCATGGCCGACCTACCCCTGACCAGACAGAGAAATTTCCGTCCGGCCTTCTACTCGACTGGCATGGACTGTTTCGGCCCTTTCATAATTAAGATTGGCCGCCGTAACAAGAACAGGTGGGGCATAATCTTCAAGTGTACGACCATCATGGCAGTCCATCTCGATTTTCTCACCCGTATGGACTCTGATTCGTTCTTGATGTCTCTACGGCGGTTCATTGCACGCCGAGGGAAGCCTTACGAGTTATTGAGCGACCAAGGCACCAACTTTAAGGGAGGGGAGCGGGAATTAGATGACTCTTTCGCCACCCTCCAAGATGAGCTACAGAGTCACCTCGCCAGCCAGCAGATAAAGTTTGTTTACAACCCACCAGGCACCCCTCACTTCGGCGGTTGCTGGGAGAGAGAGATCCGCTCGATCAAAACAGCCCTCAGAGTGACCATCGGGGCTCAGACTGTCACTGAGGAAGTCCTAAGAACAGTTCTGGTAGAGGTTGACGGTATTCTCAACTCAAAGCCCCTTGGGTATACCTCCTCGGACGTGGCTGACCCTGATCCAATAACCCCATACTGCTTCCTAATCGGCCGTCAAGACACATCCTTACCTCAGGTAGTCTACCAAGAGTCCGAGATCGTGAGTCGCAGACGCTGGCGCCACAGCCAACTGTTGGCTGACCATTTTTGGAGACATTTCCTCAAGTACTACTTACCTAGTCTCCAAGCGCGCCAGAAGTGGAGGACCGAGAAGAAGTCGTTGGAGAGTGGAGATGTGGTCATGATTGTCGACCCCCAACTTCCTCGTGCTCTCTGGCCAGTAGGCAGGATCACCCAGGTGTTTCCAGGCGCCGATGGGCGGGTCCGGACAGCCAGGACTTATACACGGGTAGGACTTATACACGGATCGTGGCTCACCTAATCCATCTTCCAGCTCTACCTGAGGATGACCAGGACAAAATATAGACCTTTTCGAGATGATCGAATTCAGTTCTTGAATTCGGGGGCGGCTGTACAAAAGGCCCGGATGCCCTTAAATGTTCTGGACGATTTTGACCAATCACAGCGCACAAGGTTGCTATAGTGACATTCGTGCTGAGGCAAACTGTGAGGGAGAGAGAAGAGGCATCACAAATGTTAGTGAAAATGCTCGATAGTTTCAGTATAGTTAATCTGTAGTGTTCGACGATTATTCAGCTGGTATACATATACATTGAGTCGCTGTGTGCGTATATGCCAAGTAAGTTCATATTTCCATGTTTGTTCCGTTAGTATTCAGAAACTGTTCAGTCTATGTTCGTCAGCATGAGCGGTAGCCGATTAGCATAGATCGGCCTGTATTACTTCCTATTCGGAGTTTCTGTATGTTACTTTATGTTTATGTATTAGATATTATGTTATTATTGGTTGTATGGTTACTTTGGAGATGATTATTATCATGTGGTGATCAGTGTCTTATCCTGGGCATATGGCATGCCTAGTTAATGCATTTACGTGTGATTAGCGCCTTCTTGTGGCGATGTATAGAATAATTATTCTGTCTAATAGGACTTCCTTAATGGGATTGTATATAGCCTGAATGCTGTTAATAATGTTTATGTTATGTATAATGTTTATGTATATTAATGTTTATTTCTTTGTTTGATTTGTTATAGAACCACACACATACATACCCATATGTAAATCTACCAGCTCTTCAGTAAACGAGTGAAGCTTGAACCTGCTTAGTGTGTGTGTTCAACCAAGCGACAGCTCATACAGTTCTGACCGACTGCCTGCTGCGTTTCACATCCATTTAAAATTAGTCTACAATTGAACCTCACCATTTCAACAACCGTGTGGCGAATGCTTCAGAGTATCTTCTCTAATCACCTTTCCATCGATACAACCTGGACTGGTGTAGGGGATAAAGCATGTTTTAGAGACATGTTCCTGAAGACCATTGTTCAAAGTAAGTTGGATATTTTTTTTTATATTTAAGTAGATGTGTATGACCTTATGCCATTCAAATGGAATGACAGATCTTTATTTTCTACAGGAGCCATCTGAAAGAACCCGGCAACCCAGGATGCCACTGATGAGGCGATCCAGGTTAACGTTACCTGAAAGGAGCATCTGAACGTGAAGGTGGAAAAAGGCGCCTTAAACCTAGGCTGACTACTGACACCCCAGCATCACTGACAACTGGAACCCTTTCTTTATCCTGCAGTCAGTAACATCAAGACCCCTAAAAAAGCCTGCTAAAAGTGTCAGACTACACTAACCAATCCACACTGTTCACTGTGGAAATAGTTTTTTTTTTTTTTCTTCTTTTCTCTCGTGACACTGCTTTGAGGGCAGCTCCTTGGATGAATATGGGATGGTTTGTCCTTTTATACCTGTTATCCTGCACATTCTTTGATACCAAAGATCCCAATTATTTAATATACAATTTGCTGCTTATTTCATTGTTACAGTGCTTAACTATTCTATTTTTAAATATAGCTTGTACATCCTAGATTATACATCTAATACTTGATATCTGCACATTATCTGGTATCAAATATTCTACTTACCGTGAATTTAGTATTGGCTTATTTCATTCCGTCAGTGCTTAATGATTCTATTATAGTTTGTAAATCCTATTTCATACCTCTGATACTTGATATTGCACATTAACTAGTACCAAAAATTCTACTTTCATTCTGTCACAATGCTTAACTGTTATTCTATTGTTAAATATAGCTTGTAAATCCTTGTGCCACAGGTCACCATTGCAGTTATAATGGTATATTCTACTCCAGAGCTTTACTCTAAATTATTACCACTTATCCTATTGTTAGAAATGACTTGTAAATATGATGTTATACCTCAATTTCTTTGGTATCCTGCACTTTATTTGGTACCAAATATCCTCATTGCTTATGTTTACTGGTAATTCTTTTCATCCCAGAGCTGACCTCTTTATATTATTAACAATTATTGTAAGTGTTACAATAGTGTTTTTATTTTATTTTTATTTTTTAACCAAAATTGAATTGGAAACCTGCATGTTCTTTAGAGTGTGTGTGTATATATATAATGTTTGTATTTTTCTGTTATTTATATTTCAGTGATCTGACATCTTGTTTCAATGACAGTTACTGTACTTTGAAATGTGGAATTAAAATTCCAAATGGAAATTTGTCTGGTTTGATCAATCATTATTCTTGATAAATATTATAACACAATAAGCGGCGGCAGATCGCTCGAAAATAGCGTCCGCCTTCGATATAACGACGGCGGATGGCCAGCGGGCCGGCCGCAGAACGAAGGCGGCTGCCTGCCGCCGGCGGTGCGCCGTCAAACGTGTTTGCGATATCGACATTCTGCCGCTTCTACTGCCTCCGGAGCACCGCCAGCGGCCCGCCGACTTATTGCTATCTGGGTACCAATAAAGGTATGTTTTTTTTTTCTATCTTTTTTCTGAAATCACTCACCGTTATACATTTGTTTATAGTTTAGTGCGCTGGTCAGCTACGGTTGGTAATCAGTGTTTCTTAGTAAGGTTAGCCTTTCTTGTTTCACCAAAGGTTTGCCATTCATATTAAACTATTTATTCCTTATATTCTCTTCTGCTTTACCTTCTAGAAAAATGACAGAACAGGGTGGGTCTTCACAGGTGAGTATCATTTCATAAGTGTGCACCTAATGTAAGATTACCCTTATGAGAATTTACCATGGGTACAATGTTTTTATTTTTGTTTGTTTTGTTTTTGGTGGATAGTAATTTTTATAGAAATACCATAGTAAAGTAAAGAGATGTCAGACTTATTTTACTGTTTGTTGTTGTTGTTGCTGCTGCACTCTTAGCTACTTATTTTCAAATGTTCAGATTTTAATTTGAATCCAAATGTATATTTAGTGATTGTACCCTTTGTTGAGCTGCATGCTGAGTGTTGATATCTGTGTGTCTGTTTGACAATTTGTGAGTTTACTTGTAACATCAAACACCCAGCTTACTACAATAATGCTTTACAACTTTCTGTAAATGCTTCTAAAAATATGATTTCATTGAAATGTTGCCACATATTCTGTATTGTAATTTATGATCAGACTAACAGGCTGACCCTTAACCGCCATTGTTTTTTCCCCCACAAATTACACAATTGCACTTGCTGGAAGAACATCATATAATAATAATGTTAAAGAAGGTCCAAGGTGACTTCAAACAAAACACAACAATTTATAACATAACAGCACTAAATAGAGCTAAGACCTCAATTCATTTTAAATGAAAGCTTTTGTACATGTGCCCATAAAGCCCTAAAGCATTTCCCAAGCATACATAATTGAGCTGTTTAAATAGCTGATTGTTGTAAAATGAATAAATACTGTTAAAAACTGGCAATATTTTACTATGAAATTACACAAAAAATATGTTTCTTATTTATAGATCAAATTTTTCAATAATATTAAAATTAACTAAACCTGATTAAAACTTAATTAAAAGTGTTTGCTTGTCAGCATGATGCATCCTTTTTGTCCCGTTTTTGTTATCCTTGACAAAATCAAAAAAACGTACGTCAACAAATTTTTGTCAGTCATATCAAGATTAACATTGGATTCTTGAATGTCCTATTATTGTGATATGATCAAGTTTAGATTTACCCACAAAGAAATGGAACTGTGGTTGGTCACTTTACATGACAGAAGGTCTCTACCTAAATTGGCAGTTCTTAAATCAGAATAAGTTGCAAAGATGACAAGACTTCATGCTGAAAGTCAAAAGTCTTGAATAACATGCAGCATATCTGAGTCTCCAGAGATCAAACACTCGTGTGTGTGTGTGTGTGTGTATAGAGTCTAATCAATGAGAAGATTACTCACCCATCACTTTTTTAAAGAGAAAACATAAAGAAATCATGATGTCAGATTAAAGACACAAGCCTGACATCATACTTAATGTTCTCAGCTTTCTCAGTGAGTGTGTGTGTGTGTGTGTGTACGTACATGTTTATACTACATTGTAGGGAACAAATGTCCCCACAAGGATAGTAAAACCTGAGATCACCAACCTTGTGGGGCCCAGCCAGCAGTCCCCACAAGGGAAATGGCTAATTAAACATACTAAACAGTGCTTTTTTAAAAATATAAAAATAAAAAAAGGTTTCTGTGAGGGTTAGGTTTAGGGGTAGGGTTAGGGTTAGGGGATAGAAATTATCATTAGATCTGTACAAAATCCGTACAATTCATGGAAGTATACGGAGAGTCCCCACAATGATATAAACACAAGTTTGTGTGTATTACGCTCCGATAAATCTCAGGCAGGCTAAAAAAATTCTGCAGATGAAGCAACACAGCGAGTCATCAATTTGGCTACATGGTCTCCTGGCCCATCAAATTTGAAAACAAATGTTTATATCCACCTTTTTGCTGACTTCTCTCATTGCAGTGAGAGACTTCCTCTTGGATGCGCCACACTTCCGATTAGTTGTTGTTATCAGCTAGACTAATGTTACTGGTGATAGCGAGCACCGGAGGCTCTGGATAAATATGCACTGTTATAGGGTGTTATAACAACTAGAGGTGGCTTAAAAACTACTGTAAAATGAATGTCACAACAATAAGCCCCCACAAAAATGGACAATGCTGAAAAATTCCCAGTCGAACCAGATGTAATAATGAGGTTGCAATTTGACAACATTGTAGCAAATATTTTCAGTGCACCAAAAAGCGTGCACAATCATTGATGACATTCTGACATCACTGGACTTCCTGTTGCTGATGGCACACTGCACAAGTGTTTGTTTGTAGCCTGCTTAGGCTGCTTAGCATTATTTATTCTCAAACGTTCATCGTTATATTCATCGTTATATCCGTTGTCATTTTACCATGTTTCAGGTTTTTCCGCTTTTCTACTGTTTCATCTGCGTCATATTTTACCTGTTGCTGCTGGCACCTAGCTAGAGTGTGTGTTTGTAGCCTGCTATATTTTAGCATCGCTGATATATCCGTTTTCAGCCTTTAATTTATCTGCCATTTTTAAGCGTGCATCGGGTTCCCCCTCATTTTATTCTCTTATAGCAATTCAACTGCGCGCATATTCCACTTTAACTTTTGCCAGAACCTAAACTAATTTGACGTTTGAAAAAGACATCCTTACCAAATCAATGCCTTCACTTAACCATTAGTTTTTTTTTAAATATATATGAGAAGTTAAAAAGATGCAGTGGAATGCAGAGAGTTATGAACCTAAACCCACCTGTATGATTCATACAATAAAGCAACTACAACAGTGTTTCTTCAGGGAATATTTTAGAAGGGCAATTAGTTCACATTATTAGATTGAAACAAGAGTATTTAGTATTGTGCACATGGAAATTTTAATCATAAAAGCTATTCTATTTTGACACATAATGCAGTTCTTTTACTTGCATAATATTTGGAGGGGATGTGGGGACCACAATACAATTCCGCTTGGGGCAAACATTTGGCCAGCAACACTGAATGTAAACAAACACACTGACTGATCGGAGTGACGAGGCACAGCCAGAGGATCAGAGAGCCAAGGCGGAGCCAGGTGACAGGCAGACCAAGGAGGAGCCTGAGGGACCCCGGCAAACGTGACATGGAGCAGGCTCAGGCGTGGCTGTGACGTGACATGGTGCAGGCTCAGGCGTGGCTGTGACCTGACATGGAGCAAGCTCAGGCGTGGCTGTGATGTGACATGGAGCAGGCTCAGGCGTGGCTGTGACGTGACATGGAGCGGGCATGGAACTCTGGCTTGGTGGCCATGATGTGGAACTACGGCTTGGCATCCGCCTCCCCTACAGTGAACGTAGATCCAATAATCTGCAGGGCAAGGTCGATATATTGAGCCAGGCTGTGTGTACTCTGACCTCCTGGCATCAGTGAAGAGATTGGCTCATTTAATCCAAAAAGGAAAATGTCTTGGAGAGCAACCTCATTAAAATCCACCTGGCATGCCAGAGCGCAAAAATCCTCCATGTAATCCTCCAGGGGCCGATAACCCTGACTTAGGAGCTGGATTCATATTTGTTTGGTCAGGTATTCTGTAACGATGCTGCTGGCGCTGGCAACGATGAAGATGAAGAATTGAAGAACCCAAGTGCAATTTTATTAACTAAAGTGAGAACCAATAAACCCTAACTATAAACATGAATGAAACATAAACAAATTAGTCAAATTAGACAGGTTTAATGTGCTTTCTGAGCAGGGGCGCAGATAAGGGGGGACAACTGGACCTTTTGTCGCAGCTAAGCATGTTCAGCAAGATATGCAGATATAAACACTGAGACAGCACGCAAAAGAAAAAGTGAAAGCCGCTGGGGCAGCGCGCACTTTGATGAAAGAACTGTCCGCATAATCTTCACGTGCTTTTATGTGATTCACACGGTCTAGTGTGGTGCTCTGTTATGTTAAGTTTTGGGTCCATGCTGCTCCACAATATGTTTTTCATTTTAGTTATACTCCGGTTTGTCTTTTTCTTTATATGTTGTTTCAGTATATATTTTACTCATGCTAAGATATGTAATCATTCGTGTCAAGTCATTTTTATTTGTATAGCTTTTCACAACACACTTTTCAAAGCAGCTTTACAGAAAATCATGCATTAACAGAAAATGAAACTGTAATATCTATAATCTTAGAGTGATCATTGTATAGTTTGATTAAATATGATTGTAAATGGTGTATATAAATAAAAAAAGATAATAATTGTATTTAGAACCCCAGTGAGAAAGCTGGAGGTGACTGTGGCAAGGAATACAAAACTCCATAAGATCTTGGTAAACGCAGAAAAACATTAACTTGAGAGAAACCGGACTCACTGTGGCGGCCAGTTCCCCTCGGGCTTACCATCATAAATATAATGCCAATATTAGTTATTTGTGTGCAGAGCAAGTCATGGTTTAACATTTTTTAAATTAAGTAAGTGTTATGGTCCAATGTTTAAAAAATAAAATATATATATATTTTTCATGAAATTTAAGATTAATGGTTTATGTAAACTGTGTGAGTGTCTGCATCCCGAACAGTGTTAGGAAGACTCTTCCATAGTTTAGGAGCCAAATATTAAAAGGATCTACCTCCTTTTGTGGATTTTGATATTCTTGAAATTATTAACAAGCCAGAATTTTGTGATCATGTCAGAAGGTCACATAAGTACTGTGCAGCTAGACCATTTAAAGCTTTGTATGTAGTTAACAGAATTTTAAAATTAATAATACATTTAACAGGTAGCCAATGTAATGATGACAAAATTGGGCTAATATGATCTTATTTCTTGGTTGTAGTCAGCACTCTGGCAGCTGCATTTTGAACCAGTTGAAGTTTACTTATTGAACTTGCTGGACATCCTCCCAGTAATACATTACAATAATCTAGTCTTGAGGTTATGAATGCATGAATTAGTTTTTCAGTATCAGCAACAGGGAGCATGTGTTGTAAATTAGTCATTGAGGTGAAAGAATGCTGTTCTACAAACATTGGAAATTAGATTTTCAAAAGGACAGATTTGTATCAAATTAGACCCCGAAGCCGCCGCCAGGCGCCGCCATTTGCGCCATTTAGAATTTCAGCCGCCGCCAGCCAATAATTTCGTAAGCCAAATTGAGCCGCCATCTGATAAAGTTTGGCTGAGCCGGCTAGAATTATTTGCATCAAATAATAATTCTATCACATAGAGACATACACACACGAAATATATAAACAATACACGAGATCTATTTTCCCACTGGATTCATAACAGCGCAGTCTTGTGCCCGTTGCTACGATACACAGACTCATCAGTGAATTGACGACCAATTAAAATTGCTCGTTTTCCGTACAGAAGAAGCGATGCATGTTTTTCTCGCACGGAGGTGAAATGGCGGAAAGAAGCAAGCAAGGTAATTTTGATCTCACTTCTCACATACTTTCCTAATTCCTACTTACTTTTTTCTTAACTTAGGCCTACCCAGACTTTTGTTAAATCTTCAGGGCACGGTTGCACAAACACCTGAATCAAAGATTGATGTTATGAACCAAATATTCTGGAACGGAGAGATTTATAGCACTGAACGTGATATTACTGCAGTAACAAACCACCGTTTCCACATTGCTAATTCACGACGCATGCTTCAGTGTACATTGAAGTGAAATGTGCAAAACTTTGTCCAAAATAATAGGCTACTGATAACAGTGTGTGTTTATATTAAGGCGAGACACGGCAGGCAAAAACATCGTTTTTTTTTTCCTGGTCAATTTTGAGATTTTTGGATATTTGTCTTCAATAACATGTCTTCTTTCAGACTTGTGGTGAAAAAAAGTCCGAAATACACATTTAGGTCTTTATTTTACTACACTTCGTCTGTTTGCGTCTGTAGATTTCTCATAAAATTCAACAAAAGTTTGCATTCTTAATCAAGGTGTAATATGATAAGCTTCATCCATGATAATGCCAAGTTATTTTATACAACTTAGCCTACATGCATTTAGCCTAAACACAACACATTGTAGGCTATGTGAAAATGTTTAGTAGCATACAGACTACAAAATAAATATGTACAAACGTTGTGAAAGTAAAATCTGGTGTTTTCTTTATTACATTGTATTGCATTTTGTAGAAATATAGTGTAAGCCATGCATTGCTTGGAAATATTGAGATCTAGTAAATCAGTATAACATAGACAGTGGTGGACTAAGTACACATACCATGTACTTGAGTTAAAGTAAAGATACTCAAGGTAAAATATTACTTAAGTAAAAGTAGAAGTGCTGCCTTTAAAAATTCACTTGAGTAAAAGTACAAAAGTATTTGCCTTCAAATGTACTTAAGTATCCAAGTACTATGATTTTTTATGGCCATAATGTCCTATTATAATTTGTCACAAGACTCTTGCTTAACTCAGTCTACATGAAGACTAATGTCACTCTTGGCACACCAATCTATTAATAATATGACATTAATTAGTCAGATGTGTGTATATATATATATATATATATGTATATGTATATTTGAATTGAATACATTTTTTGTGTGTTTAATTTTGGAGGGAAGGGGACTGTTCCCATAAGGTATAATACATTTACAGTGTTTACTGTATATATTTTTCTCGAGCGTCTATGGTCATAATTATTAACATCCTAATGTTATGATACATTGACATAAACCTGCACAATGCCATTAAATATATATATATATACATACATACATACATACATACACACACACACACACGCTGTACATACACATACATAGAATATATATATATATATATATATATATATTTTCTATGTTATGGGAGCAGCCAATTTCCCTCCAAAATTAAACACAAAAACGTATTAATGCAGTGTTTCTGCTACTCTCCAGAAAAACAATGCTATTATATGCAAGTCATTTTAGTGTCAAGATAATAAGCAATGTACATTATGCGTCAATATTTACCGATAATTGCTGCAATAATAGCTGCTGCTCTCTGCCCCGCTTAAAATCATTGGCAACGCAATTTGTTTGGAACTATTGAGAGCTACATGAATCACGTGACGCTGGCGGCGAGATCACTGTCGCAACCGTCTATGTTAGCAACTCTCATATTTAATGGCTCAGGGGTGCGTTTCCCGTACAACAAGCGTAACTTGCTGCTCCACTACCGTGAGTACGATGCACTGTTGAAGAAATCAACTTGCTAGTCACGACTGTTTCCCAAAACCGTATTGTCACAAATTGGTTGTTCAACCACGTTGGTTAATGATGTCACACATGTGGTGGATTAAAAACTACTTTTAATGAATCTGTTCAAATTAATGATCGAATTAATGCTAGATGTTTTTCTATAAATTACGGACATGTCATCTGAGGACTCTCTCATATTTTTCTCAGTTATTTGCTTTATTTCCAGATTCAATCATAGGCTCGTTCTTATGCACTAGAGCACGTTCACACATGCGCACTCTTCAAAAACGGTGCTTTAAATCTATTGACAAACTAAAAGACATAAAGGACATTTGTATGTCTTCTAAATAAAAGATACTGATTGTACTGAATGTCATCTTGCTTATTTGACTCAATATAATAATTTATTAAGCCCACATGTTATAATAACAAGAAACTCTGCTTCTAACCACAGGTCGAGAGCTGTCGTTCCAACCACACAACTCTGCGATGCTGTTTGCGAATGTTCGTTGGAACGATGGTTTCGGGAAACACCGACTCGTTGAACTATGATGATAACGACGGAACTTGCTACCATAGTTGGCTAACGATGCTTTTGGGAAACGAACCCCTGGTTCAGCTTAGCAGATGCCGCCAAGGCAAGTTCAAAACAAAGCGCCGCTGTACTGTGATTGGTGGCTCGTTTGACCAGTTACATTTTTATCCACTCATAAATAAAAAGGAACGACTGATTTTGAAAATGTAGTAGAGTAAAAAGATATTTGACTTTGAAATGTAGTGGAGTTAAAGTAAAAGTCTCCCCAAATTTAAATACTTCAGTAAAGTACAGATACACAAAAAAGCTACTTAAGTACAGTAACGAATTACATTTACTTCGTTACTGTCCACCACTGAACATAGACATCTGTAGACATGAAGTGGCAGCTTCAGCCATTTGCAGCTATGAAAAGTTTGGCGGCTGCAGCAGCCATTTAGGTTTTGGCTGAGCCAGCTAGCCAGCCAATAACTTCATCAGCCAGCCATTATTCTCAAAACAAATGGCTTCGGGCTCTATATCAAATATAACACCTAAGTTCTTTGCTGTAGAAGACAACATAGCAGTACATCCATCGAGAGTCAAATTATATTTTAGCAGCTTATTTTTAGAGGTTTTGGTCTAATAATTAGTACCTCTTTTTTGTATGAATTGCGGAGAAGCACATTTCTGGCCATCCAATCTTTGATTTTATTGATACACTCTTTGGATTCAATTGGGTCATTGAGTTTAGAAGAAATTTTAGAAAAAAGTTGGGTATCATTGGCATAACAGTGGGAACCTATTCCATGATTCCTGATAATATCTCCCAGGGGAAGTATGTATAATAGAAAAGCAGAGTCCCTAAAACTGATCCCTGTGGCACTACATACTTAAATTTTGTTTGATTTGACAATTCCTAATTTACACATACAAAGTGGTAGCGGTCTGATAAATAGGACCTAAACCATGCTAGTCCACTTATGCCAAAATAATTCTCCAGCCTATTCAAGAGAATGTCAAGATCTATCTTGTTGAAGGCAGCACTAATATCTAAAAGCACTAAAAGAGAAATGCAGTTGCGATCAGATGATAAGCGCAAGTCATTTGTAACTCTGATAAGTGCAGTCTCTGTACTGTGATGGGGTAGAAATGAACATAGTTGGGAGGACACTACCTTTTCTTTAGTTAGAAATTAGCCAATTCTCCAGGATCAAGCTGTGGGACATGTCCTAAGGATAGCGAGGTGTTAATAATATTACGAATATTTTCTGAGATTACAGGGAATACCTCTTTTAAGAGCTTAGTGGGTATTGGATCTAACATGGATCTTGTGGCTTTTGATTTTTTTACATGTTTTGTTAGCTCTTCATGAAATTATGACACTGTTTTCTGAGGTGCTGTGACAGTTAACTGCATAATTCCAATTTTATTTCTGATTATTTTAATTGTATCAGTAAAGATATTCATGAAGTCATTACTATTGTGCTACAAAGGAATATCTGGTTCAGTCCATGCTTTATTCCTAACCAATTTAGCCACAGTAGTGAATAAACACCTAAGATTGTTGTAGTTATTTTATATGAGTTTGCTAATATATGCTGACCTGGCAGCTTTTAGTGCCTGTCTGTAGCTACAGACACTATCCTTCCATGCACCGTGAAATACCTCTAATTTTGTATTCTTCCACTTGTGCTCCATTGTCTGAGCTGCTCTCTTGAGAGCATGAGAGTGATCATTGCACCACGATTCTGGGCTTTTTTTCTTTAATTGACAGGGGGCGACATGATCAAGAGTGCTAAAAACAATGTCTAAGTTACTGTTGTAACCGCCTTTCTCTGATGGAGGGAACGAGACTTTGTGTCGGAGAAGCAACACTAGGAGTCTCTCTTGAGAGCCTCGCACATCTCTGAAATTGAGAAAAGGCCAATGAGAAATTGGCAGACAGAATTTGCATGTCCCTCCCCCGGACATACTGGTATAAAGGGAGGTAAAGACGCATCTGTCTGTGTTTAATGTGTCCTGGGTCACAAATTTTTTTTAATCTTGCATAATTTTGTTCATGGTTTGCAAGTATAAGGGCATGCATTTTTTTTAACTTTTTTAAAAAAAGTTGATGAGCTTATTTCATTATTTATTTGAGTCTATTATATTTATTGACCAGTTTATTTCCTAATAACATCATTCAAATAGAATGTACTACACAGAAGGAAAACTTTGTCCATAAGTCTGAGGTCCAGACTTTAATGCCTTAATGTACTTGCGCTTATATTTATAGTGCAATGCCATATAAGCACAGGTAAGAGCATGAATGGCTCTCATTACCATGGATAGGTCAGTGTAGCTAGTCTTTCAAATAATAATACTAACGAGGGGTCCCCCTGTTGTAGACAGAGCAAACTGGCAAATGTTTGAGATGTGTCCTGAGCAGGAATCTTGGAATGTCAACAAGAAATTAGAGATTCATCAAAAGAAATTGATGACCATGTTGATATAATTCCTGATATATCCATTCAAAATGAAAGAAGCAATCGATTTGAATCTAGTTTGAATGTCTGTGTAGACCAAACAAAAATATATTTTCTATCAAGTATGAGAGTGGTGCTTAGAGAAAGTTAGAGGTAAAAATCCAGAGCCTTTCCATATATTTGTTACTGGAAGAGCAGGAAAAGGAAAGTCACATTTCATTATTATCAACCATATTATTATCCCAAATTGCAACTGCACCAGACAAAGTTTCCGTTCTATTGACAGCACAAACTGGAATTGCTGCTTTCAACTTGGGTGACAAGACCATCCATAGAACTTTTGCAATCGGTACAGATGTCAAATAGCCATACACACCTTTAGGAGAAGAAAAGTAACTACAATGTGTGAGTTTAGTGAATTGCATGTACTGGTTATAGGTGAAATTTCTATGGTAAACCACAGACTACTAGCCTATGTCCATGGTAGGCTTAGACAAACGAAGCAGACTGGTTACTACTCTCCATTTGGTAAAGTTAGCATAATTTCTGTGGGAGATGTTATCCATTTGCCACCTGTGAGAGGAAAACCATTGTATTTGCATGTCCGTCAGGACATGGGACACGGCGTGTAAAATCAGGACAGTCCCTGTTATTGGGATGTCTTGTCACCCTATCTCCATAAGTGCAATGTTAATTTCTGAAAGCCATAGATTGCTGATAGAGTGTGCTGCCAACATAATTTCCTAGGCCTAGATTAACATTTTGTAAATATATTATTAAATGTCCCCATGTGTTAACTCATATTGACTCATTGGACTTTTATACTAAGTGATGCAGCTTTTTTAAATAACATTAATCAATGGGATGTGGCACTACAGTCAATACAAAATCATACAATGTTATAAGAAATAAAAATAATATATAATAGACCAAATTCCAGTCAGCATATGGCCAAGTGATGTGGCTTGTGATTTCTTAGAGGCAACACCTCGCATCAACACCATGATAAGCCCAGCAGCAATATTCTAAATCATATGGCATGCATAGTTTACAGTTAGTGGTGGTTTGGGACAATATGTACTGAAAATTTAGACAAATTTTCATAGCAATCCCAAATCTAATTCTAGTTGATGGATTAAGGCAGTTGGTTACAGACGACCAAGTTGACCAATCAGATGAAAGGGGCGTTAAAGTGTCGCTCACATGTGCATATAAATTATTCAAGGTTTAAACTAATTTTTAAACACTGAAGAACATATTTTTAAGCCCCCTCCCTTTATTCCTTTTTAAATAGAAAATGAAATGGTCAACAGGCAATTAGTTTGTATCTGATTATTCTATTCTTTTCAAAAACCAATAAAGAAAAAAAAACAGTCGTGGGGCTGAAGGCGGGGACACCGCGTCCAGGAAGCCAGGACTGTTGAGGCCTGAAAGCAGAGTGCCGTGAGAACGGCATTTGTGGGCCAGGTGACCCAGAGACAAAGGAAATAGCTCATTTATTGAGAATTTGGGCAAATGAAAAAACACAAAATTGTCCTCCCGGCCCTCCACCGGGGGACGGAGTGGTCTTACCACCTCCGGAGCTCATGTCTTGGACTCTGGGTGGGCTGTCTCAGGAGCGCCTGGGAGCCTTCCGGGTCCTCGAGGGGTCCGTGAGACAGGGGGCGTGCACTTCCCACGGTTGGCTCAATGCTGGGGCTGAGAGCTGGGCCCAGGTTGAGGTGGAGCAGAAGGTTTCCTGGCCGCGGGAGGACGCCCTCGGCGAGCAGACGGTGCATGAGCTGTGGCGGCAGGTTTGCGGCGAGGCATGATGTGAGAGATGGCCTCCGTCTGTTTCTTCACTGTGGAGAACTGCTGGGCAAAGTCCTCGATGGTGTCGCCGAAGAGGCCAAACTGGGAGACAGGAGCGTTGAGGAAGCGAGTCTTGTCTGCTTCACGGATCTCGACCATGTTCAGCCATTGTTGACGCTCCTGGACCACAAGCGTGGCCATTGCCTGCCCGAGCGCCTGCGCAGTGACCTTCGCTCTCAGGGCGAGGTCGGTCACTGGGCGCAGTTCCTGCAGCGTGTCGGGATCAGGGCCACCGCCGTGCATGTTTCTCAGTGCCTTGGCTTGATGGACCTGCAGGAGAGCCATGGCATGCAGGGCGGAAGCGGCGCGTCCGGTGGCACTGTAGGCCTTTGCGGTCAGCAAGGATGTTGCTCTACAGGTCCGGGAAGGGAGTACAGGGCAGCCCCGCCAGGTGGTAGGGCTTCCGGGGCATAAGTGGAGCGCAACTGCCCTATCCACCTGGGGAATCGCCGTGTACCCATGGCGCGCTCCGCCGTCGAGGGTGGCGAGGGCGGATGAGCAGGTGGCAGTGTGAGGAGCGGAGAATGGTGCTCTCCACGAAGACGTCAGCTCATCATGCACTTCTGGGAAGAACGGGACTGAGGTGGGACGAGGCTGTGAGCGGCATCCAGACCCCAGGAACCAGTTGTCCAGCCGTAATGGCTGTGGGGAGGATGGAGGGTTCCAATCCAAGCCCACGCTAGTGGCTGCCCGGGAATGCATGTCGGTCATCTGTGCGTCGGCCTCAGCCTGGGCGTGCAGGCCCGAAAGCGGCAGCCCAGGGGAGTCCTCAGCATCAGATACCGCGCCCTCCGGTGCCGCGGTGAGCTCATCTGCTTCGGTGTCAGGAGGGTAGGCGGACTGGCTGTAAGGCGAGTCGCCATTGCCTCGAGCACGGACGGGAGTCAACGAGCGTGCCGTGGTGCGGGTGGTCCGAGGGGGCGTACCCGGCGGAGCTGCACCCGCTGCCATCCCCAAATCGCCTCCATCGCCAACCGCATCGTCCTCAATCCCGTGGGAAGGAGCTACGCGGGGCGCGGCTGGAGTGGCTTGCTTACGGTTGTAAGCGAGGCGCGACTGCAATGTTGTCATGGTCATGTTCTCGCAGTGAGAACATGAACCATCCACAAACGCAGCCTCGGAGTGATCACTACCCAGACACACGAGACAACGCCTGTGGCTGTCTGAAGCAGAGAGCACTCTACCGCATCCAGGAACAACACAGGGGCGGAAAGGCATCTTTATAAAGATGCGTCCTTAAAAGGACGTTCAACGCCGCTGTGTTTTGCTCTTTTAGAGGAAATTACTCTTTTAAATAAAATTACTCTTTTAGGGAAAAAACTTGTGAGAGTTTTTTAATCTGCACTGTCGAAGCACCCAGGGGCAGGAATGCACCGCCGTGCAAGCAGGAGAAAGCCGCTGTTGTGCGCCTTAAGATCCAACAGCATGCAGCAGAGGAATAGCAGGAACTGGTGTGTAACTTGCAGCAATTGCAGACACGACCATCGGCTCCGAAGAAATTTTCTGAATGAACTCCCGTATTTGTGCCGCTTAAATACCCGTATGTCCGGGGGCGGGATATTCAAATTTCGGCTGCCAACTTCTCATTGGCCTTTTTTCATAGATCAGAGGTGTATATCGGCACTCAAGAGAGACGCCTAGTGTCGCTTCTCTGACACAACGTGGAGGAGAACAGTTTTCGTGTGGGTCTCTTTAAATGCAAATGAGCTACTGCTCCCCGCCCCCAACAAAAACACACAGTTTTGGAGTGTCTCTTTAAATGCAAATTAGTTGCTGCTCCCTGCCCCGACATAGTTCTGGTCTCTGTGAATACAGTCAGAGACAATTGTAACTTTAGCTGCATTAGCTGTGGAATCAGTTAACAGGCACATTCAGAAAGGCGATTTGCAAACATTCACAAAATATAAAGTGTGATATTTACATCTTCAGGACATAAAACTGGAACACGAACAGTTGGTAATGATCCATGCTTGAGAATAATTTTTTTTTAAATCCTGCTTTATAATGACACTCATTCACAAAGCAGTCTGGTGTAAAATGATTTGCACAAACATACACACAATTTGTATGTTTTGGGGCACATTTCCTTCAAAAACAAAACTTGTCCACTGCGTCTTCCATGGCTCTGATGCCGGGAGTACATGAAGACTCTTATGTTCACTTTTACAGCCAACAACAGAACACTTACGAAGCTGAGACATTATTCTTCTCACTGTATCTGCTCCAGCACGGAAAAAAATGGCAGCTTGCAAAAAGACCATCACCAGTCCTGCTCTAATATGACGTCACTTTAGACCAGAAACAAAAACCATTCATTTTGACACACTGTTTTTGATTAATAGAAATATAAGAAAGAGGAGTAGTGGACTTTTAACATTGTAGGGTGGTTGTGTACACCCTGCTGACTCGCATTTATGTATACAAGCACCATGTAAAAGTTAATTTCGCATAATAGGTCCCCTTTAAATTCTACAAGTGTTTAAAAAACATGTTACATATATGAAAAATGTCATTTTTGTCATATTCTGTATATAGCATATATCTACTGTAAAAACATTTATGAACACTTTCAGCATACAAGTGTTCAGCATATATTGCCATTTTCAGATTCGTAGCCTACTGTATTAATAGCACTTCCAATTCTAATCACATTTTAGTACAAAACTAATGGGGATTTTAAGTGAATGTTAGGGATTTTTTGTATAAATTCAGGTTTTTGTGTGTCATTCTCAGCACGCACGGTGAAGATTAAACACGAGCTGTGATGAATGTGTGCTGTCTGCGGTCCCGCAAAGATTTAGAAGGATTTTGATAGTGACTGCACAACGTGGAGGAGATGCTACACTGTTACGATGGAGATGATACAAACTTAATAACATATTCTTTTTGTATTTAACAAGTAATTAAACAGCAAGTCAATCACTCTCACCTGTCTTCATAATTTGTACTCGCTTCTGGTTTTAAATTCATACAACAACAACTGACCAAGAACAAGCAAACAACAGAGCATTATATACACAGTGGGTAATGACTTAATGAAACACAGGTGAAGACAATGAAAGACAGCTGGCAGTGATGAGAGCAGGGAATTATGGGAAGTGTAGTCCATGGGGAACAGACAGAGGCAAAACACAGGGCAGACAACAGTGAATCGTGACAGTAGTGTATAGTGTGACTGCTGTTACTACAGCCAGATGAGAAAGTCCTGTCCTCTCTCGCACCCCAATTCACTTGGAATGAAACCTGCTCCACGTTTGCACCACCATAGCAACATTTGTGCCCAATTATCACTCTACTCAAGCTCTTTCAATGTTTTTTCTTCTTTTTATTTTAATAAATAAATAAGCAGAAAATACTTGGAGAAAAGTGTAACAGCAATATGAAAGCATTAGTCTCTAAATTAAATAAATACAGAGCTTACAAAGCGAAAATAAATAAATTATTGTATTTTCTAATTTTTTTTCTTTACGTTTATCATGCATTTTCTTTTTCTTTAATGTTATTTTAATTACTATTTTACTTTTAATAAATTTACTTTAAATGTCTGTAAACTTCTTTAGTTAAGATTCACATCACACCAATTTTATTTATAAATAAATAAAATAAAATAGAAAGTTTGAACTATTTATATTGGTAAGTATTTATGGGATGTTTTAATCCAAATCAGCAGATACAGTTGGATACAATTATAGAAATATATATTATGTTTGTGCATTATCCATAGGGAATTTGCAAGTGCAATATATTATCAGCCTGTATGAATATTCAAAATGTTGCATTGCCGATACGTTACTAATCTAAAAGAGGAGAAAGGTGTTCTATAACCCACCTTTTTTGTTTTCTCCAATGTGAACGGTGAAGTTTGTAATTTTTCAGGCCAGAAATTCTCAGCATCTGTAAAAAAATGTTTTGTGATCAGGCTGTCTTATTATAGGCTTATCTGACAAAATCCATCATTCTTGTAAATGTTAGCCTATGCTCGTGATGGAGTGGTATTGGAGCAACGGAAATGCTGGTGTCCTGACTTTCAGAGAGAGAAAAAAATGCTCCTCCATGGTGGGCAAATTTTGCCATTTCGCTATTCCACAACACTCCCGTAACATGAGTCACGTTCACTGATCGGGACGATTGAGACCACAGTCAGCTACGGCGTGTATCGTGCAGTCTGACATAATGTCACACTTAAGTGTCCGTCCGCATTGTTTTATAAATGATTTTAATGTAAATGTGCACTAGATGTTCGTGTTTTAGACGCCATGGCAAGTTAAAAAGAACTTAAACTGTTAAACTTCTCGAGTTGAGACACATATGTTTTGACCTTTTGTGGTGCTGCATATAATATTGTGCAACAACAAACGCATTCAAGCATGTGAACGGCACGTAACATGTTTTCAAACATTGCGCTGAAATTTCAAATAAATATTTGGAATATTAGCTAATATATAGGACTATGCGATTACACAAACATCATCAACACAAGTTGCGCCAGCTTCTAGCAGAATTAAAACTAATAAAACGTATTCAGATGTGAATAGCCTTAAACTGATAGAATAAAACTGAATAACCAGAGTAACACTTGCATACAGGTGTGAGGGACTATGTCTGAAATAGTGAGAACAATGTCCTCACCAAAACTTGTAAATATCAGACAAACACTGTGGCAACCTCAGCGATAAACTCATTCAAAATGTTAGGGGGCGCTATGGAGTCCACTGGCCACACCCTAGACAAATGACGAAATTAATTTAAAATCTTGCCAAACTTTGATGGGTGTGCCAAGTTTCAAGAGTTTTGAAAAAGTAATAAGCATTTATGAACTAGGGGGTGCTGTGGAAACGATGAGGCACGTCTATGCTGAATTGCAATATCAAATCAAAAGATGTCCTAAGACAAATATATGTGTAAACTTATAAACTCATAATCTTCCTGATAATCTTCCTTATGGGCGGAGTCAAATACAACCAAGTGAACTTTGTCTTATATGATGAGAGCGGTAACCATTCCAAGTCTTGTGCACATCTGAGCAACTTCATCCCAACCATTGCCTGTGTTTGGAGGCGCTGTAGAGCTCCTCAACCACACCCAAGCCTAAACACTGCATAACTTTTTGATTTTACGCAGGTCTGATGTGTGTGCCAAGTTTTTTGAGTTTTCGGGTATGGGTGAATGCGTTAAAAACATTTTTTATAATAATAATAATATAATTGTGAAAAAACATTCCAAAAACAATAGGGCTTTAGCACCTCTGGTGCTGGCCTCTCATCCTACACCTTTGGTGCTTGGGCCCTAATGATAGGCTAATAATAAATTACAGTTTTGATGAAAAATAGTAGATGAAACACATTTTGAAACATTAACTACAACTGCCACTGTTATGATATAAATGAATAGATTTATGAAACTCATTTTTGTAGAAATATCAGTTACTGGTTCTACTGTAAAATCGTGAAACAGTTTTGTAAGGATAATGATGTGTATGATGATGACATAACATTTTTAATAAAAATGATGATACCACAAAACTGATTTGAAGTTGATAAAGCGCTATGGGGAATTCAAGTCAAACCTCTCAAACAGTAGACTACCACGACATGGTAAACAGCACTGAGGTGGAAAAAAGCACCACTGTCCTTTAAGCAGTACAAAAAAGAAATGTATATATATATATATATATATATATATTAATTTTTTTAACAGTTTGCTCTTTTCCACCTCATTGCTGTTTACCATGTCGTGGTAATCTACTGTTTGAGAGGTTTGACTTGAATTCCCCCATAGTGCTTTATCAGCTTCAAATCAGTTTTGTGGTCTGCATGTCACAATATCGAGGGAAGACATGTTTATGCATATGCGCCAGAGAGCAGAGCAGATCATTGGTTTTAGTGGTTCTGTTACACTTGTGTGAAAATGTCACGTTGCAGATGAGAATCCTTTAGTGCATATAAAGATTTTCATTAAATTTGCCTCAGCAGCGCTAAATTTCATTTCACCTAATTGTTTGGAACCATTGCATTGTTCTGTTCCTGCTTTCCAAGACCCAGTCTGAATTGACCTGTAACCAACTAGTTGAGAAAAACTGAATTATACTACTGTAGGGAGGGGCCGGGCTGGAGCAATGCATGCCGGTCCCCAATCAGCCTGATGGGGGTGTGTGAAGGATAAAGGCGGCTGGTGACGATGAGAGTTTGAGAGAGAAAGAATGACAGGCAGCTGCTCTGTGGGTTTATGTTTGTGTGTTTTTGGTTCAGCTTATTATTAAACTATTATTTATATTGCCAAGCCGGTTCTCGCCTCCTCCTTTCCCTTATACCCCTTTACAACCACATTAGACCATGTCAGACCCCCTTAAACCACATTAGACCACATTGGACCACATCAGAACCACTAGAAAACACATCAAACCACCTCAGACCGCTCAAACCACATTAGACCACATCATACCACTTCAAACCCTCTCATACCACATTAAACCACAACAGACCACATTATATCTAATTAGACCACATCAGACCCCATTAGTCCTAATAAGACCCCAGGAAACTACATCAGACGGCTTCATACTCCAACAGACCATGCTAGATCACACTGCAGATTGTTTTAGACCTCGTCAAACACAGTAGAGAACACTTAAGACCCCGCAAAACACATTAGAACACATTATGCCACATAAGTCCTCTTCAGAACCATTAGAGACCACATCAGCCCTCTTCAGACCCCAAAAACCACTAAAGACCACATTAAACCACAGAAGGCCTCATCAGACCCACTAGAAACCACCTTGAACTTCATCAGACCCAACCACATAATACCTTATCAGAACCACTAGAGACCACAACGTACCAATTCAGACTCTCTTAAACCACATTAGACCACATCAAACCTCATCAGAACCACTAGAGACCACAACGGACCTCATCAGACATAAATGAAACCACATCATACCTCATCATAACCACTAAAAACCACAACAGACCACTTCAGACCCACTGGAACCACATTACACCCCATAAGACCTCATCAGAACCAATAGAAAACACATCAAACCACTTCAGACCCCTCAAACCACATTAGACCACATCAAACCTCATCAGAACCACTAGAGACCACAACAAATCCCCTCAGACCACATTAGATCACACCAGACCTCTACAGAACCACTAGAGACCACATCAGACCCCCTCAAACCACATTAGAACCACAACAGAGCTGTGCATTTCAGGGTTAAATAAATATTTTACAAATGTAACTCACGAAAACAAGTCACATTTCACCCCAAGATCAAAAGGAAAAAAATAAACAATATTTTGTAAAAAGAAAATGAAACCTATTTCTAGGACCATTAATATTTTTTAATTGTATAATATTCATTCCAGTTAACTAATTCAATAAAATGTTGTGAATTTTAATGGTAAAAATCAGAAAGATGACATTTTAAAACTACGGTAAATGCACTGACAAACGGGGACGGTACTGCATGTGCACCACTGGCTTCTCACACATGTGTGAGCATCACAATCACAAACACAAAAAATGTTTGTCAAGGGTTGTCTTGCTATCGTTAATAACCAAATAAAGAGTTCTTTATGAGCGGTAGCCTGTGTCACTTTTTGGAGCTCCGTCGGTGCGATGAATGCGTGTCAGGCTGAATGCGGCACAGCTGGGATCGGAGCAGGCGAACGGTGACAGCGGGTACCAGGGCAGACATCCATGGCAGAAAGGCCATCTTTGTTCGACACAGGTGCTCTCTGCGTCTGCTAGCTCGCACATCCTGTATGTGATTGTGCTGGATGATGCATTATGCATGTGGCGTACGGTTAAAATCATGAGCTTCCTGTCAAAAGCTAGAGGGAGAGAGAGAGAGAATGTCAATGTTGATTTCAATGACTTCTGACTGAGACATTTTAAAAGACCTCCAAAAACTAGAGCAATGCCTATTGTTGTCCGGGCATTGCATTTACATACAGCACACAACACATTTCTGCCTCATATTGCCAACTTATAGCCTGGCTTTACAGCTCAGCGTGGCATTGTATGGATTCAGCTCTCCGCAGTTGACATTAACAGTGACCTAGGTCTGAAAGAGCCTTTCTTCTGCCACTGTAGATGTCCATCAGAGCTGTACGCCCCAACAAAAGTGCCCTGAATGTGGTTTTGTGAAGCTTTTGTGACTCTTCTTAGTACGGAATTGATACTTCCTTAAAGATATGCGTGAATTGTGAGGCAAGGATGGCCCTCGGCTCCCATGAGAAGATGCCTTTACTTGGTAATTACGGAGGGATTACAATAAGCCTCATGTGTGAGCGTAACCTCCCAGAGCCTTTGTGCTCTAACTTGGTATGAACTCAATACAATTAAGCCATTTTGTTTCACCCTATGAGTCCTCATTAGCATTATCTCCTCTAGTGGAGCCCGTCTCTGCCTCTACGTTCTCACCGCTCTCTGCGTTGCCATGGTTTTCACACTGCCTCTAATTGTCTTTGATCAGACTCTCTGGAGTCACTGGCACTTTAGCCTTCAGACTTTTTTTAAGCTACATAAATATGCCAAATTATTCAACAGGTTCTGCGAGCCATTTCTGACCGTTTACAAACAAATACAGGAATAACTTATGAAGTATGTGGCTAACTTGTGTTGGTTTGTATATCTACAACCATCAAAATGCATAACCCCTTCCCCATTTTTTTTTTCCACAGCAATAAAATAAGTTAATTGCAAATAAAAAAATTAAAAAACAGACTCATCTCACTGGGAATTCGGCCACAGAAGTTTGAAAGTTCTTCAGCTAAAATGTCATGCTTATCGAAATTCGAACCACTGCCCCTAGTGGCGAAAGGGAGAAAGTAAGGGCTTGAATGAGCTCCAGTTTTTGGGATGTGAGTTTGTTTAGCAAGTTGTTTTAAACTGTAAATGATGTAATGCAGTGAAGAGGAATGCACATTTTATTTACCACTAAACCCAAACACCAATCCTAAACCTAATCATCATTGAAGTAAAAATGTAATCCCAGAGGGAAAATGGTACTTCTGAGTAGCACTTAACATTGTTTATGCAAACAGGATTACCTCCTGGTTTCAACACAGCACAAAGAGCCTTGGTCGCTGGTGATGCAACCTTCTGTCAAACACATCACAGGAGAAGGTAATCACACTTGAACTGAAGCAAAAATGTCTGATGCTAGTTGTCAGCAACTTTACTCGAACATTTGGCAACAACATGTTGACTTCCAGTATGATCATGTAAAAAATAGGACATAAAAAGGGTTCTAAAATGTGATGCTGTAGAAAAACCTTTTCAAGATCCTTCAATGCTACAGGAGAACATAATGGTGCCATAAGAGCATTTTAAGTTCCCATGATGCCGTAAGAGAACCTTTGAAATTCTATGGGTTTCTATAAATATTTTAAGCACCAATCCATGTACAGTATGTTGGTGCAGCAAATAACCACTATTCCCCTTCTGTCGCTCTCTCCACGTTGTGTCAGAGAAGCGACACTAGGGGTCTCTTTTGAGCGCCGATATTCACCTCTGAACTATGAAAAAAGGCCAATGAGAGTTGGCAACCAGTATTTGCATGTCCCGCCCCCGGACATACGGGTATTTAAGCGGCGCAAATACGGGAGTTCATTCAGAAAATTTCTTCGGAGCCGATGGTCGTGTTTGCAGACTGCTGCGTTTTACACACCGAGTTCCTGCTATCCTCTGCTGCATGCTGTTGGATTCTACGGCGCACAACAGCTGCTTTCTCCTGTTTGCACGGCTGTGCACTTCCTGCCCCTGAGCGCATCGACAGTTGCAGATAAGAAAGATCTCTCACGAGTTCTTTCATTCATAAAAGAGTGATTTTATTTAAAAGAGTAATTTCCTCTAAAAGAGCAAAAAACACAGCGGCGTTGAACGTCCTTTTAAGGACGCGTCTTTATAAAGATGCCTTTCTGCCCCTGTGTTGTTCCTGGATGTGGTAGAGTACTCTCCGCTTCCGATGGCGACAGGCGTTGTCTCGTGTGTCTGGGCAGTGATCACACTGAGGCTGCGTTTGTGGATGGTTCATGTTTTCATTGCGAGAACATGACCATGACAACGTTGCGGTCGTGGCTTGCTTACAACCATAAGCAAGCCACTCCAGCCGCCCCCCGTGTCGCTCCTTCTTCCCACGGGATTGAGGACGATGCGGCTGGCGATGGAGGCGATTCGGGGATGGCAGCGGGTGCAGCTCCGCCGGGTACGCCCCCTCGGACCACCCGCGCCCCGGCACACTCGTTGACTCCCGTCCCCGCTCGAGGTGGCGGCGACTCGCCTCACAGCCAGTCTGCCTACCCTCTTGCGATGGAAGCAGATGAGTTCGCTGTGACATGCTGAGGGCTCCTCTGGGCTGCCGCCTTCAGGCTTGCACGCCCAGGAGGAGGCCGACACACAGATGTCCGATATGCTTTCCCGGGCAGCCAACAGCGTGGGCCTGGATTGGAACCCTCCATCCTCCCCACAGCCATCATGGCTGGACGATTGGTTCTTGGGCGTGGGGCGCCGCTCACAGCCTCGCCCCCCCGGTTCCTTTCTTCCCGGTGGTGCATGATGAGCTGACGTCTTCGTGGAGAGCACCCCTCTCCACTCATCGCACCGCCAAAAAACCTGCTCATCTGCCCTCGCCACCCTCGACGGCGGAGCGCGCCACGGGTACACGGAGATCCCCCAGGTGGATAGAGCTCCACTTATGTCCCGGAAGCACTACCACCTGGCGGGGCCGCCCTGTACTCCCTTCCCGGTCCTGTAGAGCAACATCCTCTCTCACCGCGAAGGCCTACAGCGCTACCGGACACACCGCTTCCGCCCTGCATGCCATGGCTCTCCTGCAGGTCCACCAAGCCAAGGCACTTCGCAATATGCACGGGGTGGCCCTGATCCCGACATGCTGCAGGAACTGCGCTCAGCGACCGACCTCGCCCTGAGAGCGACGAAGGTCACAGCGCAGGCACTCGGGCAGGCGATGGCCACTCTGGTGGTCCAGGAACGTCAGCAATGGCTGGACTTGGTTGAGATGCGTGAAGCTGACAGGACTCGCTTCCTCAACGCCCCTGTCTCCCAGTTCGGCCTCTTCGGCGACACCGTTGAGGACTTTGCCCAGCAGTTCTCCCTGGTGAAGAAGCAGACGGAGGCCATTTCGCACATCATGCCGCGCCGCAAGCTTGCCGCCACGGCCGAGGCCCCACCTGCTCGCCGAGGGCGTCCTCCCGCGGCCAGAAGACCTTCTGCTCCGCCCCAACCTGGGCCCAGCTCTCAGCCCCGGCGTCGAGCAAACCTCAGGAAGCGTACGCCCCCTGCCTCACGGACCCCTTCGAGGACCTGGAAGGCTCCCAAGCGTCCCTGAGACAGCGGACCCAGAGGACGAGAAGTTAACTCCGGAGGTGGTAAGACCACTCCGTCCCCCGGTGGAGGGCTGGGAGGAGAATCTTTTGTTTTTTCATTTGCCGCACCCCCTGACGGGGGCTGCGGTACCCAAATTCTCAATAAAAGAGCTATTTCCTTTACCTCTGGGTTACATGGCCTGCAAATGCTGTTCTCACGGCACTTTGCTTTCAGGCCTCAACAGTCTCGGCACCCAGGATGCGGTGCTTCCGCCCTCAGCCCCATGACTGTTCCCCAGCCGGCCGGTTCAGACGAGTCCAGAGGACGCCAGCATCAGACCTCCTCCTCAGTCACGAACCCGCCCCCTGCCGGGTGCGCGGAACAAGGTAAGTGCTTTGAGTTTATTCTCAGCACCAGAGCCTCGGGATGCCACAGCGCCTCCCGACGCCACGTTACCTGTTCCGCAACGCTGCGAAGCCCCGCCGGGTACGTCCAAAATACCCGTCCCCTTGGTGCCCCTAGCACGGAGCTTAGAGGCATGGCTTTCACTGCCCAGCTCATCACGGTGGCTGCACCGGACCATCCGACTCGGTTACGCAATTCAGTTTGCCAGGTCTCCGCCCCCCTTCGTGGGCGTTCGTTCCTCCGCAGTGCACGGCGAACATGCCCACTCCCTGCGCGAGGAAATCGCCTCCCTTCTAATCAAGGATGCGATAGAGCCTGTCCCTCCGACCGAAAGCGAAGAAGGGTTTCTACAGCACTTACTTCGTTGTACCCAAGAAAGGTGGCGGCATACGACCGATCTTGGACCTGCGAGTTTTCAATCGGACCTTGTCCAAACTCCCGTTCAAAATGCTTACCCAGAAACAAATTCTATCTGGCGTCCGGCATCTAGATTGGTTCTCAGCGGTAGACCTGAAGGACGCGTACTTCCACGTCTCAATTCGCCCTCCACATCGACCCTTTCTACGGTTCGCGTTCGACGGCCAGGCGTATCAGGACAGGGTCCTCCCCTTTGGCCTGTCTCTGTCCCCTCGCGTCTTCACGAAGGTTGCAGAGGCGGCTCATGCCCCCCTACGAGAGCGGGCATACGCATACTCAATTACCTCGACGATTGGCTCATTTTGACCTCCTCGCAGGAATTACTACGCGCACACAGAGACCAGGTGCTCAAGCACCTCGGCCGTTTAGGGTTTCAGGTCAACTGGGAAAAGAGCAAGCTCACCCCGGTCCAGAGCATCTCTTTTCTCGGTTTGGAGTTAGACTCAGTCTCAATGACAGCACGTCTCTCCAACGAGTGTGCTCAGTCAGTGCTGGAATGCCTCGCTTCTTTCGAACCAGGCACCGTGGTCCCTTTGAAACGGTTCCAACGGCTCCTGGGGCATATGGCTTCCTCCGCGCCGGCCGCGCCACTGGGGTTGATGCATATGAGACCACTTCAGCATTGGCTCCAGACTCGAGTCCCGAGACGAGCATGGCGCCACGGCACGCACGGCGTGGAAGTTACCCCCGCCTGCCACCAAACCTTCAAACCCTGGACAGACCTCTGCTTTCTACGGGCAGGAGTACCCTTGAAGCAGGTGTCCCGTCGCGTTCTGGTTACAACCGACGCCTCCAAATTGGGTTGGGCCGCCGTGTGCAACGGGCACGCAGCCGCAGGCCGGTGGAACCAAGGCACGCTGCGCTGGCACATCAACTGCCTAGAGCTGCTGGATGTTTTTCTTGCCCTGAAGAAATTTCTTCCGTTGATTCGTGGCAAGCATGTCCTAGTCAGGACAGACAGCACCACGGTGGTGGCCTACATAAACCGCCAAGGCGGAGTACGCTCCCTCCACATGTCACAGCTCGCCCGTCGTCTCCTCCTTTGGAGTCAGCAGCGACTGGAGTCACTGCGTGCCACTCACATCCCCGGCAACCTCAATGTGATAGCGGACGCGCTGTCAAGGCAAAACTTGCCCGGCGGAGAGTGGAGGCTCCACCCCCAATCGGTCCAGTTGATTTGGGAAAGGTTCGGCAAGGCCCAGGTAGACCTGTTTGCCTCCCAGGAAACCTCCTACTGTCCGCTCTGGTATGCCCTCACAGAGGCTCCCCTTGGGACAGATGCTCTGACGCACAGCTGGCCCGCGGGGCTGCGCAAGTACGCTTTTCCCCCAGTGAGCCTTCTTGCACAGGTGCTATGCAAGGTCAGGGAGGACAAGGAGCAAGTCACTCTGGTGGCCCCCTACTGGCCCAACTGGACGTGGTTTTCGGATCTCACGCTCCTCATGACAGCCCCTCCCTGGCGAATTCCCCTGAGGAAGGACCTTCTTTCTCAGGGACGGGGCACGCTCTGGCATCCGCATCCAGACCTCTGGAATCTCCACGTCTGGTCCCTGGACGGGACGCGGAGGATCTAGCCGGCCTACCTTCGGCCGTCATAGACACTATTAACCAAGCCAGAGCCCCTTCGACCAGGCATCTTTACGCCCTGAAGTGGCGTCTGTTCGCAGACTGGTGTTCTTCCCGAGCCGAAGACCCGCAGAAGTGCGCAGTTAGGTCAGTGCTCGTGTTTCTTCAGGAGAGGCTGGAGAGGAGGCTGTCCCCCTCCACCCTCAAGGTGTATGTTGCTGCTATCACGGCCCACCACGACACGGTAGACGGCAAGTCTCTTGGTAAGCACGACTTAATCGTCAGGTTCCTAAAAGGTGCCCGGAGGATGACTCCCTCCCGGCCTAACCTGTTTCCCTCCTGGGATCTCTCGGTCGTCCTTATGGGACTCCGGAGACCCCCCTTCGAGCCGCTTGACTCAGTTGGACTCAGGGCCCTCTCTCTCAAGACCGCCCTGCTGATCGCGCTCGCTTCCATCAAGAGGGTCGGGGACCTGCATGCGTTCTCTGTTAGCGACGCTTGCCTGGAGTTCGGTCCGGCGGACACTTTCGTGATCCTAAGACCGCGACCGGGCTACGTGCCCAAGGTTCCTACCACACCCTTCAGGGATCAGGTGGTGAACCTGCAAGCGCTGCCCCGGGAGGAGGCAGACCCAGCCCTTTCACTGCTGTGTCCAGTACATGCCTTACGTATTTACCTGGACCGCACACAGAGCACCAGACGCTCTGAGCAGCTCTTCGTCTGCTTTGGGGGACAGCAGAAAGGGAATGCTGTCTCCAAGCAGAGACTCGCCCACTGGGTTGTCGACACCATTTCCCTGGCTTATCACACCCAGGCCGTGCCCCTCCTTTGCGGGTCCGAGCCCACTCCACCAGGAGTGTTGCGTCCTCGTGGGCACTGGCTAGGGGCACTGCCCTAGCAGACATTTGTAGAGCAGCGGGCTGGGCAACACCTAACACTTTTGCGAGATTCTACAATCTCCGAGTTGAGTCAGTATCGTCCCATGTTCTCTCAGGTACCGAGCCCGTAGAACTCGGTGGCACGTCCACAATCTGACCGGGTGAATCGCTTGCACCCAGCGCCCTTCCCCCTAACCAGGGGAAACAGTGCACCTTCATTCCCAGGAGATCCCAGGTTTGGGACACTGGTTGACTCCTCCCTAGCCCTCGTGGGTCGCAGTTCTGCGGAGGAACTCGCCGTCCCAAACCACTGCGGGTACCGCAAGCTACCCTGTACTGGTATAGGTGCCCCACTGGTAAGGCCTCCTGTTCGGACACCCCCTGTGTGTAAAACCACGGTTCTGTCCCCTCACGAGTTGACTCCGTGTTTCCCTTAGGCAGTTACAGCTGCCTCGGTTGCCATGCTGTATGCTTCCCCCCTCTGCGAGGCTGGATCTACCACCGCACTACTTTTCCGCATAAGACCTAAGTATAGGCCATGCGATGTATTTGCCACTCAAAATTTGCCTCCCCTCCCGGGTAGGTGTGGCCTCCGCAGGGTCTTCTCCGCCCTAATAAGGGCTAAGACCCCCTTCCCTCAATGCGTGTAAGGGCCCCGGCCATAGTGGCTCTATGTGAGAAACATAGAGAGAAAAGAGGCCCAGCCAGGCTGGCCCGTTCCCATGTTGGCGGCCGTCACCTTGTTCCCCCCTCCAGGGTAACGATAAGGAATCCTGATGGCTTAAATGGGGCATTGGGGAAGGGTACGTGCAGCCTGATACAGTTGGTCGTTCTGCACGAAGGAATACCTGCTCGCTCCTGTATCAGCGGATCACGTACACGGCTCAGCGCATGGCTCTTTTTAAGTGGACCCCTAGTGTCGCTTCTCTGACACAACGTGGAGAGAGCGACAGAAGGGTAACGTCTAGGTTACGTATGTAACCTCCGTTCCCCGATGGAGGGAACGAGACGTTGTGTCTCCCCTGCCACGTCGCTGAGCCGAGCCCCTGTTGTGGCTGGACCATTTCCGGCTCCTCAGAGAAATCCTGAATGAACTCCCGTATTTGCGCCGCTTAAATACCCGTATGTCCGGGGGCGGGACATGCAAATACTGGTTGCCAACTCTCATTGGCCTTTTTTCATAGTTCAGAGGTGAATATCGGCGCTCAAGAGAGACCCCTAGTGTCGCTTCTCTGACACAACGTCTCGTTCCCTCCATCGGGGAACGGAGGTTACATACGTAACCTAGACGTTCTTCTATTAATGGACAAGACCAACAAGCAGTACACAGATCTGAAGATCCTATAATGCAAAATCAAGAACTTTCAATCTCCAAAGAACTAATAAACTACAACCAAAATGATTCTCAAGGTTCTTCCAAAAACTTTGAGGAAACCTTTGATTTTAGAGATTTTAAGAGTGCCTACATATACACACATGATCATATGAATTACAGTGGTGATGTGTGTGATGGTTTTTACTGATGATGTCATCATGATGTCTTGTCCATGAGAACATCTATAGCCTGAGGGTGTGTCAGACTGACTATCCACACCAGCAGGAGGGTGGTAAGACCATTAGCCATTAAACAGGTCGCTTTGAACACAATCTGGGGACAGAGGGATCAGATGGAGCTCATCACGATGAGACCTGATATTATCTTCTACCGATTGAGCCCTGCAGCTTTTCTCTCGAGATATGCTGGAGAGAAATACTGCTGTCAGCTAAACAGAGTGCAGTTTAAGTACACACTCTCAACCATGATGCTGCCTGGCTTAATATCATTAAATAAAGTTTCAATGATTGGAATAATACTGCTAATTAAATACATTTTAGAACTCATCCTGCTTGTGTTCTGTAGAGCTGTCCAAATCAAGAAATCTTGGAATCAACTACAATTTCTATTCCAAAGGTTTTTTAAGACTAATGATGCAAAGTAAAATGTTGTAATAAACAGTGCAAAATACAACATTATTTACACTATGATTCATAGTATGAATGACAAAAGATTTTGAAATGTTCTGCATTTGCACCTGTGTTTCGAAGAACAACCATAAATACTGTTAAAATTGCAATTGTGCTATCCTCAAATAAACTTAGAGTTTCTTGATCCTCCTCTGTCATCTCCTGGTTGCAGACAGGTGTTTTAACATTAGGGAAGTTGTTATTGTATGCCAATTTTCTGTCTAAAATTTGGCATTTTACTTGATATTTTATTTTACCCAAAGCAAAATACCAGCAGACTACAAATTTTGCATACTGCAATTGCTTCATACAGATGAACAAACGAATCGTATTCACTGATGGTTAATGGACTACAAGAGTCATGTTTATTGATTGTTTTGCTGAAGTCCCTGTAAAATCTGTACTTTGAATTAGTGCTGTTAAGACTTTTGGAGTGTGTTGGAATTTGGTGATCAAAGGAAATAAATCCAGTCAAACATGTTACACCCTTGAGCAGAGTCAATTCTCCTAAGCAGAGTCAACTTCAAGCTTTAGACTCAACTCTTGAATCACAACATCTCAGAATCAAAGAATCAATTATTTTTACAATCAACTTCCAGCGTTTGTGTTCTGACAACTAGTAGGGTTTAGCTGAACACAATGTGAACATCAACATAAGCTTCAACACAAGTCCAAATGTTTGCATATGATTACAACACATGCAACAAGTCCCATAATTCCAGCCTAAAAATAAAAAAATTATGTTAGCATTTCTAAATTGCATTCATTTCTTTGTTTTAGGGCCATTTGCAAGAAACATCAGCCCAATAGCAGAGCTTGTGTCAAAAGAGCATATTAACATTTAACAAACCTGGCAACTCATCATTGTAAAGTGGCATTGCTGCAAAATGACATCAGTTGTTAATGTCATGCAACATTGTAAAGTTCTGGCACCAAACAACTCTTTAAGTTCACTGGAACTAATTGACGCTCCCCAGCATGGTGGACCCTGAGCCCAAGGCCTGCTCACCTCGTGTGACGCTCCTGCTGATGATGCCCGTGGGCTACAGTTAAGTGGATGTGAGCGCTGGCTTCTGCTTTAAGGCTCTGGCAGGATAAGAGCTGTAACATCACCCGCTGGGCTGAATCAAGCAGAGTAATTAAGACTGCATGTCCTGAAGGCTCCAGCATCTGTGACCTGTCTCTGCTGCCCTGTGGGCATGTGGAGTTCTGAGATGACCCTGGAGCTCACAAGAAGGATGGAGACTCCAAGCAAAGGGCATGACCTTTCCCTCAACATCATGCTGTTTCAAGAGGTAACCGCTAGCCAGTCTGACCCCCCAAATGAGA
This sequence comes from Xyrauchen texanus, assembly GCF_025860055.1. Classification (NCBI taxonomy): domain Eukaryota; kingdom Metazoa; phylum Chordata; class Actinopteri; order Cypriniformes; family Catostomidae; genus Xyrauchen; species Xyrauchen texanus. Next base: position 2,542,458 of record NC_068283.1, read on the forward strand.
TCAAAAGAGACTATAGGAGCAGTAGCTAAAAACATGATAACATTCTTCAAATCAGGGGATATTTAGTGAGATCCACACCTGGATAAAAGCTTTATCTGGCTGAATGTGGAAATGCCAGGAGCTAGTGGCTCTTCTGTAATGGAAACACTTCTTGATCAGTCAGAGACACTAGCAGGTACAGGACAACTCAACCTATCAGGGTTATTGATTGAGGGATTTGATCAGGAAGCATTCACACTCTGCATGAGCACTCGACTGAAAGAGATTGATTGTCAAACAAGGTAAAAGTTGGCAGTTGAGAACCTAATTTGCTAAATAATTTCATGTAATTTCCTTTAACTCCTGGAGACCTAAACACTGATATTGATGAAAATTCTATACTGTATGTTTTTTCCCTACTTGTTTTTAGGAAGCCACTGGTTATAAAAATGGTTACAAAATATACACAGTTGTAAAAAAACATTGCAAAATTGCAACACTTGGCATTTGAGTTTGCAAGTAAAAGTTCTGAATTCACAACACAGTTTAACACACAAAGTATATGATAATGAATCATACAAGCGGTAACGGTAAATCAATGAGCAGTTATGAAATTTCAATATTGAGCACCTCGGGCAAGAGAGTGCTGGGTACTGCAGTGGGAGGACTGCAGTACCCCACTGTGTAGGGGAAAAACTCAACCTTAGAGCATTATCTATATTATCCACCAGGGATCACATCTGCTTCCTGGCAGTAGTGCTGGGTAGTAACTGATACCATGTAATCTGGATTACATAATCAAATTACTAAATTTAAACTTGGATTACTTAAAATTTAATAATGTGCATAATCAGATCAGCATAATCTACCAAAACCAACAACTAGTGCATCATTTACAATTTATAAATGTGTAAATAGTAACCAAAAGCATCTCCTTTGCACTAAGTGCAAATAAACTTTAGACACTAGTTTTACCCCTAATTAAACACTAGCATACAGTAAGGGGGCATTATTATAGTGTGTGTAACCGGTCAGCCGGCATGGAGGTGTGTGTGCCAACGAGGAGGCTACAGCTTCTTGCATCAGTCACTAGTGCGCCACATGATGCCAGGGGAGTGAGGTTTACACAGCTACACCACAGCTATCATGTACCAGCTGGCTCCCATTACACGTTTATTTAGAGTCCCACAGACAAATTCAGTATACAAACTGAAATTGATTCGCTGCATGAAAAGTGCTTAATCCAATCCATAAATTCAGTATACACACAGAACATTTGGTTTCTGTTTTAAATTTGGTTTCAAAATGAATGTACAAATAAATCGAGAATAATGTATTTCAAGCAAGTCCTCTTCTACTCGTCCATAGTTCTAGACACCCTTCTGTAAAAACACATTGCAAAATAACATTTCAAACTTTTTGCTTTTGCACCATGCAAATGTAACCGGTCCTGCTCGACCTGCTCTGAGCGGGATTCGAACCAGTGTTAGCCGGCAAGGGAGGAACTAAAGAAGAAGCTAAAGGCTACAGCCCCTAGTGTCAGGTGCTAGTGTGCCTTTTGAGGCCAGGGGAGTGAGGTTTACACACTTTGCACTACTATCACATACCAGCTGGCTCCCGTTACACAAATGGACTTCAACCCATGCTTCAGGAAAGAGCACTAGTCTTAGTTTAAGGCCACACCTGTACAGATAGTACATTCCTACATCAGATCTAAAGACATTCTCTCATTAATGATTTCAAAGCTGAATAATAAAGTCCAATCCTGATCCCCAATTTCCTAAATTATTTAAAAATTTGAAATACAATCATGTTCTCAATGTCTTAAATCTTGAGTGTAATTCATTTTTATGACCCTTTAGCACCTTTTTTTACTCAGCAAATGACATCAGTGACCGTCGGGAGAGCATGAAGGTACATTCAGCTGGCATCTTAGAAGAGAAGTGGTATGGTATGTACCGTGTACGCTGCGTAAATAAGTCCAAATGTCTGTAATATCCCACGATACACAATGTGATGTTTTAATGAAATATGCATCTTGTATACAAGTTATTATTAACAGTAATTAATTAATTATCATTAAACAAATTTGTTGATTTAGGAATATTGTAAGAGAAAAATGCCAATTATTGCATATCTTAAATGTCTTAATTTAAATGATATTTAAACAGTAGGCTACACATATTATCTGGAGTCCTCCATATGTGTTTGCGGTATTAACATTAATGATTAATTGATAGTTAATTTCCATGACAACCGTTAATGAAAATGTCAGAAAATTGACAAGGACTTACAAGTATATATTCAGAATTTTTATAAAAAAAAAGAAACTGTTTGCTTCCCCCATACAGTATTTTCTCACATATACATGTGTATAAATTAATATGTATATAATATGTATACTGTATATCCATAAAACACTTTAGTGCATAGAAATACTTTCTTGGACTGTTTCTATGCAAGATGATTAAACATGGTCTAAGCATCCATACTAGTACAGTTATTGGGGTATAAAAATTGGGTGAGAGCAACTGTAAGTGAGCGAGGGAAAACCTTATTAATGATCTTGCATGGAATTTTTTTTTTTTTTTTGCAGTTTATCCAAAATACAATAACAGATGGTAACAGGTGCATAATGTATAGCATTCAGCTTAGCATGTGTGCCATGAATGCAGAATGTAAACATTACAAATTTCACATCATCTACTGCATAAATACATCACTTTTACTGCTTGGAAAATATAGACAAGCCATATATTTCATTAATAATGTATTTATTTAAAGACTTCTTTAAATCAATGGGAGTTTACGCCACTGAATATGTACAGCATTTGCATCTTAAATGGTTTTATCCTCATAAATTATATGTTAAAAATTTGACATAAATTAAATAAGTAATCTTGCTGTAACATTTATTTTATCGAAGTTGGAGTACACATTGTGATATGTAGCAGGTTCCTGTTACAGGTGAATAGCTGTAGTGGGTGAAGTGAAAGGTCATGTCTAGGGTCACAGGTGTCACATATGTTTTGACCCTGTTGTCATAACAACAATGGGCAACACATGAAGTCTTTGAGGGTCATTTAACTCTTCATATAGCTGAAGAGCTTAACAGAGGCCTGTTGTTTACTGATATTCAGATATCCACACAACAGCTGCTGAATACAGCTCATTGTGCTCACTAATTACAGCACAATCACTGCACGCTTCACCACAGACAGAGACATTTAATATGATGAAGCATGATCATTCAATTTAAAACTAAGAAAACAAATATCTTTACAGTATTTCATAGCACAAAATTAGTTTATTTTTTCCCCTGAAACTGTGTTAAATATGTTGTCAATTCTGTATATTAATTGTGCCTTGATTAAGGGTATATAAAGGGATTCATTGATGGCTAATGATTGATTTACAACTGCAATGTACTATAAATCATTGATATGGACTTATAGCAGAATGTAAAAAAGGGTGATATTCATGCAATACTTACCAATTAGTGAGCCATTTAACTCACATGTAACAGGTACTAAATAAATAGACTTTTTCATACTTATTCTAATCAAAAATATAAAATGCCTGATTTATGTCATGATGGAGTGAATAGACACTGATGACATTGGTAGAGACATCACTCAGAGTAACACTATTCTATTGACACAACACAAAAAGAAAGTGTCAATGTTCGAAAACATAAGCCAATATATATTACAATAAAATAATTAAAACTCAAAACAGCAATATGATATTCTGTCTCCTTTTAATGTCACTACAATTGTCTATTTTTGCTGAATAATTACATGAAATATGAATTATGAACATTTTATAATTCGGATTAAAATAAGTATGTATGTGTGTTTATTCTGCATTTGGCTATTTATCAAGTTGCATTTAAGTCACCTCTTTAATCTATGTTGTTGTAAATACATATCAATGATTTGTGAATTCATTGTTGACTATCAATGACCCTCTTTATAATCCCTTAATAAAGGGGCCAATAAATGTAAAGTGTTACTAAAATATTACTTTTATTAAATTAAAGTAGAGACTGCAATCAATTTATCATATCAAGGCACTTAGGCAGCTTTACATGACATGTCAGGCAATGTCAGCAGAATAACATGCTGTACTCCATCTAACACTATTTTAAACAACATTATTTCTGATTCTTGTATAATTCTTATACACCACAAGACAAAAATGTGAACATGCAATACCATTCAAACTTGCCTGAAATGTTTCTCATGATCTTAAAAAAAACTTTTGATCTGAAGGCATATACTTAAATGTTTGAAATTAGTTTTGTAGACAAAAAAATTATTGTGTCAACATATTCATTTATTTAATTACAAAACTAAAGTTTTCTATAAAAAGAAAAAAAGAAAAGGTTTTTGAAATGGATGACTTGGACAGAATAATTAAGAAAAGAAGCCACTAAGTGCCCAACATATAGATGGGAACTCCTTCAGTACTGTTTAAAAAGCATCCCAAGGTGATACTTCAAGAAGATGGTTGAAAAAATGCCAAGATTACATGTCTGCAAAATCTAGGCAAAGTGTTTCCACTTTGAAGATGCTAATATATAACATAGATGTTTTATTTTAGATTTTTTTAATCACAACATAATTTCCATTTCTATTTTTCCATAGTTGTGATGACTTTACTATTATTTCAAAATGTGAAAAACAAAACAAAAATAAAGAATGAGTAAGTGACCCTAAACTTTTGAACGGTAGTGTCCTTAGCTGAATTTATGTTTCTCATCATGATTTGAAGGTGTATGCTCAGGCGAGAAATGAGGATCTTTACACAGCTTTATTAAAATAAACAAGAAAGCTCAGAATAAATCAAAACATAGGGAACCTAGCACAGAGCATAACAAAACATGCAAGAACTGACAAACTATCTGGGGGAAACAAGGGCTTAAATATACAAGGGAACAAACAAGGGAACGAGGAACACCTGGGGAAACAATCAGGGAATGAGAAATATTCAGGGAGAACCAATCAAGGAATACAACTACAAAAGGACTACAAAACGAACAGGAACTAAACAAGAATTTCAACATAAAAGTACAAAAACAAAAGACAACAGGGAATATGACAGAGACCCCGCTTTAAGGAGCGGATTCCAGACGTTCCAAAAAGCACAAAAACAAATCGTCCATGGAGTGAAGGGGAAAACATGAGGCTCAAGGGGCAAACAGGCAGTCCAAGGGGGGACTCCGGGGGCGGAGCCGTGGAAGGTGGAGCCATGGAGGTCTCCGGGGGCGGAGCCGTGGAAGGCTTAGGAGACTGGGCTGTGGAAGGCTCAGGAGACAGGGCCATGGAAGGCTCAGGGAGTGGAGCCGTGGAAGGTGGAGCCGTAGAAGGCTCTGGGGGCAGAGCCGTTGAAGGCTGAGCTGTTGAAGGCTCTGGGGGCGGAGCCGTGGAAGACTCAGGTTGCGGAAACGTGGAAGACTCAGGTGGCGGAAACGTGGAAGACTCAGGTGGCTGAGCTGTGTAAGGTGGAGGTGGCGGAGCTGTGGAAAACTCTGGTGATGGAGCCATGGAAGGCTCTGGAGACGGAGCTGTGGAATGCAGATCTGTGGAAGGCTCAGGGGGCGGAGCCGTGGAAGGCGCCAGCTCTAGAAACTCACGGAAGTGATCCTCAACTGGATGGTCAACTTGCTCGAGGAGGAGAATTCTGATGGCTGCTAGATCCATATTGGGTCAGTTCTTCTGTGATGAGGCAGGCGAGAAATGAGGATCTATACGCAGCTTTATTAAAATAAACAAGAAAGCTCAGAATAAATCAAAACATAGGGAACCTAACACAAGTCGTTAGTGTTACAAGGTCTCAGGTGTGAATGGGGAGCAGGTGTGTTAAATTTGGTGTCATCGCTCTCACACTCCCTCATACTAGTCACTGGAAGTTCAACATGGAACCTCATGGCAAATAACTCTGAGGATCTGAAAAAAAGAATTGTTGCTCTACATAAAGATGGCCTAGGCTATAAGAAGATTGCCAAGACCCTGACACTGAGCTGCAGCATGGTGGTCAAGACCATACAGCGGTTTAATAGAACAGGTTCCACTCAGAGCAGGCCTCGCCACGGTCGACCAAAGAAGTTGAGTGCATGTGCTCAGTGTCATATCCAGAGGTTGTCTTTGGGAAATAGACGTATGAGTGCTGCCAGCATTGCAGCAGAGGTTGAAGGGGTGGGGGTTCAGCCTGTCAGTGCCCAGACCATACGCCGCACACTGCATCAAATTGGTCTGCATGGCTGTCGTCCCAGAAGGGAGCCTCTTCTAAAGATGATGCACAAGAAAGCCTGGCATGGATTACTGGAACCATGTCCTGTGGTCTGATGAGACCAAGATAAAGTTATTTGGTTCAGATGGTGTCAAGTGTGTGTGGAGGAGTACAAAGACATGGGGCTGCAGACCATGACAAAATGTTTCATTTTTGGGGAAAATGATGGGCTGTGTTTGCCGTGTAAATCCCCGCGAACCACCTGCCACCCCGGCATGCTTGCTGGCTCCCATCTGAGCTCGGGATGATTGCGGACCACTTCGCGGCCGGCCTTCCGGTCCCTTGAGCTCCTGGAATTGGATGACGATAATCACCGCTACATCAGAGAGCGTTACAGCGGCGTCTGATGTTGATGGCTCGTCTGCGTGCCCAGTCTGAGCCTGATGCACAGAGATCCGATATGCTTTCCCGGGTACCGCGAGCGTGAGGTTGGACCGGAAAATCCCGTCCTCCTCCCCCTCATGGCTATTTGATTGGTTCCATGGGCATGTGCGCCTCTACAGCCACGCACCCCCTCCCGGTTCCTTTCTTCCCGGACATGCATGACGAGCTGAGCAAGCCAAGCTTCCTCGCTCCTCCGCTCTCACTACCCTCTCACTACCCCCCCTGCACGCCATGGCCCCCTCCTGCAAGTCCACTGGGCCAAGGCACTCCAAAATTTGCACTTGGGTTGTCCTGTTCTTGACGTGCCGCAGGAACTGCACTCGAACAGGTGATGGCCACCCTCGTGGTCCGGAAACGAACACATGGACTGTACCTGGTCGCAGTAGAGGAGGTAGACAAAGCACGCTTTCTCAAAAGCTCCCGTCTCCCAGCTCCATCCATTCGGTGACACCACATGACGACCAGCAGTCCTCAGTGGTGAAGAAACAGACAGAGGCTATTTCACACATCCTGCCCTGCCGCAAACCTGCCGCCAGGGGCCATGCCCTGTCTGCTCGCCGATGGCGTCCTCCTGCGGCTTTCAAGAAAGAAAGAAAAGCGGTGCTCTGCCTCAACAAGTACGGGCCCAGCTCTCAGCCCCGGCGTCGAGCTCCCCCTCATCTCACGGACCCCCTCGAGGACCCGGAAGGCTCCCAGGCGCTCCTGAGATGACCGACCCAGAGACCGAGACGTTAGCTCCGGAGCTGGTAAGACCACTCCATCCCCCGGGGGCTGCGGTACTCACATTCTCAATAATAGAGCTATTTCCTTTTTTGTCTATGGATCACCTGGCCCGCAGATGCCGTTCTCACGGCACTCTGCCGCCAGGCCTCAATAGTCCTGGCATGCAGGACGCGGCCACAGTCCTTCTTCAGCCCCACGACTGTCCCCCGGCCGGCCGGTTCTGACGAGTCTAGAGGACGCCTGCAACCGGACCTCCTCCTCCAGTCACGAACCCAGAGCAAGGTAAGTGCTTTGAGTTTGTTCTCAGTTTTTCTACCTGCTTCGCCCCGCTTCGAAGCCCCCACCGGGTACGTCAAAAATACTCGTCCCCTTGGTACCCCCAACACAGAGTTTGGAGGCATGGCTTTCACTACCCAACCCGTCACGCTGGCTGTACCGGACCATTCGACTCGTGCCACTCACATCCCCGGCAAACTCAATGTGGTAGCGGACGTGCTGTCACGACAACGCTTGCCCAGTGGAGAGTGGAGGCTTCACCCCCAGTCGGTCCAGCTGATTTGGGAACGATTCAGCAAGGCCCAGGTAGACCTGCTTGCCTCCCGAGAGACCTCCCACTGCCTGCTCTGGTATGGCCGAACAGAGGCTCCCCTCGGGGCAGATGCGCTGGCACACAGCTGGCCCACGTGGCTGCGTAAGTACGCATTTCCCCCAGTGAGCCTTCTTGCACAGGTGCTGTACAAGGTCAGGAAGGACGAAGAGTAAGTCACACTAGTGGCTCCATACTGGCCCACCCGGGCCTGGTTCTCGGACCTCGTACTCCTCGCGACAGCCCCTCCCTGGCGAATTCCCCTGAGGAAGGACCGTCTTTCTCAGGGGCAGGGCACGCTCTGGCATCCGCATCCAGACCTCTGGAAACTCCACGTCTGGTCCCTGGACGGGACGCGGAAGATCTAGCTGGCCTACCACCTACTGTCGTAGACATGATCAACCAAGCCAGAGCCCCTTCCACCAGGCAGCTCTACACCCTGAAGTGGCGCTTGTTCGCTAATTGGTGTTCTTCCGGGGCTGAAGACCTATTCCTGCAGGAGAGGTTGGAGGGGAGGCTGTCCCCGTCCACCTTGAAGGTGTATGTTGCTGCTATCGTGGCCCACCACTACGCAGTAGACGGCAAGTCCCTTGGTAAGCACGACTTAATCATCAGGTTCCTAAGAGGCGCCCAGAGGTTAAATCCCTCCCGGCCAAGCCTGTTCCCCTCCTGGGACCTCTCGGTAGTCCTCGCAGGCCTCCAGAGACCTCCCTTTGAGCCGCTAGAATCAGTTGGACTCAGGGCCCTCTCTCTTAAGTCTGCCCTGCTGATCGCGCTCTCCTCCATCAAGAGGTTCGGGGACATGCAAGCGTTCTCTGTCAGCGACACTTGCCTGGAGTTCGGTCCGGCAGACACTCATGTGATCCTAAGACCGCGACCGGGCTACGTGCCCAAGGTTCCTACCACGCCCTTTAGAGACCAGGTAGTGAACCTGCAAGCGCTGCCCCGGGAGGAGGCAGACCCAGCCCCGTCGTTGCTGTGTCCAGTACGTGCTTTGGTGTACCTATCTGGACCACACACATAGTTTTAGACACTCTGAGCAGCTCTTTGTATGCTTTGGGGGACAGCGGAAAGGAAACGCTGTCTCCAAACAGAGGCTTTCCCACTGGGTAGTAGATGCCATTTCATTGGCTTATCACACTCAGGCCGTTCCACCCCCCTTGCGGGTCCGAGATCACTCGACAAGGAGTGTTGCGTTCTCGTGGGCACTGGCCAGGGGTACCTCCCTGGCAGACATTTGTAGAGCAGCGGGTTGGATGACACCCAACACCTTACGAGATACTAAATCTCAGGGTTGAGTCCGTTTCATCCCGTGTTTTCTCAGGTCCGAGCCAGTAGAACTCGGTAACACGCTGATGGGCTGGCTGGGTGAATCGCTTGCATATAGTGCCCTTTCCCTCGCTTGAGGTAAAACTGTGCGTCTTTTTTCCCAGGAGATTCCACTCAACTCGAATCCCTGGTCGATTCTTCCCTAGCCCTCATGGGTCCGCAGTTCGGCGGAGGAACTTGCCAACCCAATCCACTTCGGGTACTCAAATCTACCCTATAATGGAATAGGTGCTCCACAGGGTGAGGACTCCTACGCGGACTCTCCCTGTGTGTATTTTCCGCGATATGGTCCCCTTACGAGCGGACCCACGTTTTCCTTGGGTAAGTTTTGGCTGCCCACCGGTCGCCGTGTGTAGCAACTCCCCCCTCGCTGAGGCTGGATCTACCACCGTGCCACTTCCACGTGTTGCCTAAAAACACATGTGATGTATTCACCACCTTACCTCCCCAGCTGGGTAGGGGTGGTCTCCGCAGGGTCTTTTCCCCCTGAAAGAATAGGAAATTGGGTAATACCCCTTCCCTCAGTGTGTGTAAGGGCCCTGGCTGTCTATTGCTCTATGCGAGAAACATAGAGAGAAAAGAGGCCCAGCCAGGCTTGGCCCGTTCCCAGGTTGGCAAGCGTCACCTTGTTCCCCTCTCAGGGTAACCAAAAAGGATTCCGACGAATTTTGTGGGGCATTGGGGAAGGGTACGTGTAGTCTGATACAGCTGGTCGTCTGGCACGTAAAAAAACACCTGCCCGCTCCTGTGTCAGACCACGTATACGGCTCAGTGCATGGTGTGATTTAAATTGGACCCCTAGTGTCGCTTCTCCGACACAACGTGGAGAGAGCGACAGAAGGGGAACGTCTAGGTTACGAATGTGCTCAAGAGAGACCCCTAGTGTCGCTTCTCCAACACAACGTGGAGAGAGCGACAGCAGGGGAACGGAGGTTACATTCGTAACCTAGATGTTTTTGTTTCATAAAATAGCTATAGCAGTGATATTCAAGGACATAACTTAAAGGTGCTGTAAGTGATTTTAGCATTCTGAAGCTTTCACGTGACTGAGCCATTGAATTAGAAACGCCCCCTCCTTCCAAAACCCCACCCTCCCAAGATAATATTGAGACCAAAACTGAGCAAAAGAGCAGCATTTTTTGTTCCTGTGGCTGTCAAATTCAACAGAGGCAAAATAGCGCCCTTCACAGACATTATGAATCATAGCTTGAATGATCCGTTTCAAATGCAACTCATGAGAACAAGCAAAGTGATTGACAGGTGAAAAGCGTCAGTGTCTACAGACACATTTTTGTTTGCTGTTTATAAAGTCTACAGCTGTCACATAGACCAGTGAGATATCTCAGGACACCTATTTCATTAAAGGGGACCTATTATGCAAAATTCACTTTTACATGGTGTGTGTACACAACCACTCTACAATGTTAAAAGTCCACCCACTCCTCTTTCTTATATTTCTATTAATCAAAAACAGTCTGTCAAAATGACTGCTTTTTGTTTCTGGTCTAAAACTACGTCATGTTAGAGCAGGCCTTGCCCAAGACTGGTGACAGACTTTTTGAAATCCTCCATTTTCTTCCGTGCTGGAGCAGATACAGTGAGAAGAATAATGTCTCAGCTTCGTAAGCATCATAAGTGTTCTGTTGTTGGCTGTAAAAGTGAACATAAGAGTCTTCATGTACTCCCGGCATCAGAGCCACTGAAGTGGACAAGTTTTGATTTTGAAGGAAATGTGCCCCAAAACTTACCAAAATGTGTGTGTGTTTGTGCAAATAATTTTACACCAGACTGCTTTGTGAATGAGTGTCAATATAAAGCAGGATTTTCTAAAAATGTGATTCTCAAGCATGGATCAGTACCAACTGTTGGTGTTCCAGCTTTATATCCTGAAGATGTAAATATCACACTTTATATTTTGTGAATGTTTGCACATCGCTTTTCCGAAAGTGCCTGTTAACTGATTCCATGGCTAATGCAGCTAAAGTTACAATTGTCTCTGATTGTATTCACGGACAACATATATATATATATATATATATATATATATATATATATATATATATATATATATATATATATATTCATACATATATGGCTGAACTCCGGTATTTACGCTGTCAGTCATATTGGTTCTGATTTGTTGTTGCTGTAGAATAAGAAGCACAAACTGTAAAGGCTAAGCCCTCTTCCGGAAAGGGGGCGGGGAGCAGCAGCTCATTTGCATTTAAAGAGACACACAAAATCAGCGTGTTTTTGATTCCACCCAAAAAGAGGCATCTATAACATGGTTTAATAAATAATACGTGGGGTATTTTGGGCTGAAACTTCACAGACACATTCTGGGGGACCTGAGACTTATATTACATCTTGTAAAAAGGGGCATAATAGGTCTCCTTTAATATCCTTAAGGGAGTAGGAAGATTTTTTCGATACTTTTCCATGAAAAATTCACTTGCAGCACTTTTAATGTTATTTTGAGATTTTGGACATGGACTTTATTACCAACGGCTGGTGGAATCTCAAAACTGCAAATGCACAAACTGATTTTAGGCTGAGAATAGAGGTGCTTCTCAAACGTCTTAGCAATTACCTTTTTCTCAGGAAAATAGCAAATTGCACTTTATGCCACTTCATTTACATACAATACACCCAGAGTTTGCTATAGCCTCACCCACTTGTACTTTGCGCTGGCATGGAAATTGCACTTACAATTAGCACTTTCACAAAAATTGGATAAGTAGCACACGGTCATTGCCGAAAAGCGCTGTCCTTAGCACTCTCATGAAAATAAAGCCCCAAGTGTACGAGTAACTGTGTAAAGTGTGATTGCATAAAGCATCATTATTCAAGAATGGTTCAAACTTGTTTTTCTGATTAACATTTTTTTAATGATTCATATAGATAACAAAGAAAAGCAAAACAAATATACACAGAATCAACATTTAACCCCCACTATTTCCCCTCCCCCTCCCCAAACCCACCCTGACCCTCAACAACATCCCTGTGGTCACACATGATTATAGACACACACACACACACACACACACACAAACATAAAAAAAAACTTCCATCCCCTTAAAACAATTTGTCTACCAATCATAACACTGGTTAGGACCCAATTTCTTTGTGCTTATCTCCTATACTAATGACCGCCCCATCACCTAAAATACTGGGGCAAAATAAAATATGAGTGCCCAATACATCGCACATAAACCTCTGAAACTACAACCAAAATTTGTCGATTTTAACACACCACCAACTAAAATGGGTTGTGTCTTAATCTTCTGATTGGTATCGCCAGCAGGTGGGTGTGACTTTAAGACCAAGTCTATAAAATCTAGAGGGGGTCCAATACAATCGATGTAAAATCTTGAATTGCATAAGGTGCACCCTTGCATCTCTAGATGCAGACATGACTTTTTTTTTTTAATCCTAGCCCACACTCCTCCTCCAATACCAAGTCATCATGTGTATTAACCTCACTCACAACCCACTCTGACCATCAGAAAGGGGATCTATTAATACATAATTTTGGGTTCAGCCATATGCTTGAGGCAACATTTAAATAAATGTCCGAATTAAACACGCTGGACACTTTTGTCCATACCGAGTGCCAATGCGAGATAACAGGGTGTAACTTAACTTTTCCTATTAGTTTGATAGAAAGGCTTTGCAATGGCAAAATAGGGGCAAGAACTTCCTGTTCAATACAAAACCAGGGAGGTGCTCTCTCAGGTGGAAGTGACCAATAAAACCTTTTTAATAAATGGTCAAAATTAACTAACTAAATCACACAAATTTGCTGGGAATAAAATACCCAAATACTTAATGCCTTGTTTGGGCCACTGGAACGTGCCCGGCTGAAAAGCCGTTAGCGGGCAGTACACTGTCAGAGCCAAAGCTTCAGATTTAGACCTAGTAACTCTTTTTATGTGGAGGGCAGGCATAGATCTTGTAGGGTCGGAGAGGAATAATAAAATATCATCTACGTAAAGAAAAAGCTTATGTGCCACACCTCCTGCTACCACCCCTGGAAAACCATCCTCCTTTCATATCGTGGCTGCTAATGGTTCCAGGGTAAGACAGAACAATAATGCTGGGTGCCCATATCCAGAGTAAAATAAGTTAATCCATTTGTTTGTACCGCCACTACCTGGTGTTTATTAAGTAACTTAATCAAACCAATAAAATTATTCCCGAACCCGTACATTTCCAAAATCTTAAAAAGATAATCCCATTCTACCATATCAAATGCCTTTTCAGGGTCAAGTGGGATGGCAGTGACCGATGTTGGATCATTCGCCACTGACCACATGATATTGTTGAAATGCCTAATGTTATCAGAAGAGTTCCTGCCCCAAATAAACCCCACCTGATCTATATGTATAAGAGATGTCATAACTTAATCGGTTAGCCACAATTTTTGACATTATTTTAATGTCAAGCTTGATCAGAGAAATTGGACGGTAACTCTTACACTCGTTTAGATCTTTGTCCTTTTTAAGAATCAGAATGATCCGGTCTTGCGTCATGGTTGGCGGAAACTTTCCATTCTTTAATACATCAGTACATCAGTTTATCAATACATCAACTGATGTACATCATACATCAGTTTCTGTGAGGACATGTGCATCCCTACTAGGACATTTTTATCATTCTACAATGATAAACCATGGTTCACAGGAAAACTCAGACAGCTTCGTCATGCCAAAGAGGATGCTTACAGGGGTGGGGATAGGCCAGGAACATTATGAATAAGGAAATCAGAGTGGCTAAAAGAAGTTACTCTGAGAAGCTGAAAAACAAGTTTTCAGCTAAAGACCCTGCATCAGTGTGGAGTGGCCTGAAACAACTTACTAATTACAGGACTCCTATCAACAACCCTTTGGTGGACCAACGACTGGCTGACCTGAATGCGAATTGCAGATTCGAAAGGCCCAATTTCACACCCCACACGCACTCGGACCTTCACTTCACACTCCTGCTACTCAACCTGCACTCAAGATCTGTTAAGACGATGTGTGCCATGTCTTTCGGAAGCAAAGGTCAAGGAAGGTGTCAGATGATGTCTCACCAGCATGCCTTCGATCCTGTGCTAACCAACTGGCCCCGATCTTCACTCAGATCTTCAATAAATCACTGGAACAGTGTGAAGTCCCATGCTGCTTCAAACACTCAATTATTATCCCTGTCCCTAAGAAACCAAAAATCACAGGACTTAATGACTACAGACCTGTCGCCCTGACGTCTGTGGTCATGAAGTCATTTGAGAGACTGGTGTTGGCCCACCTTAAGGACATCACTGGACCCTTTCTGGATCCCCTTCAATTTGCCTATCGAGCAAACAGGTCGGAGGATACAGTCAACATGGGATTGACTGGGGACATACACAAGGATCCTTTTTGTGGAATTCAGCTCGGCTTTCAACACCATCTCCTTGTTCCCATGTCTATCTGTCAGTGGATTACCAGTTTTCTGACAGACAGGCAGCAGCTTGTGAGAAAATTCATTTCCAGCACCTGTACCATCAGCACTGGTGCCCCCCAGGGATTTGTGCTCTCCCCACTACTCTTCTCCCTCTACACCAATGATTGCACCACCAAGGATCCTTCTGTCAAACTCCTGAAGTTTGCAGATGACACCACTGTCATCGGCCTCATCCGAAATGATGATGAGTCTGCATACAGAAAGGAGGTTGAACGGCTGGCTCACTGGTGCAGTCATAACAACCTGGAGCTGAACATACTCAAAATGGTGGAGATGATTGTAGACTTAAGGAGGAACACCCCAACATTGTCCCCCCTCACCATTCTAAAAAGCACTGTGGCAGCAGTGGAGGCATTCAGGTTCCTGGGCACTACCATCTCACAGGACCTGAAGTGGGAGATACACATTGACTCCATTGTGAAAAAGGCCCAGCAGAGGTTGTACTTTCTTCGCCAGCTGTAGAAGTTCAACCTGCCACAGGTGCTGCTGAAACAGTTTTACTCAGCAGTCATTGAGTCTGTCCTGTGAACTTCAATAACTGTCTGGTTTGGTGCAGCTACATAATCAGACATCAGAAGACTGCAGAGGACAGTCTGGACTGCTCAGAGGATTATTGGTTGCCGGTTGCCCCCTGCCCCCCTTCAAGAACTATAAACTTCCAGTGTAAGGAAAAAGGCTGTAAAAATCACCCTGGATCCCACTCACCCTGCCCATTACCTTTTTGAACTGTTGCCTTCTGGCCGACACTTCAGAGCTCTGAGCACCATAACCGTCAGACACAGGAACAGTTTTTTCCTTCAGCCTATCCATCTCATGAACAGTTACAATTGCGCAATAATTATCTGCAATACACAGTTAAGTCTATTTATATTATCCAACATACGCACTTCTGCCATTACATACTTTGCTCTGTACATAATATACTGTATTTTGTTCTGTATATAATGGATTTGTATTAGATTTGCACTACGTGTGTGTGTGTGTATGTGGGTATGTATGTAGGTGTGTATCGGAGTGTATGTACGTATATGTATAATTATTTATTTGTATTACAATTTTTTTTTTCTTTAATTATCTATGTCTTGCTGCTGTTTTTGTATTGTTTTTGTATTGTTATGTACTAGAAGCTTCAGTCACCAAGACAAATTCCTTGTATGTGTAAGTATACTAGGCAATAAAGCTCATTCTGATTCTGATTAATGATTCTGTATAAACTTCTAGCAAAAGTGGAGCCAATTCTGTAGCATAAGCTCTAAAAAATTCAGTGGCAAAGCCATCTGGCCCTGGAGCCAATTACTTAATTACCTCGCCAAGCTCCTCCAAGGTTATCTCAGAATCAAGATAATTTTTTTGCTCAGCGGTCAGTTCTAATGGTTCCACAAAGTTTCTAATATCCTCATCAGTAGACAAAGATGTGGAACTACAGAGATCAAGCATACGAATTCTTTAAAAGCATTATTAATATCAATGGCTGAGGTAAATATTTCACCACAAGCAGATTTCACTGAGGGAATGGTAGAAAAAGGCACTCTGTTTTATATATATAGCCAGTAGTTTTCCTGCCTTGTTCCCCGACTCCCGAAGTATAACTGTCTTGCCCTGAATAAACAAAACTCCACCTTCCGTGACAAAATAGTATTATATCTGTATTTAAATTGGGTTAATTCTCTGAGGCCATCAGACTACATTTGGCACTTCAGCTTTGCCTCTGAACTTTAAATATTCCCTTCCAACTCGACTAGTTCTTGTGCTTGGTATTCTTTGGTGAATGAGGCATACTCTTTGATCCGGCCCCTAAGAATTGCCTTAAGTGCCTCCCGAGCCACACCCACAGATGATACTGGGGACCAGTTGGTCTCCATATAAACATTGATTTCAGCCTTTAACATTTGTTGGAATTCAGGATTTTGCAAAAGGGATACATTAAAGCAACAACTATATGATTTACTTTTCTCCATATGTGGCAACACCTAAAACTCACCAGGGTGTGATCTGAGACTAAAATGTTTCCTATTGAGCAATCAAAAACAGTTGAAATGAGGGACTTAGATATAGAAAATATATATTCTAGAACAAATCTTATGGACTTATGAAAATGTTTTTATAGTCCCTACCAGATAGGTTCAAAAGTATCCAAATATGTGTAAGACAAAGATTTGTACACTGTGAAGGGTCAAGGGGGCTCCAGGGGGCACACTTTTGCTTCACTATGATCAAGGACTGAGTCCATCAAAATATTAAAGTCTCCTCCCAATATTATATCATGAGAGGTGCTAGCAGCTTGCAACATCTCTTCAAGATCTATAAAAAAAAGCCCTGATCATCAACTTTAGGTGTGTAAATATTAGCCAAAAACAGACTTTTCCCCTGAATGTTTGCTAAAGCAATAATGAATAATGAAAATTCCTAATGTATCTTAATCTAGTTGAGACATTTGAATTGTAGACGCTTACAGTGTAATGACTCCCCTGCTCTTACTTGAGCCAGTACTAAAGAAAACATATCCATCCCATATCTTCCCAAATCAGCTTCCTGTGGGGAAAGATACATTTCTTGAAGAAACACTATATCATATGTCTTACGCTTAAGAAGAGAAATAACTTTCCTTCTTTTTATGGGGTGCCCAACCCATTCACATTCCATGTGGAGAGAGACAATGCACTCATATTAACATTTGACATTTTGACATAATAAAAAAATAGATTGTGTTATATTATAATTACCACATTCCAACATTCGTGCAACAATCGAACCCCAAACTTCCCCCCGAACCAAACAAACAGAAAAAACCCCACGCACAACAGTGCCAACTGCCGTCAATCCCTCTAAACACAAACAGTCCATGTACGCCTACGAGAGCCCCCGTGACAAATTTGCCGTCGAATTGTTCAAGTCCAGTGTTTCAAAACAAATTTTGTGAGATAGAATTACACAACAAAAGATAATCTATTCAGTGAGCCGGCTCATTCAGCATCTACATGAGTGCAACAAATGACCTAATCAATCCAATTACCTATAAGAAATACTACTCAAAACAAACTCCTGCCAAAAGGAGGCAAGAACATGCAGATTCATCCACACAACTCATTTAGGAATTTCACCATATCTCGGCCTTCTTCATTCGCAGGAATTCCAACAATTTGGATGTTGTTTCACCGATTACGATTCTCAAGGTCTTCCAACACTTCCCAGACACACTCCAAATCCACCTTAGTTGCTAGCGGGTTAGCAGATAATTCCCTCTCCAATGACTCTAGATAATCGATATTCCCTACTCTTGTAACCATCTCAGTGAATTTTGTCTGCATGGAAGTGATCGATCGACATATTACAGCAAAATCCTCAAAGTCAGCAGTGACCTTCGTCCGCACAGCCGATATGATCAACATTTCTCACTGAATTTCCCACACTTCTCTGACCAAATCGGCTCCCTGGCTCACGGCCTGCTGCTCCGGGTTGTCAGCTATTGTCCTCCTAGAACAGAGTGCATCGAATCTCACCAGTTTATGACATTAATAGTATTCAAACTAGCAAAGTATGAAGAGCTCACCGTTCACATGTCCAAACCTCGCATGGGGTCCATGTTCCTGGTTCAAACTTGTTTTAACCATTCTTGCACTCTGAAAGGTAATACTTGGTATATCAGCTTATTAAAGTTTTTAATTGTTTTTACCAAACTTTCCCATAGAGTTCAAAATAGAAAATAAACATTTCAAGTATGTAAAGAGTAGCTTTAGGATTCTTTATCAGACTGAGAGTGAGTTTTGTTTACCATCCATGAAGAATGCAGTTAAGGGAGATGTACTTTATTGATTAATGTCTGCAGAGCAAACATGTTATTCTGTCACACTGATAGCACTGGAATGTCAAACAACTGCGTGCTGGGTAATGACACTTCCTGAAATGGTGCTGCTTATGTGATGTGACTCACATAAAATGCTGTGCTTTGTGTGAGAGAGCAGTGGCAAAGAGTGTGAGTCTTGGTCTCTTAATTGATAGATAAGCTACCCGATCTTTCATAGAAAATGAGTGATCCATATGGAAACACAGAGATTGCATGATTACCCAGCCATCTATCTCTTACAACTTTTCTATTGTTAGGCAAGCGTCACTGTTATTATTATTTATGCCTTGTGTTAGTGATTTAAACAAACCCCTAACCATAAGTATACAAATTTGTTGCATAATTCAAACCAACACAGCTAGTTACATGTAAGACACCACAAATAAGCAGCTCATTGAGGAGAAGTGTGTTTTTACATTTTCTTAGTTCAAACTTACGATTTTCAGCTGGCAGATGAACAGGTAAATAAATAAATAAAAGCACGACAGTAACCACAATATACATTGAGGGGGATGTGCACCCCCCCATCCCCCAATAATCATATATGACAAAACTGTCCTCCCCAACAATTATTGGTCTATTATGCACCGCTGTTTAATTGCCATTTTGTTGCAGGGATAACATGATGGTTTAAAAAAGTAAATCATTTTATCGTGCTCAGTAGTCTAACAGCAGTCTAGTGTTAGTGCCATGTAAGAATCTAACTAAACATGCAATATCTGAATACTATTTTATGATAGAAATGTGGCACAGACCAACAGTAATTTCAAAGGGTGAAAACTCTTCACCATTTGGCCAAATTCGTCTTTTTGACTTGAAAATAGTACATGCACTGTATGTAATTGTAATTGTGAATGTAATTGTGAATGTGAAAATATTAACAGAGCAGTTTCTGCATATGAGGCTTAAGACAATGTGTGTGTATATATGGTTGTGGCAAGGACAGTGTCATTTATTTTTCATTCAAATATTATTTGTAAATAACTGACTATACATTTGTGATTTTCTAAGTAATATCTTTATAACGATTTATTTTGTATTTTTTTTACAGCAGCTCTTAAGTGACTTATTCCAAAAGACTTCAATGTTCATCAATCGTAACCATTTCATTTTAAGTATGCCACCTATTAAAGGATTAGTTAATGTAATAATGAACATAAAACATATTTTAAGCAGCCCTTTTCCATAGAATAACAGTTTACAGTTAGCAGGAGCTGTCAACCTTTAAAAAAAGGACAAATACTTTTAAGCACTTGAAAAGGTGCTGTATAAACACATCATGAAAGTAGTCCATATGACTTATTCATATTCCAAGAGTTGAATGGACTACTTTTATATGTTAAAAAGGAAAGAGCAGTGTAAGGGTTCATGAAGAAAATATTGTGTTACAAAAAAAAAAAAAAAAACAGTGAGGGTGAGGAAATGCTTTTGTGTTTTTTTTGTTGTTGTTTCTTGCCAGCCAGCTAACTCAGTCATCATTTTACTGGTAATTCAATGATGAAAAGAAATTTGAATGATACTTTTGCAAAAAAGAAATGTAAGCTGACTGAAACAGGCAAATTGCTAACAATGCAGACACACTGTGAGTATTGTACTGTGTGAACATGTGCTGTGTGAAGATAAAAAAACAATATCTTTTAAAACCAAATAAATGATCGCATTTAAAGCCTTTATTCGGAAAATTATTGTTTATTAAATTATTAAATAATTAAAGGCCCAAAGACAACTTTATTTTTGTGTTTGAAATTCAGAAATGTTAAATACATGGGATGGAAATGCTACTTTATTCACAAATTAGGTTTGCATTATCCTCATTTTGTCCATAAATTTGTACCTTTAATTGAAACATGACTATTCAAATCATAAATCATTCAAATAAACTGACACACAGCCATTAGTGTGAAGCCTGGAGAGGAAATAACATCAGTTCACCTGCATCAAATGGAAGTCATTGTTCATGTCACGAAGAGAAGGTGAAACTCAAGCTCTTTTCGTCCCCTGAAGAACTGATGTGATAATCACATGACAGCACTACAGGTCTACAATTAGCTGCACTGCCAGTGCACTGTCATCTGGCCAGCAGCATGAGCTCTGACCTGTGTGTAATCAGGTTGTAATGATGGACATGTGTCTGTTAGTGGGGGTGGAGGGAACCCTTCATTTGAGACACTCTTACTATTACACAGGTGCTCAACATCCATTTATTTGTATCCATAGTTTTTGGTATTGAATTAAATAGTTACATTTATTAGCACCACATTTTTTAGATTTTAGATAAAATCGAGACAACTGTGTTCTCTTCCATTAATTTCTAGATTTTTAGCACAAGAGCACGTTTGATCTGAAGTTGTCAATTATATTTTTATAGTGCTTTTCACAACACATGATTTCAAAGCAGCTTTACAGAAAGTAAAGCTATGATGTCTGCAATGTCTTTAAAGTCCTCACTGTGCTATTTAACTGCATGCTAAACAGCATGAATAGGTGAGTGTGGTTCTAACAGTTATTCCATCAATGTGTGCTACCCCGGAGGCTTTTGCTTTCATGCACTGTCTCCATGTTTATATCTGCATCTCCCGCTGAACGCATTAAGCCTTTCTGTGGGTCCCCCCTCTAGTCCGGCCAGGCCCCCCTCAAGCACGGGACAAAAGGTTTAGTTGCCCCCCTTACTGGGGGCACTGATGGCTGGCACAGACTTCAGTTAGTAGTCAGTACACAGCAACTTATAGCGGTGGGTGTGGGACATTGGGCTGGACTGAAGCTGGATAAGGCAGGCTCTGCTTCCCTCAGGATACAGTTGAGACAAGGAAACAGAGAGAATAATATTAGCGTAGATGCCATTCACTTTAAAACAAAGTATGGTTTCCAGTTCCAGCAGACCTGACTGGCAGCATACTGTAACTATGAGTTGAAGGATAAATTAGATGTATGCCAGGCTGAATAGATGAGTCTTTAGTCTAGACTTAAACTGAGAGAGTGTGTCGGAGTCCCAAACAATACGAGGAAGACTATTCCATAATTAGGAGACAATTAGGAAAAGGCTCTGTCTCGTTTTCTGGATTCTATGTATTATTTACTTTGGTCAAAAGTTTTGAGACATTTGACTGAAATGTTTCTCATGATCTTAAAAATCTTTTGATCTTAAATGTTTGAAATGAGTTTTGTAGACAAAAATATAATTGTGCCAACATATTTATTTATTTCATTATAAAACAAATGTAATTTAAAAAAAAGTTTTTGAAATGGATTACTTGGACCAAATAATACAGAAAAGCAGCCAATAAGTGCCCAATATAGATGGGAACTCCATCAATACTGTTTAAAAAGCATCCCAGGGTGATAACTCAAGAAGTTGCTTGAGTAAATGTCAAGAGTACATGTCTGCAAATTCTAGGTAAAGGGGGACTACTTTGAAGATGCTAAAATATAAAACAGGTTTGTTTTGGATTTTGTTTAGTCACAACATAATTCCCATATTTCCATTTATGTTATTCCATAGTTTTGATGATATTATACTATTGTTCTAAAATAAAAAAAAATTAAAAATAAATAAATAAAATTAAAAATTATAATAAAGAATGAGAAAGGGTTTCAAAACTTTTGACCGGTAGTGTATATGCAAAATAGCATAAACGTATGTATGTATGTAATGTGTCTCTGGCTTTAAATGTAATCCACATAAAAATAAAACAGAACAATAATATAAGATAAAAACATATAAAATTATAATAACACTTACTTAAAAGACTTGAATTCAAGACTTCGCTTAAATCATGTCAATAGCACTTCCTATAGGAAAGAAAAAAATTACAATGAGATATATTTAACATCTCAATTATTTCTCGAAGCAGAAGACATTGAATGGAGAGCAAATTAAGATTATTTACTTATGTCTCCGACTTCACAGATGCTTCTCTTGAGAAAAGACTCTTCTAGAGTTACAGAAAAGATGCAAACAAATGTAAAAAAAAACAATTGTTGAATCTCACTATCAAAAAATCTCACTATCAACTCAAATATTTCTCATCCAACTCTCCTAAGACCAAATAACCTGAGCTATGCTATCCACATTATTCTTATCGTATGTCAACAACTAACTCAATCATGTCTATTTTTATTTGTCTTAAGGAATTTTTGAAGAAACATCTTTGACACAGTTAATACTTAAAGATGAGAACAGCTGATGTGTTGAATAGATGAGCCAGTAACGCTTCAGATCATTGAGACAAAACAATGTTTCAGATCTGTGATGGATCTGTTGAGGTGCTTTGTCAAAACTTCTGCTCCTTATCCGCAGCCTTTGGGCACTTCCTATAAACACAGTCCATGCTCACCCACAAACGGCAGACCCATGAGTTACAGCAGTACTGCAGGACACACAGATTCCATCTGATCAATAAGGCACGACACTACTGTTTGCAGAAGCATCAGAGAGGAGAAAACAAATGAGATAGGAGCGAGAGAGAAGCAGAGAGATGGGCTGTTCTCACGACTTTAACTGCACTGAGAAAGCCCCACCTGCACACACAAAGTGTTGCTAGATGGGAGGGATGCAAACAGAGAAACACACACCAACAGCAGGAACACTAGAGTTACATGAGATAACTTGAGACTAACAGACAGTGTGCTCAGGCACTCTCGTTGTCTTGCTTTTAAACCCACATTGAAAAGAAATGTTCAAATATTAAATAACCATGTGAAAAAGGCAAATGTATATCTAGAATGCAATGTAAATATAGTGAATATAATACTTTTTTTATGTATTTTATTTTCATTATTATTATTATTTGGAACTTGATGGATGCAAACATAAAATAAGATTATTCATAACAAATTAATGATAATTGCAAAAGCTGTTTCACAATAATGTTATACTAAACATAAAAAGAAACTACTGATAATGAGCCGCATTCGATACATTGATATACAGTTCTTACAGTTACCTGTCTGTCTTGGACAATAATTGGACAAAAAGACAAAGGTACAAGACTATGTACTCAGGCACTGATTTACTAAAGGTTTGTGTTTATAAAAAATGTGCAAACTTCGTAGACCTGGCAAAAAGATGAGAACTGATCTAGTGACTTAGTCATGCTCAAAATAGCACATCTTGACAAATTTTTGCAGGGTTAATACTTACTTTGTTTACTAATCTTAAACCATGACTTGGACTGCACATAAATAAGTAATATTGGCATTATATTCATGATGTTAGTCAGAGGGGAACTGGCTCCCACAGTGAGTCTGGTTTCTCACAAGGTTATTTTTCTCCATTAATCAACATCTTATGGAGTTTTGTGTTCCTTGTCACAGTCGCCTTCAGCATGCTCACTGGGGTTCTAAATACAATTATAATTTAGTTATTTAATTTTTTACACAATTTACAATTATATTTAATCAAACCACACAATGATCACTCTAAGACTTTATAGATATAACAGTTTCATTTTTCTGCTAATGCCTGATCATCTGTAAAGTTGCTTTGAAACTATGTGTGTTGTGAAAAATGCTATACAAATAAAAATGACTTGACTTGACCCCGAAATGAATATGCAATTTAGATGTGTGCCTCCAAATATGCTAAATAAAGGGCAGTGTCAATGCAAATTAATTAACTTGCACCCGCAATGTGTTTTATCAAGACTGAAAGTCATTTCAGAAACGGAAACAGCAAGAGCAAATTAATAAGAATAAAAGCCAGTTATTGATTTGATTCATGCTCTGCATCATGCTGTCATTGTGTATAGAACATCCACTGATTACACATATTACAGTAATGTGATATTAAAATATTTCTCATGAAAAACTTTAAGATCTGATAATACTTATGATCATCCAAATCTTGATAAAATGCCTATTCTAACAAATTATGCCCACATTATGCTGTATTTCAATATTATATACATTGATTTTAAATAGAAAAATGTTGCAAGATACTTTAAGTGGCGGTTCTCTTCAATGCTCGATTGAAGTGAGCTGGCTAGGACACCGAACAAGAGTATGTTGCTCCTGCAAAATTATTTTCTCTTCTATACAGCCTCTCGTGTCTCTCGAGAGCACAGCTAACTTTACTACATTCAAGATCATTGCGGTTTGAAATTGAGTTTTCGTTTTTGTAAAAAAAATTGTGGTGTGATGGCTGTATATACTGTAATTTTCTTCTTTATGAATTTTGATTTGTGGCGATTTCGTCCTCTCCGCTTCATTATGAAACATTTCTATAGAAGAGTGACATAAAGTGGTATTCTTATCAACTTCCCATACACTTGTTAAACAGAAGTGATAAAAAAAAATGAATTCATATTAATAAATGCCATATTGAATAAAAATAAAATAGTATTTATTCAGTAAGGGGCATAATGTACATGAGCGTGCATTTGGTGCAACTTCCACACACAAAAGCCTTCTTTTGGAGGATGTGTCCAACATATTGCACGTATAGCTATTTGTGCAGTTTTCTTAGTAAATCACAGATAATAGGCCC
The DNA here is from genome assembly GCF_025860055.1 of Xyrauchen texanus. Taxonomy (NCBI): domain Eukaryota; kingdom Metazoa; phylum Chordata; class Actinopteri; order Cypriniformes; family Catostomidae; genus Xyrauchen; species Xyrauchen texanus. The sequence goes on from NC_068283.1 coordinate 2,567,568, forward strand.
ACATTGTGTACACACAATTTGGAAGATTGCACAAGCACAGTAGTATCCGTTATATAGGTTCTTAGTAAATCAGGGCCTTAATGTCTTTAATGAAGGAACAATTAACAATCCCATGAAGCACTGAAAATGATGTAATCGAATGAACAATTATGGAAAATATATAACTATTGGTTTAAAGTTAGAAACAATATATTGTGTAATTTTAGAGCAAAATTTTCAGATATATGCAAATATATAAGTAGTTTTAGAGTATAGAAGGAGCGATTCTCTGATTGGTGAATCTTCCTCTTCAGGATCATGGAAAGTGTAGGTCTTTACCAGAAATTCTGCTATTAAATGGAGTTTTATAAACAAGGTTCGGGAGGAGCAAGATAATTTAATCCAACCAATCACCTTGCTACAGTAAGCATATAAAGCTGCTTACCTCTACATGGTGTCGAGTCTTCCAGTATTTGGCTCCGCCTATTGCCCACGAATAGACCCAGGCAGTGACTCGGATCATCGGACGCAACTTTGCTGCAAAGCATTTGCCTTCATCAGAACAGCTCTTCCATCCAAACAATGTCGTTATTTAACAGAAGGTGCTACAGCAGCTCATTTGTTTTTTGCAGTATTGAGTGCTACCACGTTAAGTGTTTATATTTTTACTCTGTCTTTATTTCTATGCTCCATGTACCGAAGCAGTTAATAGCATAAAGTTGCTTCCGCAAACTGGCGGCTTTGGTGCTGTATACATGTGAAACAGCTCCCTCCGACTGCTCATATGTTTACACATTTTTTTAGTAAATATGTTTATATGTTTCTCATATATCTAAATTTCCCACCTGGAGCAGTCGATTGCGTGAAGCTGCTTCAGCAAACGAACTGCTTCGGCTCTGTATATATGTCAAACAGCTCTCTATGACTGCTCAAATGTTCTCTTATCTAAACTTTCCACCTGGAGTGGTCAATTGCATAAGTGTGCCTCTGTGAATGGGTGCTGCTCTGGCTTTATTCCACCTGAGCCCTATTACAGCTTCATTTGAACATGTGGAAAACAAAAGATTAACTATTTATTTCAATCACCATTCCAACACTATCCAACGTTTCAATCTGGTTCTCCCGCACAGGTGATTCCTGTCAGCCTCAATTACCTCGCCGCGCAGCTCGTTTAGGGCATGATCCATTCAACGATTCTGTTTGTCAACTTCTATCACCATCGTTCTCCCTTGAAAGTGCCCTTCGGAGCATGATTTAACACATTCAGAACACAGGGGCAATGATGCAACAGTGAACTCCTTCCAATCGAATGATACTGTAATTACAACTTTTCAAACCAACGCAGACATTTTAGTGTGAGCTCACTACCACGCAGCATTCGCTCTGACCAGTCCACAGCACACTGCCTGTGTTCGAACATACATAAGCCAATTTCGGCTCCGCAAGAGGCGGATCACACACCGCATCCCAACTCAATCATTCCTCAAACTCACCTTACCTCCTCTCAGCATTCGAGCTCGCTTTACCGCGCTGCCCCATTAACACGAAGCAAGTGCTGCTACAAACTTCCACTCAGCTCTACACTATAACATGACATTCCTTTATTCCTTGCTTCACGCAGGTAAAATCAATCTATCATTTTATTTTACAGACAGTCTTCTCTACTTTTGCCTGAATCATTGGATTACAAGCTTTTATTTACAAGCTTGACCATACAACTTATTTGAGGCATGATTTTAAAAGCATTTAATAATATGTCATAATTTTACGCTCCACCCAAGTTTAAAGTAACAGGTTTAAGTCCGCGCCAAATGACTCGGCTTGGCACCTTAATTTATACTCCAATATTTCAGATTTTCTATAGAATTTATTACAAGTCATCAGGGGTGTAAAGTAACGAATTACAAATACTGGCATTACTGTAATAATTACTTTTCTCCAAGAATTGTACTTTTTTAAGTAGTTAAATTTTTTTTATACTTTTACTTGAATGTTACGAATCTCTGTTGTTTGCCCTGTGTTTAGCCTCTGTCATCTGTTTCCCCCTGGACTAAACTTCCCATGATTCCCTGCCCTGATCGCTACCAGCTGTTCAACCATGGTTTTTACCAGTCTTTTATTACCTCAATTATCCTTTGTTTATATATTGCCATGTTGTCTGTTCCCCATTGTCGGTTGTTCATGTTTCTATCCAGATCTATCTTTTTGTTTCTCCTTGTTTGTTTTCTTTTTGTTTAATTTCCTGTCTTGCCTTGTTTCAGCAGTATCTTGCTTTACATTTTGTTTTATTATTATTAATGAAAGCTGCATTTAGATCCTGCTACTGTGACCTCCCTCATTGCTACAGAACAACCGACCAAAATGGATCAAGCGGCTCCTTTCATTCAGCTGACCCGAGCGTACTTACTCCTCCAGGAATATTCCCATCTGTTTTCTGATTCCACCCTAATATCCATGTATCAATTCGGACTCATTGCACACCAGTGGAGGGAGTTGCCGGCGACCTGTGATTACACATGGGAGGAATATGTTTAGCTGGTATTAGAGACATTTGCTTCAATGGATCCTCTTCAATCTACTCTGGTCTCCTGGGTCTCCTGGCCGTCCACCTGATCTGCTGCAGTCTTCTGGATCTCCTGGCCATCTGCTCTGGTCTTCTGGTCTCCTGGCCATCTGTCTGTTCTGCTCTGGTCTTCTGGGTCTCCTGTTCGTCCACCTGATCTGCTCTGGCATCCCTGGTCTCATGGGCGTCTGCCTGATCTGCTCTGGTCTGGTTTCCTGGGTCCCATGATTGTCTGCCTGATCTGATATGGCCTCCTGGGTCCTCTGGCCACCAGCCTGATCTGCTCTAGTCTTCTGGGTCTCCTGGCCATCTGCCTGTTTTGCTCTGGTCTTCCCTCCTGCTTGTCCGCCTGATCTGCTCTGGTATCCCTAGTCTCATGGCCGTCCGCATGATCTGAACTGGATCTCCTGGCCATCCGCCTGTTCTGCTCTGGTCTCCTGGGTCTCCTAATGTAGCCTGTAAATTATCTATCTATCACTGAGATTATTGGGTTGATGTATGAGATTAAGGCAATGTTATCAATAGGGCTGGGCAATAAAACAATCTTGATGTTTATCTAAAAAAAAAGAGAGATGTCCGTGATATGGATGATAAACTTAAATGATAATACTATACTTAGCCTATGTTCAACATCTAGAATAGGGGTGTTTATTATATCGATTACGATAGCAAGTCAACCACTGGTTGGTTGATCTAGATGAAGTATAAAAGATTAACTTTTCATTTCTTGACGTCTGTAGCTGCATGATGTTTTATTAACAGGCGCTAATGTTTGAGTGCTATTATGGGTTCGCGACTAAACGATCAACTACACATTATAATTCCGCAAATGCCCATCTTGATGAGGCATTAATGTAAACGCAGTCGGTTTGGTCTGATACAATCGTATTTGCATAAAAATGTTGGAATTGAAGTGTGCATGTAACCGAATTGAGCACTGTCTAGTAGGCTATTAATCAAACAACATTAACAAGGAAATGAGAAAACCACTCACTTCTTTTGGCTGAATAAATTTAAAATGTAGCTTTAAAAGTATTAATGTAACATAATAAATGTAATAATAATATTTGTAATAATATTGTTCGTTTTTTTAATTATACCGACCCATGTAAAGAGCGTGTAAATTTGTATAATAAATTACCAGGAAAGTAGAGATGATAAATTATGCTTAGCCTTTTTCATGTTTTTTCTAATGCCTGATAGAAAAGTATCAACAACTGTACAGAATTATTTCAGCAGAACATTCCACCAGTCACAAACTTCAGAAATCATGCATTAGAATGAGTACACAACTATTTCTGGGCTTAAAATATACAATAACTAAATCAATGTGGAACATTGTATCTCAAAAGGAGGACAATGTGGCCCCCCATGTGTTACTTAAAGAAATAGTTCACTCAAAAATGAAAATTATTTTATTTATTCACCATCATGCCATCCCAGATGTGTATGATTTTCTTTCTGCCAACATTTTGATGCTCCACAAAGCACATAAATGCAGCATAAAAGTAGTCCATATGAATCCAGTTGTTAAATCCATGTCTTCAGTTGTGATTTGATAGGTGTGGGTGAGAAAAAGATCAATATTTATGTCTAGAAATTTGATTCACCCTGCCCAGTAGATGGCGATATGCATGAAGAATGTGAATTACCAAAAACAAAAGAAGTGAAAGTTAAAGAGGAGATTGACTGAGCAGGGAGGAGAATTGACAGTAAAAATTATTATTATTATTATTATATTTTATATTATATAATAAATATATATAATATATTATTATAATTACTTATATTTTACAAAATATTGATCCCATTCACTTCTTTGTATGGAACAAAAGGGCTGATACATTCTTTTAAAAATCTTAATTTGTGTTCTGCTGAATAAATAGTAATACATTTCTGAGATGGCATGAGGGTGAGTAAATGATAAGAGAATTTTCATTTTTGTGGGAATTATTCCTTTGAAGCCTGATGTAGCCCCTGTACCAAACAACTGTTCTACCCTCTCTATTGTGTGGGATATAACGCACCAAGTGACCCTGCTTTTTTTTTGTGGGTTTTCATATTTTTGTTTTTGCATTCCTTGCATTGTTTGAACATGTTTTATGCACAACAATAATGCTCTATCGGCATTAAGGGAAATTTAGACCCTACACGTAAACTGATTTTAATGTAATTGTTTCATACATTATGATATAAAAAATAACTTTTTCATCTTTTAATTTCTGTAATCATTTCACCCTTTAATTTATTTTCTCCATCAGATTAATGTAGTGTTTACAGTATCATAGATAAGTGATGTATTTTTAAAGCTGTCAATCACAAACTCATATAAAATACCTATATTTTGTATTCTTTCTGGCTAACAGCCATAAAAGAGAATGTGAATTACGGTATGTGTGCAACTTTCTTAAATTGAAGCATAGAGTTTTATTATAAAGGGGCATAGCTTTCGCAACTCAGTACTCAATACTTGCTTCTCATGAGTACTTTTAAATGAGCTACTCTGTTATTCTTACTTTAGTAGTTTTAAGGACAGATACGTTTACTCTACTCATACTCCACATTTTTAAGATGTAGAAGTTATTTTACTTGAGTATTATTTTTCAGTACTCTTTCAACCCCCCCAAGTCATCAATATAAACTAATTGTTTTATTCACCACACTACTGTAAACTGTGATCTTACAGTATCTATTAAATCTAACTCTCAGGCACAAATTTTCATACATCCTCATCAAACGAGACGAGTATACAGAGTTATGAAATGACTCGCATTACATTGGAAAACTATCGACAAAGCTCCAAAGTTTAAAGGTGCACTCAGTAATTCTAATCCAATACACGTTTTGTCAAATTCTGCTTGCTGTCTGTTCTGTGGATGTGCTGAAAAAAAATCTAGAATTTGTACACAGCCTTGGCTCTGTAAATGGGACAAAAACAAAGTTTTTGAAAGGGCACAGGATGGGTGGTGGGGGTAGCGTGACAGGAGAAGTGCGACAGCAAATCTGGCTGATGCGAACTTTCTAAACTCCAAGGAGGACAAATGGCTGATAAACAGGCCAAGAGAAAAAGGTCAGATGCATATAAACTAAAAAAGAAGGATTATGAAAAGTCGAGGGCCAGGAGCTGCGTCAACATCGGTGAGGCTTTTCAGCGGTGGAGAGACTTCAGAGAGGTAAAAGGCTTGAAGACAGATGCAGAAGTTGCTCTTTTTCTTCTCGATAGGTGTGTAACATAAATCTTGCTGTGTTTCATAGAACCTATATATGCTGTTGTTGTGATGTTAGATTTAGTAGCAGGAGTGTTGCGAGTGTCTAGAGCTGGTGTGCATAAAACCATCTGACGTGCATGAATTTGGGGGGCGGAGCTTCCAAAGGAGCACTGAAGGGAGGGGTGTGTTTGTTTTGGCAGTTGATTTCGAATATCAACAATGTTTCTCAGGAATCGCTGAGTGCACCTTTAAGTTAACAAACATCAAACCACGGTATTCATCTGGGCATTCAGTTTCAGGTGCCTTCCAATTTCATGACAAACCAACTCTAATAACGTCGTTCATATGCACATGCAAGCAAGTTTCCCGACATTGAATCTAGCAAACAATTATGTTAAGGCATCCGCAGACGTTACATTTACCATGTTCCCATGATTTCCATTGTTCAACACTTCCCTAAACAGCACAAATGTGCTGTCTAGGTGCCGCAACTGAAGCATCTTTCGGGCCGTGTGACTAAACCTCCCACTAAACTGCAAACAGTGCAATAGACTGTTTAAGCACAGCAACTGTGGCGTCTTTTTGGGCCATACGACAAACTCCCACAACACTGGAAACAGCGCACCCCTTTCCAAGCACCGCAACTGTGCTGTCTTTTGGGCTGTGCAATCAAACCTACACCACAAACGATGCAATACACATCTTTAGGGCCAAGTGCTGCAACTGTGGTGTCTTTAGGGCCATACCACAAATTCGCACTACATGGCAAATAGCACAAACATGAGTTCTTGCTTATTTCGCAGCGTAAACTTTTTAAACAAAAACATGGGGACTGCAGTTTAAACACCGCGTGAGTCCATGCTCAAGGATTCATCCCGTTCATCCTAGCATTGTATGCAGTATGGGTCCATGCCTGCGGATCCAGCTGCTCGCAGCTTTGAGCGAGCTCAGTAAAATTCAGCATAAACATTCTCACATTCTCGTTTGCTCTCCCATTGAACGCTGTTCGGTCCCGAGCCCAAGGATTCAGCCCTTACATATCATAAATGCCCATGCAAGCACTTATCCTGATATTGACTCACATATGTTACAGATGCCTTAGTTTTTCCACGCAACCTATTCTCCTGCCAACATCCATCCCTCTATCCCTTCCTATCCATTGGCCACTAGAGCAGATTCCCACAAGAAGCTGGCTCTGCAGGAGAACCATGCTCCAGACCCATTCTCCTCTTCACTTTATCCCCTCCCTTCTACTATTTTAATTTCTTCTACTCCGGAACAATTCCTTGCATGAACTTCTTCCCAAATCCCTCCTCAGCTAACCATTATTAATGCAGAACACATTCCAGGCTCCTGTTTTTCTTTCAGAGATCCAGAGCACTGACCCTAGAAGTGAACCCAACACCAACCCCAGGTCTTCCCTGTTCAGAACTGAAATTCCTAGAAATCACCCTCTAAGACTCCTTCTCCATGCCCCCCAGGACTCCGCTGCCATTCTCCCCATACCCTACAAACATATCGGACAGCTTTGAAATGCTTCAACAATTTCCACCTAAATTACAATCTGCCATTTCTAGATTTTTCACTCCTCTACGGTTCCTCCTTCGCCTCACACCTCAACAAATCCAAAAAACTACTTACTATCAATCTACTAATTCCTTGCCTAAACACTCTCTGTTAGGGCTACATTTCTCTTTACACCTCAAAAACCCTAGATGCCATGTTTATCCGTTGCTCCGAACTCACCACCATGAAAAATTCGACCCAAGAATACATCCCACCATATCCGACCGCCACATCCTAGACAACGACACATCAGATAATTAATCAAACAAAGCAAAACAGACCATACAAAAAAGGGCACCCAGTTAAAAAATTTTAACCTTCCAACTCCTATCCAGAATTTCCAATCATTCAAGCCATTCCTTTCACATCTGCACTACAACCACAGCAGCCCACAAGGCCTGCCCAAACCCTAATATGATTACTGGGCCGTAGGTCATCCGACGCATATTTTGGCTACATCCGCACCAACCATCTTCATATCAGGAAAGCACATCAAGCCCTAATCAACTAACCACACTGTTCACATTCAGGGTCAGGGGGACGCTTGTGCTTCATCCTTGACTTTCAAATAGGCTGTCCCCACCACACAGCAGGGTCCAACACGGTCAGTCTGGAAGCCCCCCATCCACCAATGCAGGACAGGCCTGCCTTATGAACTCAAAGGCTCTCCCATTCGAATTGCATTGGGGGTAGGGTTGCAGCAGTATACCGGTTTCACATTATACCACGGTATGAAAATTGACAGTTATCATACAATGTACATTTGCTTATCTATGGTATTGAGAAACAAATGCAACCGGATGGAGAATCTCACATGCACGTGCAGATCTCCTTTCCTCCTTGCCTGCCTGTCAGACTTGACAGGGTCTGACATAAGTGAGTGTGTGTGAGTTAAAGCAGTGTTTCTCAACTGATCTATTCGGACTGGGTCGTGGACAGAAGGGAAAGAACAATGCCATGGTTCTCCCATTGAGATATTTCGGCGGCCATCCAAATGATAGCCTATTTAGGACTGCTGAGGCAGATTTAATGATAATCTCGCGAACAGCTAAAAGATTCTCTTCTGCACTTTCGCACGAGTGTAAAGAGCTCGTGATCATGATCTGCTCTTCTCTCTGGTGCGCCCGTGCAACAACTCTGTTTCCCTCGATATTGCGTAGCGCAGACATCAAAACTGATGTGACCAATTTCAATTCTAGTGAGACTTTTATAGTTTAAAGTGTTACGAAGTCAAGTCGAACCTCTTAAACAGTTGGCAGCCCTGACATGCCAAACAGCACTGAAGAGGAAAAGAGCAACACTTTGCTATGCGCCAAAAAAAAAATATTACGCACTATCACCATTACAAATTTGTTTCACGATTTTACATTAGTAAAAGTAACTGTTATATTTTGAAAAGATTTTATATTTTCATATGAAATAGTCTAAAGGTAGAAAGGTAGACCTCATTTTATATCAACAGTGACAGTTGTAGTTAAAGTTTCATGATGTATTTTTTCATATATACTATAATTTGTTATTATTATTACTATTATTTAAGACTAGCTACGCTGACCTAACCATGGTAATGAGGAGCCTTTCCTTCTATGTAATATGTATGTCTGTTTGAATTATGTTTGAAATTAGGAAACAAACGGGATAATAAAGGGCTCATCTAAGTAAATATGCTCTTAAATTTTTAAAAGGGGGAAGAGAAAACGTCTAGGTTACGGATGTAACCTCCGTTCCCTGATGGAGGGAACGAGACGTTGTGTCGAAGAAGTGACACTAGGGGTCTCTCTTGAGAACCTTTTGCATCTCTGATCTATGAGAAAAGGCCAATGAGAAAGGGGGTGGGGCACGGCTTGGGTGCGATAGGCCAACGTAATGGAGTCCACTACCCAGTGGGAAAGCCTCTGTTTGGAGACAGCATTCCCTTTCCCCTGTCCACCAAAGCAGACAAAGAGCTGCTTAGAACATCTAAAGCTCTGCATGCGGTCCAAGTAGATATGGAAAGCACGTACCGGACACAGCAACGAAGGGGCTGGGCCTGCCTCCTCCCGGGGCAGCGCTTGCAGGTTCACTACCTAGTCCCTGAAGGGAGTGGTGGGAACCTTGGGCACGTAGCCCGGTTGCGGTTTTAGGATCACGTGAGTGTCTGCCAGACCGAACTCCAGGCAGGTGTCACTGACAGAGAACGCTTGCAGGTCCCCGACCCTTTTGATGGAGGCGAGCGCGATCAGGAGGGCCGTCTTCAAGGAGAGGGCCCTGAGTCCGACTGATTCTAGCGGCTCGAATGGGCCCGAGAGGACCACTGAGAGATCCCAGTAGGGGAACAGGCTCGGGAGGGATTTAACCTCCGGGCTCTTCTTAGGAACCTGATAATTAAGTCGTGCTTACCCAAAGACTACTGTGTTCTGGGTTCGTGAGACGGGGGGTGTGCACCTTCTGCGGGGTGCTAGGCTGAGAGCTGGGACCCGAGGAACCAATCATCCAGCCGCGAAGGCTGTGGGGAGGACAGAGGGTTTCAGTCCAGCCCCACGCTAACGGCAGCCAGTGCAAGCATATTGGACATCTGGGCGTCAGCTTCAGACTGGGCGTGCTGGTCCAAAGGCGGCAGCCCAGTCAAGTCATCCGTGTCAGACACCGGACCACTCTCCGATGCAGCGGCGAGTTCATCCGGCTCGGGGATGATGGTCATGATGGTCCCGCAACGTTGCCATGGTCATGTTCTTGCAGTGAGAACATGAGCCATCCACAAATGCTGCCTCGGTGTGATAGCTGCCCAGACACGCAAGACAGCGCCTGTGGCCGTCAGGAGCAGAGAGCACTCTACCGCATCCAGGAACTACACAGGGGTGGAAGGGCATCTTTATAAAGACGCGTCCTGAAAAGGATGTTCAACGCCAAACCAAAACGTTAAACAAAAATAAATAAAAATAACCCTTCTGTTTTCACTGATAATAGTAATTGTGTAATACCGTATACCGCAATACCGTGAAACCGTGATATTTTCTGAGACGGTTATCCTACTGTGAAAATCTCATACCGTTGCAACCCTAATTGGGGGTTCTCCCAATTTCTTATTGTTGGCTCACCTGTTCGAAATGCAGCAAGAACGCACCTTTCGAATGCCATGAAGGCCCCTCCCCATTGTCAGGAAGAGAGGCTGAGGTCGTTCCGAGTGCCTAGTATTCACTCCTACACTTGGGGCGATCTGCCAGAGCGGCTAGGATTCGCGCCTCCACACAGGCAGGTCAGAATCCTCCTGCACAATCCATCAAGGGCTCTCCCATTCAAACCGTAGCGAGAGTTCTCCCCTTCCAAACACTGAGTGAGCTATTCACATTTATTTGTATCGTAGGCTCTCCTGTTCAAAGCTCAGAGGTCTATCCCGGTCGAATGCAGTGTGAGCCCCCCATTCCATTGCAGGCTGGGCTTGCTGCAGGGGCCCATCCATCAAACTCACCAAGCCTGAAGGGACAATTAAGGTTGGTCCCGGCGGCTAGGATTCACACCTCTGACCCTGTCCTAACTTGGGGGAGGCACCCGCATTCGAGTGTAACGATCCCTCCAGCGCTTTTCAGCTCTCGCAGAGCTCATCAACAACCCTCTATATACAGGTGAAACTCGAAAAATTTGAATATCGTGCAAAAGTTCATTAATTTCAGTAATTCAACTTAAAAGGTGAAACTAATATATTATATAGACTCATTACAAGCAAAGTAAGATATTTCAAGCCTTTATTTGATATAATTTTGATGATTATGGCTTACAGCTTATGAAAACCCCAAATTCAGAATCTCAGAAAATTAGAATATTATATGAAATCAATAAAAAAAAGATTTTAAATACAGAAATGTCGGCCCTCTGAAAAGTATAATCATGCATATGTACTCAGTACTTGGTTTGGGCCCCTTTTGCATTAATTACTGCCTCAATGCGGCGTGGCATGGATGCTATCAGCCTGTGGCACTGCTGAGGTGTTATGGAAGACCAAGATGCTTCAATAGCGGCCTTCAGCTCTTCTGCATTGTTTGGTCTCATGTCTTTCATCTTTCTCTTGGCAATGCCCCATAGATTCTCTATGGGGTTCAGGTCAGGCGAGTTTGCTGGCCAATCAAGCACAGTAATACCATGGTCATTGAACCAGGTTTTGGTACTTTTGGCAGTGTGGGCAGGTGCCAAGTCCTGCTGGAAAATGAAGTCAGCATCTCCATAAAGCTTGTCTGCTGAAGGAAGCATGAAGTGCTCTAAAATGTCCCGGTAGACGGCTGCGTTGACTCTGGACTTAATAAAGCACAGTGGACCAACACCAGCTGATGACATGGCTCCCCAAACCAACACAGACTGTGGAAACTTCACACTGGACTTCAAGCATCTTGGATTGTGTGCCTCTCCATTCTTCCTCCAGATTCTGGGACCTTGGTTTCCAAATGAGATGCAAAATTTGCTCTCATCAGAAAAGAGGACTTTGGACCACTGAGCAACAGACCAGTTCTTTTTTTCTTTAGCCCAGGTAAGACATTTGACATTTGAAGCCCATGTCCAGGACCCGTCTGTGTGTGGTGGCTCTTGATGCAGTAACTCCAGCCTCAGTCCACTCCTTGTGAAGCTCCCCACACATTTGAATGGCCTTTTCCTGACAATCCTCTCCAGGCTACGGTCATCCCTGCTGCTTGTGCACCTTTTTCTTCCACACTTTTCCCTTCCATTTAACTTTCTATTAATGTGCTTTGATACAGCACTTTGAGAACATCCAACTTCTTTTGCAATTACCTTTTGAGGCTTTCCCTCCTTGTGGAGGGTGTCAATGATGGTTTTCTGCACAACTGTCAGGTCAGCAGTCTTCCCCATGATTGTGAATTCAACTGAACCAGACTGAGAGACCATTTAAAGGCTCAGGAACCCTTTGCAGGTGTTTAGCTGATTAGAGTGTGACACTTTGAGCCTACAATACTGAACCTTTTCACAATATTCTAATTTTCTGAGATTCTGAATTTGGGGTTTTCATAAGCTGTAAGCCATAATCATCAAAATTATATCAAATAAAGGCTTGAAATATCTTACTTTGCTTGTAATGAGTCTATATAATATATTAGTTTCACCTTTTAAGTTGAATTACTGAAATTAATGAACTTTTGCATGATATTCTAATTTTTCGAGTTTCACCTGTATGTGGTTTGAATTAACATTCCTGAAAATCTGTTTCTGTCTGACTGCTCTGATCAGATCTGCTTTATGTCAAGTTTTCACACAACGTAAAGATATATATATATATATATATATATATATATATATATATATATATATATATATATATATACACTCACCTAAAGGATTATTAGGAACACCTGTTCAATTTCTCATTAATGCAATTATCTAATCAACCAATCACATGGCAGTTGCTTCAATGCATTTAGGGGTGTGGTCCTGGTCAAGACAATCTCCTGAACTCCAAACTGAATGTCAGAATGGAAAAGAAAGGTGATTTAAGCAATTTTGAGCATGGCATGGTTGTTGGTGCCAGACGGGCCGGTCTGAGTATATCACAATCTGCTCAGTTACTGGGATTTTCACGCACAACCATTTCTAGGGTTTACAAAGAATGGTGTGAAAAGGGAAAAACATCCAGTATGAGGCACTCCTGTGGGCGAAAATGCCTTGTTGATGCTAGAGGTCAGAGGAGAATGGGCCGACTGATTCAAGCTGATAGAAGAGCAACTTTGCCTGAAATAACCACTCGTTACAACCGAGGTATGCAGCAAAGCATTTGTGAAGCCACGACACGCACAACCTTGAGGCGGATGGGTTACAACAGCAGAAGACCCCACCGGGTACCACTCATCTCCACTACAAATAGGAAAAAGAGGCTACAATTTGCAAGAGCTCACCAAAATTGGACAGTTGAAGACTGGAAAAATGTTGCCTGGTCTGATGAGTCTCGATTTCTGTTGAGACATTCAGATGGTAGAGTCAGAATTTGGCGTAAACAGAATGAGAACATGGATCCATCATGCCTTGTTACCACTGTGCAGGCTGGTGATGGTGGTGTAATGGTGTGGGGGATGTTTTCTTGGCACACTTTAGACCCCTTAGTGCCAATTGGGCATCGTTTAAATGCCACGGCCTACCTGAGCATTGTTTCTGACCATGTCCATCCCTTTATGGCCACCATGTACCCATCCTCTGATGGCTACTTCCAGCAGGATAATGCACCATGTCACAAAGCTTGAATCATTTCAAATTGGTTTCTTGAACATGACAATGAGTTCACTGTACTAAAGTGGCCCCCATATTCACCAGATCTCAACCCAATAGAGCATCTTTGGGATGTGGTGGAACAGGAGCTTCGTGCCCTGGATGTGCATCCCACAAATCTCCATCAACTGCAAGATGCTATCCTATCAATATGGGCCAACATTTCTAAAGAATGCTTTCAGCACCTTGTTGAATCAATGCCACGTAGAATTAAGGCAGTTCTGAAGGCGAAAGGGGGTCAAACACAGTATTAGTATGGTGTTCCTAATAATCCTTTAGGTGAGTGTATATATATATATGTTATATGTCACACATTGTTGCAGGAAACATGGTGGCTGTGGTGACATAAATAAGCTGTGTTGTGGTGGAGAGTAGGTCTAGCTGAGAATATTATTCATAGTATCTTCCCACATAAATTCTGAAGTTCGACAGCCACATCGTTTCATCAAAGGATGCTACCACACGATTACACCTGTTACTGCTGGTCAACGGAGCATGTGAGATATTACTTAAATATAATACAATTATTATTTATTTTTGTATTACTATTTCAGTGAATATTCTAAAACTATATAGATATATTTCTTTATTATTATTTTTTTTGCATTTAAGTTTAGCTTTTATTTTTACATTTCAGCTTGTATGTTTTTGACAACAGCTTACATGACCCAGTGTAATTATTGCACCACAAAAGGTTGCAATTTAAAGAAATAGGCATGAACCCTGTACTTCACGCTTCAATTTGAAAGCATGCTGTGCTCTCTGTCATCTACTACTACACACATGTGCGTGCATGATGCTCATGATGAGGTGTTTTCAGTGTAAGAGCAGCCAGCTTCACACATTCACTTTTAAGCATGCAGCATGTGCAGACTATCTATTTATTTCATTACATCCAGCATTTGCAATTTAATAATCACACTAGGACATATTGCAATATTAATTTGGGCACTGAATTGTTACGCAATGACATTCATACATCAGGTGGTATCAGTATGTTAGCACAGTATCGGACCTGATTATGATATTGTTATTGGTATCGGGACATCCCTAATTGCTACTATATTTTTACTGTACTGTATTTAATTTACTTTAAACATTTTGAATCAATTAAGCAAAAATAATAGTTACTATGGAAAAAAAAGGAAAAAAGCAAATACTTTTAATATTGAGATAAACTGAATACAGTCAAAACGCTGAAAAAATCTGCATTTTTCTACAGTGAGGTAACACAAGCCTTCAATGACAGTTTTAAAGACTAACTGCTCAAGAGCTTCAGGTTGCAGTTGAGCCTGGAATTAAAGGGATTATTGTGTGAAAACAAAGTGAAAAGTGAATGGGCCTCTGTCTTTAATCTTTGAGAAAATATTCTACCTGAAGCTCCCAGGTGGATATTCAGTTAAGAAGTATCATCTTATAAAATAATTTCTACCTACTAAATGTGTAGTCTACTCTTAAAAGACAGCATTGTCTAACAGGCATGTGGTTATTGAGCATTGCTGATGGGCTGTGCCACAACCATTTACCAAAATAAACACTGCAGTGGGCAGATTCGTCCATGGTAACCTTTGCAATGGGTCTGATGTTGGTAAGCACTCATTTGGCCATTGTTACACAGCTGGAAGTGAGTAGAACCTTTCAGTCTCTGTGGCTGTGATTGGAAGCAACTCCCTGTAACCCAAATCAGGGACCAATTAAAGATAATTTAAGACTTAAGCAATTTAGACAGATTTTTGGAAATTACAGCCAAGGTCTTGTTGCCGTCACTTTAACACGTCTGACACAGAGAGGGAAGGATATTTTGACAGGTTTGGGCAAAAGCACAGGACAGTTGAGAGTTATGATCAGCTTGTGTTGATTGGGGCCGAGGCTGGGGGTGGAACCGGGTCTAGTTTTTCTAACTCTGGATTAACTAGAGAAGGTTTGGCAAAACAGAGGCTCCCCGACCTGTCCTATCAGCTCGCAATTACTGCTACATAAACACGCAGTGGGACCTTCAACATGCACATGCATTAAGATACTTGACTAGGTGGTCACACGTCTTTTATTACACAATCACACAACTTTGCTCTCAGAAGACATGACCAAGGTTTTCATAGTTTTTAGTTTTGTATATATTTTAATTTTTATTTCATTTCCAATTACAAATTATAATTTAGTTTCAGTTATTTTGCTAACTGTGTTTTTCAGTTTTAGTTTAGCTTTAGTTTTTCACTTAATTCATTTTCGTTTTATTTTAGTCTATCAATATATTTTAGTTTTTATTTGTTTTTATATTAACACAGGGTTTCACAAAATAGGCATATACAGTACATAGATAGATAGATAGATAGATAGATAGATAGATAGATAGATAGATAGATAGATAGATAGATAGATAGATAGATAGATAGATAGATAGATAAATAACTTTGTTTGAGATTATATATATATTTAGTAAAGTGTATGTTTTATTTCATATTTTTGTTTTTCACAATTTGTTTTATGTACAAATTCCATGTAGCCTATTCTATCCATATGATGTCATATTACATGTAAAGTAATGAGACTGTATTGACAACAGAGATGTAGGACATAGAGAAAATGTCTTCAGGAATAAAGCCGTTAATGTTGGAGGTTGAGCTATTATGCAGGGAGGACAGGTTGATAATTAACCTTTTCTTGCCCGAGAACTTTCTTGTGGCTATACTTAATAATATGGGATTAATGTGAAAAGAGGGAAAAGGAGAGAAGCAAAAAGGACCGGTCAAATACCCTTTGTCAAATTCTATTTGTATTAGTGTATTTGCACACATAGGTGGAGAAGGGAAAGAAACGTCACAGTTACTGTTGTAAAGTCCATTCCCCGAGGGAGGGAACGAGACGTTGTGTCGAATGATGTGACACAAGGGGTCTTCCTTGGGAGCCTCGTGTACCTCTGAACTTGAAAAGGCCAATAAGAAATTGGTGCTTCATGACTAGCATAGGAGCAAGCCCGGCAGCCTTGGTCTTTTCTCTCTCTATTTCTCTCGCATAGAGTGTGAAGTGGCTGGGGCATCTTAGCGCTATGAAATGCGTTGGTTAAGGTGGTCTTTCCAGGTCCTATTCTTTCAGGGGGAGAAGACCCTGAAGAGGCAACATCCTGCCCAGACTAGGGGGAGGTAACATCTGGCAAATACACCAGGAGGGTTGTGAAGCCGTACGTGGGAGCGGCGCAGTGGTAGGTCCTGCCTGATGAGGGAGGGAGGAGCTCAACAAGCACGGCGACCGGGGGCAGTGGGACTGCCCAAGGGAGACGCGGGTCCGCCGACAGGGGGACCGTATCATGGAAAATACATCACAGGGAGTTGCCTGAAGAGGGAATTAAGCCTGTGGAGCCCTACCCCAGTGCAGAGCACCTGTGGCTTGTAGTGGGTCTGGACGTGAATTGCTCCGCTGAATTCGCAGGCCAGAAGGCTAGGGAGGAAGAACATCCAGGAAGCGATGCTTAGTGGCTAACCTGGGAGAGAAGATGCAATGAATCAATATGGTGAAGGGCGCTGTGTGCAAGCGGAACACCCACGGAACAAGTGGCTGTTCCGCATTACTGAGTTCTACCGGCTCGGACCTGACAAAACATCTGCTCTGCAGATGTCTGCTAGGGCACGGCCTGGGTCTGAAAAGCCAGTGAGATGGAGTCAACGACCAAGTGAGCTAACATCTGTTTGGAGACAGCGTTCCCTTTCCGCCGTCCACCAAAGCAGACAAAGAGATGCTCAGAACATCTAAAGCTCTGCGTGCGGTCCAAATAGATATGCAAAGCAAGTACCAGACACAGCAATGAAAGGGCTGGGTCTGCCTCCTCCTGCGGTAGTGCTTGCAGGTTCACAACCTGATCCCTGAAGGGGGTCGTAGGAACCTTGGGCGCATAGCCCAGTTGCGGCCTCAGGATAACGTGAGTATGTTCCGGACTGAACTCTTGATGGAGGCTAACGCTATCAGTTGGGCCATCTTCAGAGAGAGAGCCTTGAGCTCAACTGAGTCAAGCGACTCGAAGGGGGGTCTCTGAAGGGGGGGTCTCCATCCACTGAGAGATCCCAGGAGGTTCAGTCTCTGGGTGCCTCTAAGGAACCTGATAATCAAGTCATGCTTACCCAAGGACTTGCCGTCTAATGCGTCGTGGTGGAAGGTACATACACCTTCAAGGTGGCGGGGGACAGCCTCCCCTCCAGCCTCTCCTGCAGTAATGAAAGCATTGAGTGAACTGCGCATCTCTGCAGGTCTTCGGCTCGGGAAGAACACCAATTCACGAACAAGCGCCACTTAAGGCGTAAAGTTGCCTGGTGGAGGGAGCTCTGGCTTGGTTGATCGTGTCTACTACTGTAAGTGGTAGATCACACAAATCTTACGCGTCCCATCCAGGGGCCAGTCGTGGAGGTTGCAGAGGTCTAGGCACTGCTGACTCCAAAGGAGGAGATGGCTGGCGAGTTGTGACATATGACGAGAGCACACACCGCCTTGGCGATTTATGTACACTACTGTCGGGGTGCTGTCTGAATGGATCAAGACGTGCTTTCCCCAAATTATAGGGAGAATGTGCCAACACAGCCGGGGTCCTGTCCAGGAGCCAGCGGCTGCGTGCCCGTTGCATACGGTGCCCCAACCCTGTTGAGAGGCGTCTGTGGTGACTCCTGCTGTAGGGTGACTCTGGTCCGCAGAAAACAGAGGTCTGTCCAAGAGTTGAAAGTCTGACAGCAGGACGGGGTGCTTATCACATGGTATGTGCCGCAGCACCATGCCCATCTCGGGACTCGAGTCTGTAGCCAGTGCTGAAGCGGGCACATATGCACCAACCCGAGTGGCTGAGGATGCCATATGTCCCAGGAGCCTCTGGAATTGTGTTAGAGGAACCGCTGTGCTGGGCTCGAAGAGAGCGAGGCACCTGAGCGCTGACTGCAGTGCTCGTTGGTGAGGCATGCTGTCATTGAGACAGAGTCTAACTCCATGCTGAGAAAAGAGATGCTCTGAACCGGGGCGAGCTTGCTCTTTTCCCAGCTGACCTGAAGCCCAAGACGGCTGAGGTGCCTAGGCACATGGTCCCTGTGAGCGCACTCTCTCGAGTGAGCCAGGGTGAGCAGGTCATCGAGGTAATTGAGCATGCGGATGACCACTTCCCGTAGCGGGGCAAGGGTTGCCTCTGCGACCTTGGTAAAAACACGAGGGGACAGGGACAGGCCGAAGGGGAAGACCTTGTACTGATAAGCCTGGCCGTCGAACATGAACCGTAGGAAGGGTCGGTGTCAAGGCAAGATAGAGACATGGAAGTTCATGTCCTTCAGGTCTACCGCCACAAACCAATCTAGCTGTCGAACGCAGGTTAGAATCTGTTTCTGCGTGAGCATTTTGAACAGGAGTTTGTGTAAGGCCCGGTTGAGAACTCGCCACCTTTTTTGGGTACAATGAAGTAAGGGCTGTAACAACCCTTCTTCATCTCGGCTGGAGGGACAGGCTCTATCGCATCCTTGAGAAGCAAAGTCATGATCTCTGCCCGTAAAGCACTGGCTTTTTTGCCACTTACAGAGGTGGATCTGATACCGCTGAAACGAGGCGGGAGCCAGGCAAACTGAATCATGTAGCTGAGTCAGAAGGTCCTGGCCAACCAGCGCGATAGGTTGGACAGCGAAAGCCATGTGTCCAATATCCGCGTGAGGGGCACTAGAGGGACGATCGCTTTTGATGTACCAGACGGGGCTTCACGGTGGGGGGGAGCAGGTAATAGTGCACCAGGAGGCAGAGGAGCGTCCCGAGGCTTAGGAGCTAAGAAAAGACTTACCTTGCTCCGTCCACCCAGCAGGGGGCAGGTTAGAGACTGAGGAAGGCCTGCCAGGGCTGAGCAGTCGCGGGTCCGGAGTTATTATTAAAAGTTATTAGTCCCAGGGGCAGGTTGGTTGAACTGAGCAGAGCTCTGTGTCGATTGGTAAGGAGTCCTGGGGTTAACAGAATAGGAAAATGAACAACAGACTGCGCAGGAGATGGCCTTATGGCCAGTAAAATGCCTACTAATTAGTTCAAGATCTACGATGGACCAATCCAGTTTGATGTTGAAGCTTTTAATGTACATAGCTGCCTAAGCTGAAAAGGACTAATGGTACTAAAAAAAAAGGGAGCAGCAGTAGTCAGTAATAATAATCAACCAGGTCAGTAATAATAGCCACATAGGTGTCTAGCTCAGATCTCTTATCCAGGAAAACCTACACCGTATCTCTATGAACGGCAAAATCCACATTAAATCTGCAAGCGACAGAGAGTCTTGGGTCGCATTCTTAGAGAACAACAGAAATATCACAGCAGTCTACACTGCGTTTGTCTAAGACCCCTTAAGCACATAGCAGAATTTTGACATGGTTTATGTCATTATCTGCGATAATCTGGCTCTTCAGGCTGAGAGGAATAGCTGCTGCAGGTGGAATTAAGTGAGTTCCAGTAGATGGTGCGGGAATGGCTGTAGTGAGGCTATGATGTGGCGATATATCATTTGGGAAAACCACGGGGATGTCCGAGGGAGGAGCTGAGAGAGGAGCATTGGGACGTGGAAGTACACATCCTTCATGTACAGCACTTTAGGCATTGTATAGCCTTCATTCCTCAAAAACAATAATTGACTGATGAGTTTCTAGAGAAAGCTGTTTCTTTGCCATTTTTTACCTAATATTGACCTTAAGACATGCCAGTCTATTACATACTGTGGCAACTCAAAAACAAACACAAAGACAACATTAAGCTTCATTTAATGAACCAAATAGCTTTCAACTGTATTTGAAATAATGGCAAGTGATTTTCTTATACCAAATTAACAATTTAGCATAACTCAAGGATAAGTTGTTGGAATGATGATTGCTGGAAATGGGGCCTGTCTAGATTTGGTAAAAATGAATAATGAATAATTTTCAAACAGTGATAGTGCTGTTTATTCCATCAGTAATGTCCTTACCATACTTTGTGATCAGTTGAATGCCACTTTGGTGAATTAAAGTACCAATTTCCTTCCGAAACAGCAAAATCTGTACATTATTTCAAACTTTTGGCCACCAGTCAGTAATGTTTTAAATAAATTATTCTACATAATAACATGTATTGAATATACTGTACTGTAAATATATACACGGTTCCTTCCCGGCTCCTTCACTTCCTGTTGCTGACGGCACAGCACGCACGCTGCACAAGAGTTTGTTTGTGGCCTGCTGATTGCTTATTCTTATTCTCAAATCTTCATCGTTATAGTCATCGTTCATAGTTATATCCTTTGTCATTTTACCGAGTTTCAGGTTTTTCTGCTTTTCTCCTGTTCTGCAATTAATCAAGGATGGACTTCAAAGACATGTGTCATTTATCTTACAGTTCAAACACAATCGATGTTTAAACAATGACCCTTAACACTTGCTTAGTTTAATAATTTTAAACCATGACTTTAACTGTACAGAAGTAATATTTCCATTATATTCATAATGTTAGCCAGAGGGGAACTGGCCCCCACAGTGAGTCTGGTTTCTCCCAAGGTTATTTTTCTCCATTAATCTACATATTATGGAGTTTTGTGTTCCTTGCCACAGTCGCCTACAGCTTGCTCACTGGAGTTATTAATACAACTATTATTTAATTATTTTTAAACGCGATTAATAATCGTATTTTATCTAATTACACAATGATGATTCATCGACTTTATAGACATTACAGTTTTATCGTCTGTTAATGCTGATCTTCTGTAAAGCTGCTTTGAAACGATGTGTGTTGTGAAAGGCGCTATACAAATAAATTTGACTTGACTTGACACTGGTGGCCAAAGGAGGGACAGGTGTGCTTTTCAATACACTCTAAAATTCTGATTTTACCCACAAACTTTAAGCCATGTTACCATGCTATTCTTTAGAATGACTAATGCAATACAATTCTTGATTAAAATGAATGATAGGCTACATAAAAACTTTAGGTCGAATTTAAGCAGTAGACTATAATCAGCATGTACAGATCTTGTAAATGGTCACCATTTCCTTTAAGATTCTTTTAAGAATTTTTAAGCACATTTTTAAATTCACCCTAGTTCATTTTTAATAGTCTAGTGTAACAATTGCATTTTTAAATGTATACATCTATCTCAATTATGAGTTTAAAAAAGTTGTATGCATCGCAATTATAAGTGACCACTATGGCTTTAATGGCTTTTATCATTATGTCTGTCAGTGTCTATGCACATTCCTAATTGAGTATGCTTTGTGTGCATCTCTTATTAGAGAATGATGTTGCTAATATTAAACTCAATTCTCCATTATTGAGCATGTGTGCCTCTTTCTTGTGATTGGTGCACGGCACGTTAAGTATTTCATTGATACATTTTGTTCATAAAGAGGACGTAGTGTTGTTTTTATCTTCTCTGTAAACTATTTACTGCTTCTCTTGCATTTATTTTGCAAGAGAAGCAGCCAGATCAACGCAGCTTTGT
The DNA here is from genome assembly GCF_025860055.1 of Xyrauchen texanus. NCBI lineage: Eukaryota > Metazoa > Chordata > Actinopteri > Cypriniformes > Catostomidae > Xyrauchen > Xyrauchen texanus. The sequence goes on from NC_068283.1 coordinate 2,589,580, forward strand.
TCTCTCTCCTGGCGAGTTGTGCTTTTGTTTTTATTCTTACGCTTGTACCCAACAGTAGCCTACTGATATTAATCTGTATATATTATTATGCTGAAGTGCATTGATGTGGTGAGCTTAGAGTATAAGAGCCTTTCTCACTGCAGGTAAGGCATTTTTTGGGGGCTTTAGTGGGGTGGTTAATAAAGGGTTCCAAATGTATGTTTTAAGTGTATTCATAATAAATTTGCCATTGCAAGTGTGGTGTGGCCCTGTATATCATTAGCTGCTGTTCTTCACATCTGTTCCAGTGTGAGTTAATCATAAATGCTTGTTTGTTTTGCCAAACTTGTTGCACTATATTTGTCTTGTTTGTGCATTGTACAGAGCAAAACATTAAATTAAAGAAAGTGTTATTTACTCATTATAAATAACAAAAGTGTGTATTGTATGTTGTTCAAGAAATGAAAACCCGACAGATGTAAACATACAAAAATATTTTATAATGAATGGAACATTCTCATCTGTCTGCTCTGCCTCTTGAGTGAGGTCTGCACCAGATTTGTGTGGGATTGTCAGGGATTTTCTCCTGATGCCAGCAGGGAACCGATCCAGAGATTTATGATCCTTGGGACCAACAGAAGGAGAGTGCTGCAGCCCGTAACAACAGTGACTGCCAGGTGGATGCTGTTGCAGTGACCCAGGACCAATTGAGAGCATCGGTGAAGAGAGAGATTCTGCTGACTGGTTGCTGCGACGGTGACATGAGGGATTGTACTCGTCAGTATCCAAGCACTTTTTCTAAGAAGTCAAGGACTACAACCAAGATCTCATGGCAAAGGGTTTGATATTGAAGTCCAAGTCCCCTTATTCTGCTCCAGTAGTCTGTGTCAGAAGAAGGATGGCTCACTGCGCCTGTGTAAAGATTATCATCTCCACAACAAAAAGACTATGCCAGAAAGAATTCAAGATCTGATCGTCACTCTGGGGGGATAGTCCTGGTTCAGCATTCTTGACCAGGTTGAAGCTTACCATCAGAGGTTTTTAGCCAAAGGTTCCAGGCATTTGACAGCTTTTATAACTCCCTGGGGGCTTTATGAGTGGGTGAGAATCCCGTTTATCCTGTCCAATGCACCTGCTGCATTCCAGCCAGCATGGAGGAAATGATGGACTCCCTCAGGGACGAATGTTGCATACCATACCTCGATGATGTGCTGTGCTATGCCAAGTCTTTTGAGGAGCACGTGGAAGGATTTTGCAAAGTCCTTAAAGCCCTCCAATGTCATGGAGTCAAGCTTAGGTCTGAGAATTGTGAGCTTTTCCACTGTAAGGTCCGGTGTGTAGGATGTCTTGTGTCTGCCGAAGATGTGCGGATAGATCTTGAAGCAGCCTTGTCACTAAGAAGACCCCACAGACAGTTGGTGATGTAAGTAGACTCCTTGGGTTCCTAAGTTATTATCATTCACAAATGCCTTTCAGTGGTGTGGACAAGTGAGCACCAGAGGACACTTGAAATACAGATCAACATAAACCGGCCAGTGTTGCTTACCCAGACTTCAACCTAAGATTCACGCTGCACATTGATGCATCGGAAAGGCGCCTAAGGCTATCCTTTACCAGCATCAGAATGGGAAGTTAAGGGTCATCAGGTTTGGCTCCAGGACATATTCTCCAGCTGAAAGAAACTACCAAATACACAGTGGTAAACTTGGGTTTCTTGCATTAAAATGGGCCATTTGTGAGTAATCTAGGGACTACATGTTCTACAACCCCCCCACCCCCACACACACTTTAACATCTACACAGACAATGATACCTTGACATAAGTCATGAGCACTGAAAAAATGAATGCGGTTGGCCACCACTGGGTAAGGGAATTGTCGGACTTCTGGTTCAATATCAAATATTGGCCTGGCAAATCAAACATCGATGCTGACACACTATCGAATATTCCCCTAAACACGTAGAAGTATGTCACCGAGTGCACTGAGGACTTGTCATTGGAAGTGGTGCAAGTTTGGGATGGGAGTCCTGGCAGCGCTCAGCATGTCCTTCATTGAAATTGACTAATCAATCCACTGCTCGTTGTTGCCAACAATAAGTAAAGCTACACTTTCCAGGGCTCAGAGGGAAGACCCAGTGATCTCCAAGATAATCAAGATGAAATAGGATGTCAAGGTACCAGATGAGGGCATGAAGAAAGCAGTGATTGGAGCTGCCTGGAAACTTCTATATGAATGGAATAAACTACTTCTGGATGATAGATGTCTCTACAGACAAACTACTGAGAGAAAACAGATTGCAAGCAACCTGATCTGGAGTACCTCCATGATAAAAGGGACATGTGGGCACAGAGCGAGTGCTTCATCTGATGAGAGACAGATTCTACTGGCTGTTTATGAAGAGGGAAATAGAGGAGTAAATAATGAAGTGCCCGTGTGTCAAATGTTTTTTTTTAAAAACAGTGACCCACGTCTGAGCACCCATGGGTAGTATAACATCCAACTCACCCCTCTAACTCATTTGTATTGATTACCTACATCTCGAGCTAAGCCACAGAGGCTATGGATATATTCTGGTAGTTATGGACTACTTTACGAGATTTGCACAAGCTTAGCCGACCAAAAATAATTCTGGCCGAAATGCAGCTGAGGGTCTTTTCAATGACTACATCTCCTCGCTTACCTGTTGTCCTGATATTTGGTTTAGTTAAAGAGAGTGAGAGTGTGACCCCAAAAGGTTTTGCCAACCAGTGGGCTGGAAGAATGAGCTGGCACATCCAAAGATGTGAAACTAACACTGAAAATTACGGATTTAATACATATTTTTGAATTACTATGACAGTATTATCATATCATAATTATATTTATAACTTATTAATATATAACAATAATGTTTATTTCCTATTTTTATTAGAAACACATATCTATAAAACTACAGATTTACCCCCCTTTTTTTTTTTTTTTTTTTTTGTATTTATTTGTATTTATATTTATTTATTGATATATTTTTTTAATAAACCCTTTTCTTTTCTTCAGTACATACTTAATAGAGATGAACACACACAACACAACCTCACACCTACACTTCACATAATATCATGCAATATCTGTTTTGTTTGTTTTTGGTTTATTGATTTGTTTATCTCGTATTTATTTTGTTGTATTTCCAAACTTTGCTCTAATAAAGGGACAGGCAAAAAATAGTGTAAAGGAGTCAATGGAAAGGAGCACCAACATCACCAGAAAAAATTTAATTAATAATAATGAATACTATTATATGACATTAAATTAACCTAGCCCTTAAACTTATCACAATACATTTAGACACTACTATATCTATACACCTAAAATTAAGTTTTGTTATGTGTGTATGTGTATGTATGTATGTATGTATGTATATATATGTATATATATATATATATATATATATATATATATATATATATATATATATATATATATATATGTATATGTATTTCACTGATCACTTACTTCTTGTTTTCTCGTGATCACAATTTCATTTTCTCTTGATTTCAACATAACAAAAGTTATTTTATCGTGATCACTACTGAATTGTAAATCACTGCAGAATCATTCCAGGCAGAGACGTCATTTAGTATTGCAGAGGAAGAGTGGTTCACATATCTCATTAATCAAGGCCTGACGGCAGCTGAAATAGCTTTGTGCCACTGAATCATTGATACACTGTATCAGAGCTTTAATCATTTTGTGGAAAAACATGATTTGTGACGTCCAAAGATTAATTCTTTAAATCAACAGTCATCAAAGATAACCATCAATAATCAAAATCAATAGAATATTAATAAGGATTGATATTGCTAGGGCACCACCCTGGAATCAGAGACTAATAACCAGACAGTATAGCAGTCTCAATATAGGACTGTTCTCTTAGGAAAGTCGACGTCTGGAAAACATTGACATTCAAAAGGAAAACAATGAAGGCTTGAATCCATGCAGTCGATAAACTTCCAACTTTCAACTACAAACTAAACAGTAGCATGATTAGATATGATAACAAATAAGCCTATAATACCCGAGAGGAAGGTATGTGTGTGTGTGTGTGTGTGTGTGTGTGTGTGTGTGTGTGTGTGTGTGTGTGTGTGTGTAGGAGAGAAGGAGGGCACAAAATGGCGGACATGGCTCTCGTGGGGAGTACATCACACGAATGTGGGCGGAGAGACTGGTAAATGGCGTCTGCCCGTTTAACGCGTTTCTCCACTGGTACGATAACTTTGAGACAAAGTGGGCTCAATCGCCAAGTTATCTGCTCGCCAAATGTGTGTGCGGACATGTTTGTGAGGAGTTTTCTGTGTGTGTGCGGTTAGTACGAGAGAAAGAACAGAGATACAGCATTGATATCATTTTAGCGATCATGGGTGAGTAGGCAACCGTTAGTTTTATAAATCAGAGACGCGGTGAACGGCAGTCGTATACTGTAGAATAAGAATAACACACTATAATAATCTATCTCTTCCCAGACATTAGTCCATGCATACTGGATTATGACTGAGAAATGCAGGTCAGCAGACTTGTGAGTCACTAGATAAAACTGAGATAAAATCCATCTCCTTGACCTATAGAAGCCTATTGTTGTGATAAACAGAAGATAAAGTTGCTGTGTCTGAAACAATGAGCTGCACAAGGCGTCAAAAGATGTTTTCTCACAGGATCTTTAAGTGGAAATTAAGATAAACCATGGACAAAACAGGCTTCTGTAGAAACCTTATCTCCAGAAGTTAGTTGTTGGCTCGTTATTCGTTTGACATTTTTTTTCTCCTACACGTGCTATATCAAATCAAATCAAATCTGTAGCCATCAATTTCACATTGATATCATTAGGCTAAAGAATATATGACTATATCATACAGGTAAAAAACATTGAACTCAAATGGTCAATGCTTGTTGTAGCTGGAGAATTATGCCTATAAATGCTCCTATGGGCTTTCATTGACTAGCACTTGTGAGGGACCGTATGAAAATTTCACCCACAGTCTACAACGTCAGAAGTGTCCCAATATTCATTCTTTAATTAAATAAATTAAAGTGTAAGTTATACATACAATTTCCAGTCTTTAGAATGTGTAAATGTTTGTTTTAATAACAGTGTTTAAGATAGAACATGCAAGGCAGTTACATTGAACACTTGGACACCAGTGACGTTTTAGCACAGTGTTTAGTCTTTTCAGACGGTCTCTTATGCACCATAAGCATATATTTAATAAATATTGAACTTGAATTTAAATCTACCCAGCTAAAAATGATGATGCAGTAATAATGCATCAATGTTTTTGTCACGAATGGAGGCAGCGAAGGCAGATGAGGAGAGTGGATCTAAATGCAGCTTAACTTTATTAAACAAACAAACAAATAAACACAAAGGAACTCGGGAGGCGGAGCCGTAGGAGGCTCGGGAGGCGGAGCCGTAGGAGGCTCGGGAGGTGGAGCTCTAGAAGGCTCTGGAGTCTCTGGGAGCAGAGCCGTAGGAGGCTCAGGGGGCGGAGCCCTGGGTGGCTCGAGAGACTTGAGAGGCGGAGCCCTGGGTGGCTCGAGAGGCTGGAGAGGCGGAGCCTAGGAAGGCTCGGGAGGCGGAGCCCTGGAAGGCTCGGGAGGCTTGAGAGGCCGAGCCCTGGGAGGCTCGGGAGGAGGAGCCCTAGAAGACTCGAGAGACTGGAGAGGCGGAGCCCTAGGAGGCTCGGGAGGAGGAGCCCTGGAAGACTCGAGAGGAGGAGCCCTGGGAGGCTCGAGAGACTTGAGAGGTGGAGCCCTAGGAGGCTCGGGAGGAGGAGCCCTGGAAGGCTCGGGAGGCGGAGCTCTGGAAGGCTCAGGAAGCTCGGAAGGCGGCACTCTGGAAAGCTTGGAAGGCGTAGCTCTGGAAAGCTCGGAAGATGGAGCCCTGGGAGGTGGAGCCCGGGGAGGCTCAAGAGGCACTGACTCTTGGACGGTCATGGCTACTGGCACTGGCTCTTGGACGGTCATGGCTACTGGCACTGGCTCTTGGACGGTCATGGCTACTGGCGCAGGCTCTTGGACGGTCATGGCTACAGGCGCTGGCTCAGGGACGGTCGAGGCTACAGGCGCTGGCTCAGGGACGGTCGAGGCTACAGGCGCTGGCTCAGGGACAGTCGAGGCTACAGGCACTGGCTCACTGACCTCCGGGACGACAGGCACTGGCTGATTGACCATGGTATGCGCTGGCTCTGGCTCGCTGACCGGGACTGACGAGGGCTCAGGCTCGCTGACCGTGGCTGACGAGGGCTCAGGCTCGCTCACAGGACGGGCGTGGAGAGACGACTCGTGCGGACAGGGGGAGTGCCTTCGTGGGAGGAGCGTCATCCTCCAGAATGCCCACAGTGAGCGGCGATCCGCTGACCCGCAGGGTCTCCTCCACGAAACCGAGGAGCGTCCAGCAACGACTCGCCGGCGGCAACCGCTCCCTCAGAGACTCGTTCAAGTTACCCCGGAAGAATGCCACCAGGGCGTGGTCGGGGAAGTCAGAGAGGTGAGCCAGCTCCAGAAAATCCTGGACGTGGTCCTCCAAAGGGCGGGCCTCCTGCTTGAGGCAAAGGAGCAGGTAATTCGCCGAATAGGCTGCCAGTGTCCTGCCTCAACGACTACCGTCCCGTCGCACTTACACCCATCATCATGAAGTGCTTCGAGAGGCTCGTCATGAGGCAGATTAAGACCCAGCTGCCCCCCTCACTAGACCCACTGCAGTTTGCGTATCGTTCAAACCGTTCAACGGACGATGCCATCACCACAACCCTCCATCTGGCCCTCACCCACCTAGACAATAAGGACTCATACGTTCGAATGCTGTTCATAGATTTCAGCTCAGCATTCAACACAATCATTCCCCAGCACCTGATTGGAAAGCTGAACCTGCTGGGCCTGGACACCTCCCTCTGCAACTGGATCCTGGACTTCCTGACTGGGAGACCTCAGTCAGTCCGGATCGGGAACAGCATCTCCACCACCACCACACTGAGCACTGGGGCCCCCAGGGCTGTGTGCTCAGTCCACTGCTGTTCACTCTGCTGACTCACGACTGTGCAGCAATGCACAGCTCGAATCACATCATCAAGTTCGCCGATGACACGACCGTGGTGGGTCTCATCAGCAAGAACAACGAGTCAGCATACAGAGAGGAGGTGCAGCGGCTGATCGAACTGGTGTAGAGCCAACAACCTGGCCCTGAATGTCGACAAAACAAAAGAGATGGTTGTTGACTTTAGGAGAGCACAAGGTGAACACACTCCGCTGAACATCGACGGCTCCTCTGTGGAGATCGTCAAGAGCACCAAATTCCTTGGTGTTCACCTGGCGGAGAACCTCACCTGGTCCCTCAACACCAGCTCTATCACCAAGAAAGCCCAGCAGCGTCTCTACTTTATTCGAAGGCTGAGGAAAGCACATCTCCCAACCCCCATCCTCACTACATTCTATAGAGGGACTATTGAGAGCATCCTGAGCAGCTGCATCACTGCCTGGTTTGGGACTAGCACCGTTTCGGACCGCAAAGCCCTGCAGAGGATAGTGAGGACAGCTGAGAAGATCATTGGGGTCTCTCTTCCCTCCATCAAAGACATTTACAAAAAACACTGTATCCGCAGTGCAACCAGCAACCAGCATTGTGGACGACCCCACACACCCCTCACACAAACTCTTTACCCTCCTCCCGTCTGGCAAGAGGTACCGAAGCATTCGGGCCCTCACGCCCAGACTGTGTAACAGCTTCTTCCCCCAAGCCATCAGACTCCTCAATACTCAGAGACTGGTTTGACACACACGTGTCCTGAGTTGCACTTTAATTACTGTCACTTTATAACTGTCTGCTACCTCAATAACTGCTATGTGCATAGAACATTATCTCATAGTATGTTATGTTTACATTTTAGAAACTGTCATCTTTTTGCACTACTGAGTACTGGTCGGCGCTGCACTGTCTATTGTCCTGTTCATTGTCAGTAATTTGTTGTACTGTCCTGTACTTTTTGCACATGTTTGCACGTGCACTTTATATAGGTATATATAGGTAGTTTATATAGGTATTTTATTTCATTGTGTAGTCTCATGTGGTCCTATGTTGGTCCTTTGTTGTTTTTATGTAGCACCATGGTCCTGGAGGAACGTTTTGCTGTGTACTGTACTAACTGTATATGGTTGAAACGACAATAAAAACCACTTGACTTGACTTGACTAGATCCATGTGTGTTGGTCAATCGTTCTGTCATGAATAGAGGCAGCGAAGGCAGACGAGGAGTGTGGATCTAAATGCAGCTTAACTTTATTAAACAAACAAACAAATAAACACAAAGGGAAAACCCACAATGGGAAAACACATGGACTTGGGAAAACGGGAGCCATTGAACAAACAGAACTCAAACGAGATGACAGGGCAATAAACAGAAACCAATAGCAAACTAACGAGGGCAGGTGAAAACAATGAGCAGGGAACACGAAAGCTAACAAGGAGACTATAACTACAAGGTTGACAAAAGTGAAAACTAAGGAACTCCAAAAGTGACAAAAATGACAAACAAAGGGCAACAGTGAGACAAGACAAGGAATACATAACAGTTTTGTTAAAATATAATTTGTTTGGTCTATTTACAATGATGTGGGGTCACTGAACTCTCAGTGGGATGGAAAATGAGAATACCACTCTTGCCACTACTCCAATTTAGGGGGGCCACTGGGGGAGTTTTCCTGTTCTAGAACCACACCTAGAACCGCCCCTGCTGATTACAACAAGAATATAAAATTAAATCCATTACAATACTTTTGGACATATTACACCCAACCCTGATTCCAATGGGTATTAATTCAATCTAATGCGTGTTTTTCTGATTGCAACTATATCTGATCTATGTCAGATATAGGTAAAAACTGGATTTGTTGTGACAGTGTAACTACAATCTTTCACGGACCTGGACAACATCAGTGTGTTCCTTCCCAGTGACCCATCCACCAATAATCACATCCTATCTCTGACATCGACGTTGGCCAAGTGTATGTGTGTGGTCCCTCCCCCTTGACTGCTGGTCGGTGCTGAATGCACAGATGCAGCTTCCTGAATAATCTTGAATCAATGCAGTACAGCCAGCTCTCCTGCATGTGAAGGCTCTTCAACAGCTTGCCTGTCACAAGCATGCAAAAGAGCAATCTGTCTTAACACAGCTCAAACACACACATGTATGCACACACATACACACTTGAGTACAAATGGAATTACAAACTACATTTATTGTCTTAAATTGTAGTTATTAATTTTGTTTTGTGAGATCCATAAGACATGGCATTTAACAACACTATCTCTAGAAGAATTCTAGAAAAGCTACGTAGCACATCATAATTCAGCTGACAAAAGTAATTGTCTGTGTCCTGAAGGTAGGAGGGTTATGAGCTGACAGAATGCTGGACAGCAGCTGAAAGTCAAAATACTGCTATTTTGATTTGATCCTAGTGATTTTAGATACTTGTGTATCTAAAACATTAGTTTGAATGCACAGGGATCTCTAACCAGCATATATTTTCTTGTTCTGTTGGCATGATGGCACAATTTCCACAGATGCACCTAAAGAATATTGATATCAATATATTTAGACAATCTCTTTCCTTTTTATTGAAAACGTGACTCGCTGTAATGAACATAGTATGTGTTTGTCAGTACAAGGGAACATATGATGAAAGATGATTATATGACAAATATATATCCTATATAAGTTTACATTTTGCGCGGTAAGTGTATCCTTTCACAGTTTTAAGTGTGACAGCACCATGTATTTACACTTTATTTGATACTGTCATGCGTTACTCAGCATTTGTAAAACACGGAAATGTTTCTCCATTGGAAAATGTCCCAACTACTTAAAAAGATACACACCGTTGTGTAGTGTCTTGGTTTAAACAACAATAAAAGAAATAACTATTACACAAATAGACAAGTAAATTACAGTGATTACTTAACAAGCTGTCACAGACTGCAGTATCCGTGGTGTTTGTGGAGGGGGTTAATTCGGGATCAGACTCTGGCTCAAACATGTATGGATGAATTCCTCCGGTTGTCAGTCATTTTTTTTAACCATCCTAACTTTTCAAAACAACCCCACACACGTGTAATGGCAGGGGTATTTACACTTATCCACATTCAAAGATGTTACCCAATCACAGCAGTGGGCATTTACACGGAAGTCTTCAAAGACACGCCCCATAAAACGGGGCATTTGAATCAGAGGCACAAAAAGTGGATAGAAAATGACCAATTAATCCTAAATTATGACTATGTTTAATGAAAAAAATCACACGTACATTATAAGTGGACCTCAAGGAACATTATAAAATAAAATAAATATCCAATTCATGACACCATTAAATGAAGGCACTGCATGACGAAACTATACATTTTTCATTGTGCGGAGCAGGGAAAGTGTTTCACTTTGAACAGCTTGATGCTGTAGCAGTGATAGACTCGGCTTGAGTGACAATCTGTGACAGTGCACGCAGCTGTGTGAACTTCCAGTGTCATAAAAGTCCCATTCAATAATCTCTCAATAAATTACACATTAACTCAAATTAAACCCAGTAATGTAACGACAGGAACACCACCCATTGTAAAGAAGTAAAAGTACATTTTTCATTCTAAATTTACTTTAGTGAGAGTAAAAAATACCAACATTTAAACCTCCTCTAAAAGTATTATTTCCAAAAAAAGTAATGTAGCGTATTACTACCCACCTCTGCTATTGAGTCACTTAAGACAGCTCAGTGATTTGACTGAGTAACATCTCTGATGTCCAGCCCAGATGGTTAATAAAGGCACAGTCCAGGAAATTTCTCAGTCTCCATCATGATTCTTAGGGCAGGTGCATGTTTTTTTGTAGCAGTGCATGTTTTTCTGTACTTAGCATCTGATACATGCATTCCACTATTGAATTGTTGATGCTGGAGCTGGGGCCCAATCTGAACCCATTCCATGCATAAAAAAAGTGGTTCTATATATATATATATATATATATATATATATATATATATATATATATAAATAAAGGAATATGAGTTAATCTATTCATGTTCTGTATAATAATTAACACTGCTGATTCTTCTAATAGTTCAGAGGGATAATTCTGAGACTGCTGTCATGGAGCCAGTTGCTTTTCACTGCTGATATATGTGATATATATATATATATGGTGTTATACATGTTATGAGTGCCAGTGTTATTGATCAAGACCTAGTGATTAAATTGAGCAATTTGCAACATTTAGCCATTACCTTTACAGTGACAAACCCATAATATGACATATTACTGTGGCAGGGCTGAGGGCGGGGTCAATCTGCTCATAATGCTAAGCAGGATTACCTTCAGCCTGACTATAAATACACCCTCAGTAGGCTGCTACAATTCACCCATGGGCCACAAACAAGCACTAGTGCCCAAGGTAAATAGTTTCACAAATGGCCAACTAAATGACTGCCTGCAATCCCATTTCATAAGCTGGTACATGGATGCCAAGCCAGCATATAATTGCAGGAAAGGGGGCACACATGAAAGATGAAAATTAGGCTTTTGTGAGCAGGCAAATGAAGGACACGATGATTGATGAGGTGTAGGTGCACTACTGAGGCTACTTCACTCTCAATAAGAGGGGGGAGTGCAAGGAGCGGGTGAAGTCTGGGACAGTAAACAGGAGACGGCAGCATAATGACAAATAAAGAGTGGCCTGAAAATGCCATGGCAGCTTATAAGACCTCCCCACACCCCCCAAGAGAGGCATTAAAATCTCATAAAATAAAGTTCACTAATGCATAAAGCCCTATTAAGTATCCCTTTCAGAGCTTTACAGGACATGGCAACTTTAAGAGACTCTGGCACAACCGCAACATAACCTAATGCTCTGCATTCACACAAAGATGTCACAGGATATGAGTTTCTCAATTCCATGAAGTTTGTTCGATTGAGTTTTTGAAACAACAACACCTGCTTCATGTAAAAGTCAAGATAAATGACTTTGGCCTAATGTTTTTTTTATTTTTTTTGCCTTCTGCATCCCCCACCGCTCCATAAGTTATTAAAGGTTGCATGGACACCAGAAAGCGGCTTATTGCGAGAAAACAGCGTTTCAGTTTACATGCACTGTATGTGCAGCATACTCTTAATTCCCATATACATGCTTACATTAGCTTGTGTTAATAACAAACTTGGCATCTGAGGAAGACTTGGTAAACTAAAGGCAAGTAGCTTCCTCTCAAAACGTAATTTTTAAAAGGAAACAGTGTTTTTGTCTTCAAAGTCTACACTGTCGTTTTATGTATAGAAGGCGAGAACATAGTGAAATTAATGTGTTTTCAAACGAAAACGTGTTTCTGTGGATGTTGCCTTCATCAGACACCTGAGTTTGTTTGTCCATCTTGTTTGTCTCTAAGCTGTCCACGTTTGTCTGGTATCTTTATACAGTACAGTATGCACAAATGTTTGACTAGGAGTGTCACCCACACAAATTACTGTTTTGATTCATTATTGCAATCTTTTGGAAGCCCTAATGAGCCTTGAAGTTGTAGTTTCTGTTTCAGGGTACACGTTACCCTGGCTTTGAACCACTGGTCTAACGCATCAAATAGTACAAATGGCAAATCAAAATAAGCTTATTTAAAAAAAGTTGTCAACACAAGAAAACCGTGTTTACAATAAACTTCAAAACATTGAATTATTCTCTGCTTTTGACATCAAAACATAAACATTCCTGTGCAAAACACTGTTTACATGCAACATGAAATCGGAGTAATGGGCAAAAATCTGCGTGCCAGTCATATTTGCTTAAAACAATTATGACCTTTCCCTGGTAAAGTAAAATCGTTTAAGGTGTTTACATGACCACACACATAGTTGGCTTATTAGGCATATTTCGTGAAGGAGCTTGCATGAAATGTGCTCAATGTTTGCCTCTAGTTGTTTAACCTATGAACAACTTTATGCAGTAAGTAGAAAATGATTGCTTTTTATACTGTTCCAGACACCAGCGTCTCACTTGATTTGCAAAAGTCAGAGTGCAAGTTTGGAAATGAAAACATTGTAATCAAGAGCAGCCCTCAGTTCAACTTTGACCCTGTTTACTGGCTCAGTGAAATGCAGAGGCTGTCCACTTTGTCCAGCACATTTAATAAGACGTCTTAACAAATTGAAGTGAAGTGGCTGCAGAGGGAAATAGGACAGAGGAAATTAACTAGTGGGGTCTGCGCTGTGTTTACACTAAGTGATTGTGATTGAGTGGGGGTGGGTAGAGTGGGTGGGGTTTGGGAACAATGTATGGCCAATTATACTTGTAAATTGCCAGTATGTATGGCTTTCTTCAACTTCGTGAGTGAGTTTTCATGCAGGCATGCTCATACAACAGAAATGTAACATGAACATTAGAAAAAGTAAAAAAGAGAGAAATTTGTGAAAGATGAAAAAACAAGTGCTAAGCTCTAATAAAGGAGTGTGTTATATACACACACACACATATATATATATATATACACACATATATATATATATATATATATATATATATATATATATATATATATATATATATATATATATATAACCCTCCTACACAATTCCACTTTTTTTTAAGGAGTTATCGTGCATGGGGAATGAATTGGTGAGAGGTTACTAGAATTTAAAATCGGGATGTATTCACAGCAACTAAAACTTCGGGCATGCAACTCTGGCTAGAGTGTAGAGAGGCCTGGTTAGCTTAAATATAGCTATACTGTGTTAGTTTATTTTATTTTTACTGTGAGCATAAAACTCCCATGCACATATACTTAGCCACTATAACCCTTATGTGCAACAATGAAACTAAAATCACACCAATCATATTTCAATCGCACACACTTAAATATCAGACCACAACGGTTTAATTTTATACTTGAAATGTATTTATATTGTTTTTTAGAACTAGGTGAGTTAACCTTTTAAAATGTCCTCATGTTCCAAATGAAATGACAATGAACCATACCCCGGGGTTTTTTTCTACTTTTATATCTCAGTTTTTGTGGTACCACAATGTTGGCGCGCTTGTTGGAGCTCAGTTGAAACCTTTCCAAATAAGACTGTCTCTGTACTAACGATTCCTCGGTAATCGAAAGATTATTGTGACCGTCTATCAAACCGTTCCGTCCAATGGTGAGATACGCAATGAGGAAACCCGTCCTGAAGTTCCGTCCATCCCTGTGCAAACGCGACACCTCCGGCCCTGCAGCCGAATCCTGAGCACATCTATTGCAGCAACATGGGTGCAGCATCTGACGCACACTAACAAAAAGTTCACAAACTCTAATGAGCAATTGTCAAAAACTAAATGTCAATTCCATTCTAGTTCACAATGTCTATACTCACTCAGAAACTTGGTGGCAAAATGGTTTCTGGCTATGTAGTAGCAGTTCGCACGTGGATATGGCGTTAGCTTCACTTCAACAGAATCTCCATGGATGATTTAAACAGCTCCAAAACATAGCTCACTCTCCCGTTTTAACAGGGTTACAAACTTGACAAAAAAAATTAAAATAAAATCCTCCTGGCTCTTAACTTCGATGACCAGCACTATATCAATCATACAGAACTTAGAACTAACTTTAGCTCGTAACTATCTCTCCGGTTCTTTTTCTCGTCACACTTGTTTTCAGTCTCACTTTAACTCATTTTTTTAGTTCCGCCCCCTCAATAACCCGATAGGTTGCCCAACTGCTCTCTGGATGGCACTGATTTGATAACAAACAAAACTGACACCTAGCCACCCAATACAAAATAAAATGACAGAAGATTCAAAGGTTACTCACAACAGAGGATATATCAACACCTCCACTTTATACTGCATTAACACGTATTAATACAAAATTGTATTATACACCAGGGAGTTCATAATCATATGATAATCATACATTTTGCTCATTCTCATAGGGTTTTATTTGAAGCGGATCATTCAGGCTATGATTCTTAATGTTTGCCAGTTCAGGGCACAATTGTGCCATTGTTACCTAACTCTACCCCATTGCCACAGGCTAAATGCTGCTCTTTTGCTCAGCTTTGGTCTCAAAATTATCTTTGGAGGGCGGGGTTTTGGAATGAGAGGGCGTGTCTAATTCAACGTTACATGAAAGCTTCAGAATGCTAAAATCACTAACAGCACCTTTAAACTGTTTATACACTTTCACCCTTTTCTCCCATGCAGCAAAAAAGCCAAAAGGGGAAGAGAGAAGAGACATTCAAGCAGCAAAATGATTCAGCAATGATAACAGCGTTGAAAATGACTTTTTTATTTCAATACAATTTTATTTGTATAGCGGCTTTCACAACACACATCGTTTCAAAGCAGCTTTACAGAAGATCAGCATTAACAGACAATAAAACTGTAATGTCTATAATGCCGATGAATCATCATTGTGTAATTAGATAAAATACGATTGTTAATCGTGTTTAAAAATAAGTAATTAAATAATAATTGAATTAATAACCCCAGTGAGCAAACTGAAGGCAACTGTGACAAGGAACACAAAACTCACTTTAGAACCTTGGGAGAAACCAGACTCACTGTGGGGGCCAGTTCCCCTCTGGATAACATCATGAATATAATGTAAATATTACTTATGTATAGTTAAAGTCATGGTTTAAAATTATTAAACTAAGTAAGTGTTAAGGGTCAGTGTTTAAACATCGATTTTGTTTGAACTGTAAGATTAATGACAAATGTCTTTGAAGTCCATCCTGGATTAACTGCAGAAGTTCACATAGATGCAATTGTCCTTGTTAATTGGCTGATGAAGGCTTTTGTTGGCAATTGTTAGTCTATGCATTCCATTTCAAGATCGTAGTCCATCAATAGACCGAGGTGATGCAGGCAGAGATGAGGGATGTGAAACGCAATTCAACCTGGCCGGTAATTCCGCATATGAAGTATCTCATGTCTTTTGGTTGGAGTCCATCATAATAGACTGAAGTGATCTTTGGCTAGCACCAGCTGCATTTAGTCATCATCATTCAGCGAGTCCAACATGAAGCAGGAATGGAGGTGGGTCCAGCCGGTTCTGGTGACCTCAGTATAGGAGTCCAGAGGTTGAGACAGGGAAACAAATAAAATAATAGAAGCATAGATGCCATTCAATTTATTGCAGAGTTATAAATCATGATCAATGTTTCTGGTTCCGGCAGAACTAACTACAGTAGCCTAATTGTGGGTTGAAGGATGAATTAGGTGTATGCCTGGCTAAATAGATGAGTCTTTAGTCTAGACTTAAACTGAGGGAGTGTGTCTGCATCTCGAACAATGTTAGGGAGACTATTCCATAGTTTAGGAGCCAAATATGAAAAGGATCTACCTCCTTTTGTGGATTTTGAAAATGACTGTGGTAGGGCGGGGCCGGGTCATGATCCTACACACCCGGTCCCGTATTAGGCTAATCAAGCCTCTGAGGTATAAAGGTTGACTGCAGAGGATCGCGAGAGAGAGAGATCGTTTACGGACATGTCCGTCGTGTGTGTTTATGTTGTCTTTTAAGTTTACTATTAAAATATGATTTACATCGTCAAGCCGGTTCTCGCCTCCTCCTTTCCATTGATCCCTTTACACTGGTGCCGAAGCCCGGGAAGGAGGAGGGATACTCTGTAGTGGAGTCCCAACGGAGCAGCCGTGGCCATCTGCCGGGGGACGAGGAGCCCAGCCGCCTGAAAGAGTACGATGGCCGCCGACCGCGAGCGGGGAGGGGCTCACTGCCGACCGCCTGGAGCGAGAGAACCGCTGCCAGGGGCGGGGGAGACCCCTTCTGTTTTCACCGAGAACACGGCGGGGTGTTCCGTCCGCCAGGGGCTGGAGGACTGCCTCTGATCCGCCCTGAGAGGCGCGGCTGTCGTCCGATAGAGGGTGGAGGAGTGGCCGAGGAACAAGCTGCGGTATATCGGAGAACTGGTGAGTAAGAGTTTTTTTTTCATCTCTCTCTCCTCTCTCTCTCTCACTGTCGCTCTGCTTTGGCCTTTTCCCTCTTTTAAATTTTACAGTTTTTTGAGGGGTACTACACTGTTACAGGAAGTACCCCCCATTTTAATTATTTCTGTTTCCCTCCCCTTGTCCCCTCCCTCGTCCAGGTAGATGGGGATGACCTGCCGGCAGACAGTGCAGAAGGCGCGCCATCCCCCAGGGAAAGAGATGTACGTCAGGCCGGGGGCTCCCCAGCCTGAGAGAACGAGGGAGGAATGTGGCAGGGCGGAGGGCGGGGCCGGGTCGTGATCCTACACACCCGGTCCCATATTAGGCTAATCAAGCCTCTGAGGTATAAAGGTCGTCTGCAGAGGATCGTGCGGGAGAGAGAGATCGTTTACGGACATGTCCGTCATGTGTGTGTTTATGTTGCCTTTTATGTTTACTATTAAAATATGATTTACATCGTCAAGCCTTTCTTGGTCAAGCCAAGAGAGTTTGTGTGAGAGCGAAAGAGAGGGAGAGGGTTAGCGTGGTGCTTTCCACTATGAATATGTGAGGCTGATTAGGGCAAAATACATTGAAACATAAAAAGTTTCACATATTAAAAGTTATTTCAGATAACAGATCCTGGAATACCTTGAGTTACTTCATAGCTGTTTGTTTACTTGAAAAATATTTGCACACCTTAGTCAACCAATCAGAATGAAGCATTTGACAGACCTGTGGTGTGTGTATGTATGTATGTATGTATATATATATATATATATATATATATATATATATATATATATATATATATATATATGGTTACTTTTGAAATGTATTCCACTACAGATTACAGAATACATGCTTTAAAATGTAACTTGTAACATATTCCGTTAGATTACTCAAGGTCAGTAATATATTCTAATTACTTTGGATTACTTCTTCAGCAATGGTAGATTTTTTCACTTGTTTTTACTATAAAAACTCTGCCAGTACAGTAAGACAAAATACACATGTTAAAAATACATTCTCTGAAAAACATAAATATCGTATGCAGTGTTGTTTATCTTGTTTATGGATGTTTATATATTTCTAAAGGAAAACAATGCAAAAATTATTATCAAGAATATGACTTTTGCCCTAATATCAAAGGTCTTACTAGAAAAAAAGAAATTATAATTTAACATGAATTTTCTTGATAAAAAATATGATTGTGCCTGGTAACTTGCATGTAAACAAGGTTTATTTCAATTTCTTCTGCCCCAAACTTACTTCTCTGTCTGCTCGTATGAATGTAACACATCATAAGAAAGTGTTTCAGAACAGTTCAAATGCACTTTGGATCACATCATTTATATGTATAAATAAACGTTTTCCATCTGAAAGCACTAAATATTAAATGAAACAAAAGACAATAAAATGCAAAGTAATCTCTTCAGTAATCAAAATACTTTTTGAATATAACTAATATAAATATTCGAATTACTAATTATTTATACTGTAACTGTAGTGGAATACAGTTACTTATATTTTGTATTTTAAATACGTAATCCAGTTACATGTACTCCGTTCCTCCCCAACCCAATAGATATACAGTATATATATATATATATATATATATATATATATATATATATATATGAATATATATATGAATATATGTAAATCCCAACAGCCATGTTTCAAAAGATAGGGGAAGCTTTGCCAGATGATTGGAAGCTTTTATTCCAATACACACACACACACACGTTAGTGCGCCTATCCTTATGAGGATTATCCATGGACATATTGATTTTATATTGTATAAACTATAGATTTTATCCCCTAACCCTACCCTTAATCCTAACCCTCACAAAAAAAAACTTTCTGAATTTTTACATAAAAAAAAACAAAACATTGTTTAATATGTTTTTTAAGCAATTTGAATTATGGGGATACTACTGCCAGAATCTGAGCTTTACAGCGGAATCAGATTTGCCAAGATCTGTTTGTTTGCCATGATTTATGTGCAGGAAACTATTTAAAAATGGTAGCTTTTCAAGCTGCAAGCTACTTATAATATAAACTACATTCAAGCTGCCCTTTAAAAAAAGTAGTTCGCTACACTTTAAGATACTAACAAAAAAATATCAAATCAGAGTAGTATTTATCTGGAACAAAAACATGGATCCCTCTTACACCATATTCTGTTTCAGATACTATAAAAGTGTTTTTTGATGAGTGACAGGACATTCAGTGGGCCACTAGATTTCTTTTTTTCTGCAGTGTTGGCTGGGCAACCCTGTCAACTGTGAACACTCTTTCCAAAATTCAGTTTGACATATCACCAACACATCACAGCAGTTCCACATTCGTTGTGGAAATACAGATTTCTTGTCACTGGAATCATAACACATTGCATCTTGTTAGGACATGGTGCTAGGGTGATAGCAGTGTTAAAATTGACATTAAATACAATAAAACAACCAAAACATGATGATGAGTGGTATTTACTAATTTAATATTTTGATAAATAAGATGTGAAGTGGGGGACACAGGGACACAGGTTCATTAAAATGAATCATGCTTCTCAAACCTACTCAAGAAAAGACATGTAAAATACATTATGGCATAAAAACCACCAATGTAGAATTTTGCCACGATACTTCAAAAAGTAACTTGTTCCAAAAATACTACAGTTCCCTCGACGTTGTGTGGAATGAAGCGACACTAGTGGACTTTCTTGAAGGCCTCGGTTACCTCTGAACTTGAGAAAAGACCAATGAGAATTTGGCTTACAGAATTTGCATGCCCCTCCCCTGGACGTACGGGTATAAAAGGAGGGAATCGTGCATCTGTTCATTCAGATTTCTTCTTCAAAGCCAAGCGGTTGTGCGATCAGCGAGCTGAGATCACTTCTGTTCCACTCACCTCTGTAGAGCGTTGCTGTTTGATCTACAGCACGTATCAGTGGCTTTCTCCTTCTCTGCACGGTAGTGCAGCTTTGCTAAAAAAAACATTTTTGAAAAAAGTTTATTTCTCTAAAAGAGCACACACAGCAGGCATTGAAAATCCTTTTAAGGAAGATGACCTTCCACCCCTATGTAGTTCCTGGATGCGATCGATATCTCTCCGCTCCTGACGATCATAAATGCTGCCTCATGTGTCTGCCACGATCAGTCTGAGGGGGTGTTTGTGGATAGTTCTTGTTCTCACTGCGAGAACTTAACCATGGCGACGTTGCAGTCACGGCTTTCCTTCCAAAAAGGATCACCACTCCAGCGTCGCTTCTTCTTTCCACGGGATTGAGGACGACCTGGCTGGCGATGGAGGTGATTTGGGGATGGCAGCGGGCTCGGTTTTGCCGGGTAGATCCGCACCCGCCCCCGGCATGCTCGTTGACTTACGTCCAGGCTCGAGGTGAGAGCGGCTCACCTCACGGCCATTCTGATTACTCCTTCTGACCCGCTGAGCTGGATGATGAATTCGCCGCTGCATCGGAGATGCAGAAGACTTGACTGGACTGCCACCTTTGGGTCGGCACGCCCAGTCTGAAGTTGACGCCAAGATTGCCGACATGCTTGCCCGGGCCGCCGTGAGTGTGGGGTTGGACTGGAACCCTCCGTCCTACCCGCAGCCCTCACGGCTAGACGATTTGTTCCTCTGGTCCGGGTGCCACTCACAGTCATGCGCCCCCCCCCCGGTTCTTTTCTTCCCGAAGGTGCATGAAGAGCTGACAAGGTCGTGGAGTGCAACTTTAACTGCCCGCAACCAACTTCCTCGCTCATCCGCTCTCACTACCCTCGACAGCGAGGTGGCCCATGGGTACTCCGCGGTCCCCCAGGTGGACTGAACGGTTGCGATCCACAAAATGTAAAAAAAATGCTGCCACTTGGTGGGATCGCCTGGTGCTCTCTTCCAAGGCCTGTAGGATGACGTCGTCATTGATCACCAAAGGCCACAATGCCACCAGAGAGGCCGCCTCCACCCTACATGCCAGGGCCCTCCTGCAATTTCACTAGGCCAAGACACTTAAAGATCTGCGCTTGGGTAGTCCTGACCCCGACGTGTTGCAGGAACTGCACTCTGCGACTGACCTCGACAGAGGGCCATTTCCAACAGCATACCCCGCCACCATTCCAGCGCAGGCTGTGCTCCGTCTGCTCACCGAGGGCATCCCCCTGTGGCTTCCAAATGCCAGGCAGCTCAGCCTCAACCTGGGCCCAACTCTCTGAGTGCCCTGTATGAAGCGCATGTCCCCCGTCTCTCGGATGTCTTCGAGGACCTGAAAAGCTCCCAAGCACTCCTGAAACGGGCGACCCAGGGAATGAGACATTTGCTCCAGAGCTGTTAAACAGACCACTCCATTCCCGGGTGGAGGGCGGGAGGAGAATCCTTTTTACCCTTATTTCCTTTACCCCATTCGGGCTGCGGCACCCACATTCTCAATAATAGAGCGATTTCCTCATTCCCTGGGTCATCTGGCCCACAAATGCTGTTCTCACAGTAACCTGGTGCCACACTCTGGAAGTCCTGGCACCCCGGATGCGGACCCCTCACCTCCAGACCCACGACTGTTGTTCCCCGGCCGGCCGGTTCTGATGAGTTTAGAGGACGCCTACACGGAACCTCCTCCTCAGTCACTAACCTGCCCCCTGCCGGGTGTGTGGAGCAAGGTAAATGCTTCAAGTCTTCTCTCAGCACCAAAGCCTCGGGACGCGGTTTTGCCTCCCGACGCGACACTACCTGCTCCACCCCACAGCGAAGCCCCTTCAGCCTGACATGGACCAGGTGCACAGGTTGACCTCAGCCGTCTTGGGCTTCAGGTCAACTGTGAAAAGAGCAAGCTTGCCCCAGTTCAGAGCATCTTTTTTCTCTTACCAACGAGCGCGTGCAGTCGGTGCTGAAATGCCTCACCTTATTCAAGCCAGGCACAGCAGTTCCTCTAAAACAATTCCAGAGGCTCCTGGGGCATATGGCATCCTCCGCAGCGGTCGCGCTGCTGATCTCACACTCCTCGTGACAGCCCCTCCCTGGCGTATTCCACTGAGGAAGGACCTTCTATCTCAGGGACGGGGCACCCTCTGGCATCCACGCCCAGACATCTGGAACCTACACGTCTGGCCCCTGGACGGGATGCAGAAGATCAAAGTGTTTACCACCTGCTGTCGTAGACATGATCAAGCAAGACAGAGCTCACTCTACCAGGCAACTTTACGGCCTGAAGAGGTGCTTGTTCGCAAATTGGTGTTCTTTCCGATCTGAAGACCCGCAGAGATGCGCAGTCGGGTCAGTGCTCTCATGCGCAGTCGGGTCAGTGCTACCTTGAAAGTTTATGTAGCCGCTATATCGGCTCACCACGATGCAGTGGACGGTAAATCCCTAGGGAAGCACGATCTGATCATCGGGTTCCTTAGAGGAACCCGGAGGCTGAATCCTCCCAGGCCATGCCTGTTCCCCTCATGGGATCTCTCTGTGGTCCTTTCAGGCCTTCGGAGACCCCCCTTCAAGCCGCTAGAATCAGTCAAGCTCAGAGCCTTATCCTTGAAGACGGCCCTCCTGATCACGCTCACCTCCATTAAGAGGAGGTCATGCCACCTCCATTAAGAGGAGTTCCGGATGCCGCCATTCAGCTAGACGGGCTCACCTCGTTTCGTGCCGACAGAAATACAGCTCTCTGCGGTAAGACTCGCGGTGGTGGCTTGTGTGTTTACATCAACACGGAATGTGCAAGAACTCTATGCTAGTATCTAGTTACTGTTCATCGCTGTTGGAGCTTGTGACTGTTAGATGCAGACCTTTTTATCTACCACGGGAATTCACCACTGTTTACATAACCGGAGTTTACATTCCCCCCAGCGCTAACGCTAAGGAAGTGCTCTGTGAACTGTATGGGGCTATGAGCGAACTGCAGAACGCTCACCCAGACGGACTGTTTATTGTCGCCGGAGATTTCAACCATGCGAATCTCAAGACAGTGCTCCCTAAATTCCATCAGTATGTGGACTTTGCAACGAGAGGGGCGAACGCGCTTGATCTTGTTTACACAAACATCCCCGGTCTGTCCAGGTGTTGCAGGATATGATGCAAACCCATGTTGACTGCATCATCCACAGACCTGTTTGCTCGATAAGCAAATTGAAGGGGGTAGAGAAAGGGTCCAGTGATGTCCTTCAGGTGGGCCAACACCAGTCTCTCAAATGACTTCATGACCACAGATGTCAGGGCGACAGGTCTGTAGTCATTAAGACCTGTGATTTTAGGTTTCTTAGGGACAGGGATAATAACTGAGCGTTTGAAGCAGCATGGGACTTCACACTGCTCCAGTGATCTATTGAAGATCTGAGTGAAGATGGGGGCCAGTTGGTTAGCACAGGAACGAAGGCAAGCTGGTGAGATGCCATCTGGTCCTGGAGCCTTCCTTGTCCTTTGCTGCCGAAAGACACGGCACACATCGTCCTCACAGATCTTGAGTGCAGGTAGTGTAGCAGGAGGGGGAGGAGGGGGGTTGCAGGAGGTGTTAATTGTTGTGTGAAATGAAGGTTCGAGTGCATGTGGGGTGTGAAATCGGGCCTTTCAAATCTGCAGTAAAACACATTCAGGTCGTCAGCCAGTCGTTGGTCCGCCACAGGGTTGGGGGTAAGAGTCCTGTAATTAGTAAGTTGTTTCAGGCCACTCCACACTGATGCAGGGTCGTTAGCTGAAAACTTGGTTTTCAGCTTCTCAGAGTAGCTTCTTTTAGCCACTCTGATTTCCATATTCAGTGTGTTCCTGGCCTGATTATACAAGACTCTATCTCCACCCCTGTAAGCCTCCTCTTTGGCATGACGAAGCTGTCTGAGTCTTCCTGTGAACCATGGTTTATCATTGTTGAATGACAAAAATGTCCTAGTAGGGATGCACATATCCTCACAGAAACTGATGTATGATGTAACAGTATCTGTGAGCTCGTCCAGGTCTGTAGCTGCAGCTTCAAAAACACTCCAATCAGTGCAGTCAAAGCAGGCTTGTAGTTCCAGCTCTGCTTCAATAGTCCATCTCCTTATAGTCCTTACAACTGGCTTTGTTGATTTTAATTTCTGCCTGAGGGTCGGGAGAAGATGAACCAGACAGTGATCAGAGAGTCCCAAAGCTGCACGTGGGACAGAGCGATATGCATCCTTTAATGTTGTATAGCAGTGATCCAATATATTCCTGTCTCTGGTGGGGCATGTAATGTGCTGTCTGTATTTGGGCAGTTCGCGTGTGAGATTTGTTTTGTTAAAGTCCCCAAGAATAATAATGAGGAATACTTGGAGGAATACACAGCATCAGTGACCAGCTACATCAGCAAGTGCATTGATGATGTCACTTTCTCCAAGACATCACCACACGCTCCAACCAGAAGCCGTGGATGACTGCGGAGGTGCGCACGCTGCTGAGGTCCCGAGACTCCGCCTTCAGAGCAGGCGATAAGGCAGCCCTAAGAACAGCTAGGGCCAAACTGTCACGGGCAATCAGAGAGGCAAAGCGCGCACACGCCCAGAGAATCCACACTCACTTCCAGGACAGCGGTGACACGCGCCGCATGTGGCAGGGCATCCAGGCCATCACCAACTACAGGACAACATCAGTTGCCTGTGACAAAGATGCCTCCCTTCCAGATGCGCTGAACGACTTCTACGCTCGGTTTGAAGTGCAGAATGACGTGGTGGCGAGGAAGACCACCCCTCCTCCCAACGACCAGGTGCTCTGTCTTACCACGGCAGATGTGAGGAAAACTCTACGTAGAGTCAACCCACGGAAGGCTGCTGGACCAGACAACATTCCAGGCAGAGTGCTCAGAGGATGTGCAGACCAGCTAGCAGATGTTCTTACCGACATCTTCAACATCTCTCTGAGCAGCGCCGTCGTTCCAACGTGCTTCAAGGCCACCACCATCATCCCCATGCCAAAGAAGTCTTCAGTGTCCTGCCTCAACGACTACCGTCCCGTCGCAATTACACCCATCATCATGAAGTGCTTCGAGAGGCTCGTCATGAGGCACATTAAGACCCAGCTGCCCCCCTCACTAGACCCACTACAGTTTGCGTATCGTCCAAACCGTTCAATGGACGATGCCATCGCCACAACCCTCCATCTGGCCCTCACCCACCTAGACAATAAGGACTCAAACGTTCGAATGCTGTTCATAGATTTCAGCTCAGCATTCAACACAATCATTCCCCAGCACCTGATTGGAAAGCTGAACCTGCTGGGCCTGGACACCTCCCTCTGCAACTGGATCCTGGACTTCCTGACTGGGAGACAGCATCTCCACCACTACCACACTGAGCACTGGGCCCCAGGGCTGTGTGCTCAGTCCACTGCTGTTCACTCTGCTGACTCACGACTGTGCAGCAATGCACAGCTCGAACCACATCGTCAAGTTCGCCGATGACACGACCGTGGTGTGTCTTATCAGCAAGAACGACGAGTCAGCATACAGAGAGGAGGTGCAGCAGCTGACGAACTGGTGTAGAGCCAACAACCTGTCCCTGAATGTCGACAAAACAAAAGAGATGGTTGTTGACTTTAGGAGAGCACAAGGTGAACACACTCCGCTGAACATCGACGGCTCCTCTGTGGAGATCGTCAAGAGCACCAAATTCCTTGGTGTTCACCTGGCGGAGAACCTCACCTGGTCCCTCAACACCAGCTCCATCACCAAGAAAGCCCAGCAGCATCTCTACTTTCTTCGAAGGCCGAGGAAAGCACATCTCCCACCCCCATCCTCACTACATTCTATAGAGGGACTATTGAGAGCATTCTGAGCAGCTGCATCACTGCCTGGTTTGGGACTTGCACCGTTTCGGACCGCAAATCCCTGCAGAGGATAGTGAGGACAGCCACACACCCCTCACACAAAATCTTTACCTTCCTGCCATCTGGCAAGAGGTACCGAAGCATTCGGGCCCTCACGCCCAGACTGTGTAACAGCTTCTTCCCCCAAGCCATCAGACTCCTCAATACTCAGAGACTGGTTTGACACACACACACGTGTCCTGAGTTGCACTTTAATTACTGTCATTTTATAACTGTCTGCTACCTCAATAACTGCTATGTGCATAGAACATTATCTCATAGTATGTTATGTTTACGTTTTTAGAAACTGTCATCTTTTTGCACTACTGAGTACTGGTCGGCGCTGCACTGTGTCTATTGTCCTGTTCATTGTCAGTAATTTGTTGTACTGTCCCGTACTTTGCACATGTTTGCATGTGCACTTTATATAGGTATATATAGGTATTTTATATAGGTATTTTATTTCGTTGTGTTGTCTCATGTGGTCCTGTGTTGGTCCTTTGTTGTTTTTATGTAGCACCATGGTCCTGGAGGAACGTTGTCTCGTTTTGCTGTGTACTGTACTAACTGTATATGGTTGAAACGACAATAAAAACCACTTGACTTGACTTGACTTGAAGAGGGTTGGGGACCTGCAAGCATTCTCTGTGAGCAATACTTGCATGGAGTTCGGTCTGGCAGACACCCATGTCATCCTAAGACCTCGACCGCACTACATGCCCAAGGTTCGTACAACCCCCTTCAGGGACCAGATAGTGAACCAGCAAGCAGTGCCCCGGGAGGAGGCAGACCCAGCCTTTTCGTTCAGACCCAGCCTTTCTGGTGCATGCTTTGCGGACCTATGTGGACAGCATGCAGAGCTTTAGATGTTCTGAGCAGCTCTTTGTCTGCTTTGGTGGACAGCGGAAAGGGAACGTTGTCTCCAAAGAGAGGCTATCCCACTGGGTCGATGACGCCATCACTTTGGCCTATCACTCCCAGGCCGTGCCCACATAGCAGCGGACTGGGCAACACCCAATACCTTTACGAGATTTTACGATCTCAGGGTTGATTCGGTCTCGTCCCGTGTTCTCTCAGGTCGGAGCACGTAGAACTCGGGAATACGGAACGTCTAACCAGGTGTTCCGCTTGCAAATAGCGCCTTTCCCCTCCACTGAGGTGATCACATGCGCTCTTTCACCCAGGAGAGTCCAGTAAACTCGTGCTCCCTGGATGTTCTTCCTCCCTAGCCCTCTGGTCCGCAAATTCAGCGGAGGAATTCCCCGACCAGACCCACTACGGATACGAATTACTCTGTACTGGAATAGGTGCTCCACAGGATAGGCCTTCAGTTAGAAAAGATAGCCTTCCCCGATGCGTGTTATAGCATTAAAATGGCCCAAGCCACTTTAACTCTATGCAAAAAACACAGAGAGAGAAAAGGCGTGGCTGGCGTGGCCTGCTCACATGCTTGGCATGTTGCTTGTTCTCCCCTTTGGAACCCAAATGCCAGGAACCTAAAAAGTTTATGACGTTTTTAAGGGCCGTTGGGGAAGGGTACGTGCAGTCCTATGCAGCCTGTTGCTTTGGCACGGCAACTGTCTGCCCGCACCTGTGTCAGCAGCTCACGTACATGATTCAGTGCATGGTGAGATTGACACAACGTCGAGTGAGCAACAGACAAGGAACGTCTAGGTTATTGTTGTAACATCCGTTCCCTGATGGAGGGAATGAGACTTTGTGTCCCCCCAAGCCACTGTAACGGCTAAACCTTATTGTCAGTTCCTCAGTGCAAAACCTGAATTTGAACAGATGCACGATTCCCTTCTTTTATACCCATAAGAGGAGGGACATGCAAATTCAGTCTGCCAAATTCTCATTGACCTTTTCTCAAGTTCAGAGGTAACCGAGGCCTTCAAGAAAGTCCCATAGTGTCGCTTCATTTGACACAATGTCTCGTTCCCTCCATCAGGGAACGTAGGTTACAACAGTAACCTAGACGTTTTCTGAAAACATCAGAAGTACTTTTACATTACTGAATAACAGGGATTAAAATCGGTTCAAGGAACGAAAACAGTCATTTTCAATTGTTCCGGTATGAAAACGTTATTTTAAAGAGCAACATGCAGGTTGAATTTATAACTGAATTAATACTTTATATTGTCTGCAGAGGTATTTTAAAAACACATATGTAGAAATTACTAATGAAATCTCATTTGATGTAGAGATTTTCATGAAAATGTGCTAGGCTCTGGAATACGCCTTTCCCGCTATCAACGCGTCATATGACGTAGGGCGAGGCAAACAAAAGAGCTCATGGTCAGCTCTCTCATTGTTGGGTGTTGATGTAGTTGGAGCAGTAGTGAGAGACAGAAAGTTTTAGATCGAGTTTTAGAGAAGCCATAATGGTTAATTATTGTGTTTGTGCTGGTTGCACGAATTCCAGCCTGTCAGGACATCGTGTCCATCATTTTCCTTCTAGGAAAAACAAGGCTTTTCGGTCTTGGGTGCGTTTTGTGCAGGTGAAGAGAGCAGACTTCACTGCCGCGTCTGTTACCACACACTCGGTTGTTTGTGGCGCACATTTCACTCCGGAGAATTATCGACCTGGAGATTTGTTGGAGTCTCGGATGGGATTTCGGAGTAAGGACCAAGTTAGGCTGATTACTGATGCTGTTCCCTCGGTGCACTCGATGGAATCAAGTCCACCGTCAAAGTGTACACCGGATTTTGGCGCGGGCGGGACTGGAGGACCATGTGCTAACTTTAGCAGACATTCTGTGCAACGAAAACGAGGACTTAGCAGAGTGAGTCTTGCTTTTAATTATTTTAACTCTTAATTTGTGTAATTTCGTAATAATAATTGTGTAATATATTTTTTATAATATTAAATATTTAATATTTATTTAGTATAATAATAATACAGAGAGAGGGAGCGAGACTGAGCTTTAGGACAGGTTGTCGTAACGTAATTTTCTGCCTTCTGAAATGAATTTAGTAGTTTGCACAATGTTATAGCTATTGGCAGGAAGCTAGCCCAACTCTCCCGTTTCCCCCGCATTTCAATTCGAACTGTTCTCCCGCCGCCCTCCCGTCTGATTTTGTATCCCCGTAGGCTAACGTTATACTCTCCAGTAAATTGCAAGGTCCAAATGTATTACTCAATATGTAGAAATCCCCTAGTTTTTTTTACTTGTCAGAGTTGCTTTGGTTTTATATCTCTTTTTTTATTTACTGATTTATTACTGATCCAGTTGGTAACTAAGCTTGTATTCTATGTTATTGTGTGTTTTTTTTTTCCTTCTCTCTCTGTGTTTTCAGATTTTGGCAGAGAGTGCAGCCAGTAATGAAGGGATAGATGCACCTAGCACTGTAGATTTTGAAGATACAGAGGGCTTCTCTCTACACAATACTGAACCATTAGTCCTTCATCGTGGGTCACAGTGCAACATCAAATGTCTGCAACGTTCATCAGGTAGTGTAACTTGTATGTATCATTAGCTGTATATGGCACAAACATTTACAAATTACTTCTAATGGTAGAAAGAAGACATTTCATACTGGACTGTAGTGTTGTGGCTGTGCATGTGTTGTGACCACTGACTATGTGATGTTGTGCAACTAACAACATTAATCTATTTTTATCTTAGCTGTTCAGGTAAAGCCTGAAATGGTTAGTGTGGGGACTCAGACTGAATGGTTTGAGCAACAAACATCAACTCCACTGCCCAGTTCTGTCCAAAGTGAGGACGAATCATCCTCTGATGTCATGGACCATTCTGATCTGTCATGGATCCCAGACGAGGAGATGAGTAGTGAGACATCTGATGAGGAGAATCCAGAAGAGCCAATACAGGAATCACTCAATGACCTCAAGTAAAAAAAAAATAATACCTATTTTTATTGTGATTGTGTGTCCACAAATTGTCACTGTCAGCATTAATGAGCATTCTCCTTTTCTTTTTCCAGTGTGGCTGACAAGTTCATTGTTTGCCTAAGCCAGCTGATGTGTCTGTTCACTGTTTGCTCGGTCTGTTGTGGGGAAACCCAGGGACAAATAGAGTACCAGGAAGGGACTTACATAAAAATCAAGCAGGTAAGATAATATTTTTGAACTGTTTGTCTGGAGTTGAATCATGGCCTTACCCTGGAAATCCAGAGGAAGCGTGAGCCACTTTTAATTTGGTCTGTGTATATACTGTATACATTATTGGTATTAGTAGTTGTATTCATTTCCTGTTTCATATACATTGGTCAGGCCTGCACAGCATGTGGCTATCAGTGTCACTGGCAGAATCAAAATATGCTGCACCGAAACATGCCAGCCTGCAATCTTCTACTCAGCGGTGCCATTCACTTTTCAGGCTGCATGGCTACTCAGACCATCAGAATGCTGAAGCTGTTTGGGCTGCAGTGCATCAGTCCCAGCACTTTTTTCCGCCATCAGCACCTCTACACAATTCCTACCATCCTGCAGGCCTGGCAGAATGAGCAAAGAGGGATCATCAGAGAGCTGAAGGAGATTGAGGGTGGACTGATCCTCTCTGGTGACTGCAGGTATTATGATTTGGCTCTTATTGCTGATACAGAAAACAGGCCAACACGGTATTAACAGTTACATAAAGTTTTTTTTTTTTTTTTTTCATTAACAAAAAAAACAAACATCTGAATGTGTTTGACATTCATAGATCAGACTCTCCTGGACATTGTGCCAAATATGGAACGTATTCCTTGATTGAAGACCGAATAAACAAGGTTTTGGATCTTCAACTTGTCCAGGTAGGTTAATATCCTAGACACATAAATCAGGTGTCAGGTTTAAAAGCTACTGATATGACCAAATGTATTTATTTTTTGTTAGAGCTCAGCGGTCCCAAGCAGCACCTGGTGTGAGATAGAGGGTCTGAAGCGCAGTGTGCGGTTCCTGAAGGACCAAGGCATGCAGGTGTCAGCCCTAATAACTGACAGAAATCGGCAGGTAAAGATGCTTGTACAGACCAGAATAGATAGATGGACGTCTATATCATAACATATACTGTAAAACTGTACTGTGAACTTGAATTAAATGTTCTCATTCTTAATGTGTTGCATATTATAGGTTGCTAAGTGGGTCCGAGAGGAGTTGTGTCCTGAAGGAACAAGGCATTTCTACGACATCTGGCATATTGGGAAAAGTATGTAACGTAATGTCGGTGCCGTAGTTTTGCTTAGTTTGGATGTTATTTGTGATTCTAGTAGCTTTCTCAATATTTTACGTTTCTGCTCTGGAACAGGTCTACAAAAAGCACTGGATACTGTGGCCAAGGAGAAGGATTGTGAGGACCTGAAGCTATGGAGACCCGCCATCATCAACCATTTATACTGGACTGCGTCTTCCACCCCAAATGGCGATTCTGATGAAATGGAGGCCAAGTGGCAGAGCATGCTGAACCATGTTCAGGATATCCATGAACACAGCTACCCTTCATTTTCACAATGTGCACACCCACCTCTGGAAGGAGAGGGAAGAAACAAGCAGTGGATTGAACCAGGTACAATAGAGTGTACAATTGGGGTCAGAGGTCACATTTGCATTGTGCTTGTCAAAGATTTTGTTTGAGTATACTACTAATTGCCTTAGAGATGTAACTCATAACCACTTGAAGAGGAAGAATGACATTCTGCAGGTCCCATCATGTCTGAATTATATATTTGTTCAACAGCCTTATTAAAGATGAAAAGTAAAAAATGTGAACTAAATGTAGTCATGCCTTGTCAGTGTTTTGTAATAATAATAATAATAATAGTACTTATAAAATACACTGTTTTATATAGGATCAACAGCTGCGATAAAGTTGGAAAGTGTTGCTTCCAGAAAGGCCCTGCTGAAGGATATTCGACAGCTCTCACCACAACACCAAACATTTTCCTTGGAGGCATTCCATTCCCTTATCCTGCACTTTGCGCCAAAGCACACCGGCTTCTCTTTTCTTGGAATGTACAGCAGGTAAATGTTGATGAAGGTTAATGGTAGGATTAAACGATATTGGCAGAGTGATATTGCGACATCGATAATGAATATTGCGATATCGATATTAATTTTGATATTTTTAAACGTATGTAAAACTACAAAAGTTATGGGAAAACAGCTCAAAATATTCTTAACAAATAAAACACGTTTTCTTACAATATAAGGTTCATTTCAACTGACAGTCTTGGACTGGTACAACATGAATAAATAACCATGTATACATACTAATACTCAAGTGTACCATTTTTACTACAGACTTCTCTTAGCAGCCCTCCACTTCAATAACAATGGAGACAGAGACTTGGCTCGAACGAACAATGGTGAGGCGCGCTATGCAGTCCGTTACCCCCGGTTTCGTAAGGGTGGCTGGGTCGTCCGACCCATAAAAGAGAAACCATCATACGGTGAGCAGTTTCATGATCAGTTTCTAATGATAATTTTTTTAGGTAACTCAATGAATCAACTAGTTAACTGAATGTGATCTCAATATTTGTTTCCCTCATAAAGAATATGCATCGGCCCTGATGGTCTCCCTGAGAGAGGGATATATAAGGTCACCACAGGCCCTCAAAGAAGACAGCGCCATCCTGTCCTCAGCTGCACCTGCCCCTCTTTCCACGCATCACAAAATCGCCAAGGATGAGGCAGTTGGCCACCATCTTGAACGTCATTCACGTTTTAAGTTCTAATTACTGTCAATGAAATTAGAAATACATTTTATACACCCAAGACAATTTGTGTGATTTTGTGTTTATTTTGCACAAAAATACATATTTATTGATTGCCTCCCATATGGGGCCATTGGAAGCCTCTGTATGTTCCTCCTTCCTCTGGAAACTGCCTCCTAATTGCGACCACAACACAAGCAGGTATCGCCTTCCTGATCTCCCTGCCCAGAAACCCATATGCCCATCGGACCGCCTGCCTGTAGGCTGTGTATCGGAATTGCCTATGGGGCAATCATAATATTTAACAATCCTGTTATAGTCACTACACTCAAGTGATGGAAGTATTTGATGTAACATTTTCTGTTATTCTATTCCATAATGGTAATGTTAATTGTAGAGCCTCAAGTATGTATGCACATCTGAGTTTGAAAATCTGCTAAACCCTCAGCATCAATAATGCACATTCTTTTGACATAAAGTTTATTTGTGTGGAAAACTGACAACTATAATAGATTAGGTGTATAATAATATAATAATGGTGTTAAAACTTCGTCTAAACATACTCTGGTCTGTTGACTTGGAGAGGGCCATGCTCCTGCCTGAAGTTGAGGTATGCTACCTGCAGCGAAAACGGGTTGAGGCAACACGCATCAAAGCCGGGATGGAGAGTCAGGCAGGTAATATCCGTGGCCGGAACTAAACCCTCAACTACGGCCCAATAGGCATCCACCTCTCGACAACACATGCTGTCCACCGCCGACGCCATAGACTCACAATGTCCGCACAAACACCTAGCCAACAAAAAGCCATCAGAGAAAAAGCGAAGGGAGCCGTACCATGCAGTGGAAAAGCGCCATTAGACTTGTTATTGTAGCTTAGGTATTGTCATTATTTATTTGTTGTTATGGCATGGTCATTAGTCAATGTAGCTAACATTAGGTCAATGTGTAGATAGTGCTAACCAGCTTGGATGGACTGCATAATCACTGTCAGCGTAGAATATGAGAAGAAAAAAGGTTGCTGGCTTAAATTAAGACAATCTAAATGGATGTTTAATCAAGAACAAGGTCGAACGTATGTTTGCTAAAGCAGATTTATTGCATAACACCAAGGTACTAGCCCTACAATAGATGAACCAGCATTAGCCACGGTGCTAACTTACATTAACTCACCAAGTCACTTGCCCTATTCGCCACTGGTTTTCTTCACACCACAACTCTACTTCTCTCCTCTGCCCATTGTTCCTCCCCCTGATCTCCCCCTGGCTTCTATCTCGCCTAGGAGGCTCATAATTATAGGCCTGTGGGCCATCATAGGCATGTTTGTCCACACCAGAGAACTCGGTTTCTTCATTCACATCCATTGTAACCTGAGCTTGAACTTGACCAGACTCCCTCGCTCTTCGTCACTTCCGGTTAGTGCTTTATAGACGCGGAAGTTATTTTATCACAATTTATCTCAAAATATCGTTAATGGCTAAATATATATTACTCCAGTTCAGAAAATCTAGTTGTTTTATCATCAACATACACTATGCTATATAGTGGTGTCCAACCTGCATGTTGCTCTTTAATGTTATTGCTTTGAACTTGTTATAACTGGTTAATGTTTTCAAGGGCCAAAGGGTTTATCACAGAAAAACAATTAACTACACTTCATGTTGCCTGAAAAAAATGAAACGTGCTTTGATCCTGAAGGAAACTGCTGCATCACACATTTCTTTGCCTAATTGCCGTTGTGTATTTTGCATTCTATGAATGAAGACCTTTTTAACAATGTATTTGACGAGGAGGATGGCAGGGCCAGGCTATAAGGACACACGGCCAACCCTGGATCACGATAATCAGCCGGGAGGGGGATAAAGACAAGCGCCATGTGTGTGCATGTGTGTTTGCTTTTGTTTGTTTGTTTGTTTTATGTTGAGTTTTATCATTAAACTTTGCATGGACTGCGAGGTAAAAACTACATTTCTCAGTTGTTTCCAAGTCTTGCAATATCTATTGTTAGATATGATGCTTTAATACAGATTTGATTCTTCTGGGTTTTGACTGAGAAGCAGATCTGTAATAAAAATGATACTTAACTTTTAATTAACTCTATGCTTGTTATGATTTTTATGCCGATAAATCCACCACATAGGACAAAATGTAATGGCTTATTTTCACTTATTTTGATGAGGCAAGTGACTATATTTTAGGTTTGTTTTTCCAGACCAGGTCGCTGTTTCTCTTGCGAGACCTGGCAACATAGCAACTGGTATGTTACCCACCCGAAGCACAAAGTAATGTAAGTTTAAAAAGAATGTTATTAACTGTTTATTTTATTTTATTCTAACTGATCAGAGGTGGGTAGAATATCCAAACATTTTATTTTAAAATTACTTTAAAAAAAAATATTTAAAATTCAAGTATAAGTATTAACATAAATAATTACTTAAAAGTAGGAGTAAGAAAGTATCCAATTAAAACAGTACTCAAGCAATGAGTAACTCGTTACTTTCACAAATGATATAATGGATGTTAACTCTCCTATATTCCATTACATAATACACATTTAACATGTATTACGGAGTTATAATTTTTATTATTATTAATGGAAATTCTGTCATCATTCACCATAATATTGTTCCAAACCTGTATGACTTTCTGTCTTCCATGCAACACAATAAGGAGATTTTAGACAGAATGTTTGCCTGAGTCACTATTTACTTTCAATGAATGTGTTTTTTTCCTCTCCATAGTTTGAAAGTGAATGGTGACTGAGACTGTCAGTCCCAAACATTCTGTCTAACATCTTTTGTGTTCCACAGAATACAAAAGGTCACACATGAACAACATGAGGGTAGGGAAATGATGACAAAATAGTAAATTATGGCTGAGCTATCAATTTAAAGGGATAGTCCACCATAAAATGAAAATGCTCTCATAATTTACTCATCCTCATACCATTGCAGATGTGTATGACTTTCTTCTGCAGAACACAAATTATTATTATTTTTGAAGAATATTTCAGCACTGTAGGTCAGTACAATGTAAGTGAATGTGTTCCAAAATTTTGTTCCAAAAAGCACATAAAGGAATCATAAAAGTAATCCATATGACTCCAGTAGTTAAATCCATATCTTCAGAAGTGATATGATATGTGTGGGTGAGAAACAGGTACATTTTATATGCTGATATGCAATGGGCGAAATGCAGAGAAGTATGTTAATCACCAAAAACACAAGAAGTATCTGTTTCACATCACTTCTGAACATATTGATTTATTCACTGGAGTCTTATGGATTACTTTTATTCTGTCTTATGTGATTTTATTTAGCTTTAAAATGTTGGCACCCTTTCAATTGCATTGTACGGACCAAAGAACTGAGAAATTATTCAAAAAATCTTAATTTGTGTTCAGCAGATGAAAGAAAGACATACACATCTGGGGTGGCATAAGGGAGAGTAAATTATGAGCGAATTGTCATTTTTTGGGTGAACTATCCCTTTAGGGCTCTTGTCAGATCTGGATGAATTTGTCAATAAGAAGAGAGGGTTGGAAAACTTTCTAGTAATTATTACGACGAAAACATTAACAATTTCCCAGGGATGATATATATAATGCTGAAATATAAACCAAAGCAAGATCATGCTTTATTAATGCCTACTTACACTATTTCATAGCTTTTAGTTCTTAGTTAAGTGTAGTTACAGTTTTCAGTGTCAAAAGAATTTAGATAATTAGTTTTGCACAGCTGTACTGCCACTCCCTAAATGCAGATTTACAGCCTGCGTAGGACACCAATACTGGCCACGGAACACTCTCTTCACAATACGATCCTTCATGTCCGCACACCTCTCACATGCATAATTCACTGTGCATATGCAGAAATGCTGTCTTTTCCAAATGCTCCAGTTGCCAATCACAGGAACGGCAGAGCAAAAGGCATTTACACTTAATTTGGATATTTACATGGATTTACACAGTTAATCAGCCCATAGCTGCCATAGTTTCCAGTACCCTCATGAGGGCATGGGTTTAATGTGTAAATATGGCTCGTACGTGGGACAAAGTACACTGATATATTGCTGCACTGATTTAAAAATGTGCACTTAAAAACTGATGTCATAAGAATCCATATTTACTGAATCACCCTGAAAATGACCATCACCATGTCACAGAAAAGCCAGCGTCATCATTAAAGCCACAAATTACATCAACGTGTTCCTTAAATTGGTGCTTCAATTTTAATCTTGAATTATCAACTTGTCTAAATTTTAAATGAAGGCATTGCATGAGGAAACTATTATTTTTTCACTGTGAGGAGCGAAGAAAGTGTTTTACTTTGTTTAAAGGGCTTGATGCTACAGGAGTGATGGCAGTGGGGGCTTGAGTGACAATCTGTGACAGCGTGTGCAGCTGTGTGAAATTCCTCTATCGTAAAAGTCCCATTCAATAATCTCTCAATACATTACGCATTAATTAATATAATTTATTATAATTATAACCCAGTAATGTTACGATAGGAACGCCACTGATTTTAAGGAAGTAAAAGTATTTTTTCATTAGCAATTTACTTACAAAAGTAAAAAGTACCCACTTTTAAACCTACTCTAAAGTATTATTTCCCCCAAAACGTTACTCAAGTAAATGTAACGGAGTAATTGTAGAGCATTACTACCCACCTCTGTAACCAGTTACCATTTGGAAAGGAGGCTGAGGAACACCCGAACTGGAATTAAAACATACAGTTTCTGCTCTAAACAAACCAAAATAAAAAAAATTTCATTTTTAGTCCCTACTGAATAATGTAAAGTAAGTATCTATTAGCAAAGATAAGGAGAGCCCATTGTAAAATACTGATAAATTACTCTGCATCATAGGAAACACATAGTAATCTCAGCTGGAGCTCCACTCCAACTGTAGTCAGTTGGTCTGAATAGCAGCATCATTTTAGAGTGGTGTGTTCTCAGAGGAAGCCAGACAAGGAAATGTCCTTTAGACCAATCTAACCCTCTGGCTACCATTGTTCAGCAAAAAGCCAGTGGATGGAACAAACTCATTCAAACAGTAGCATCTACAGCCGCATGCTGCATTCACACAAGATACTCCTTATCCATATCAAACACTGAGCTGCCAACAAATTTTAAAGTAATCATCTCTAAGCACTATATTTTTAATTGACTAACAAGTAGCTCAGTGTAAGACTCTTAGTGTAATAGGATAGTAATTGGCTGTGTTCAGTGGCTAAGTATGGAAGAGTAATTAGTTGGAGGTCCAGCAGCCCCTTTGACTCATACAGGGGATAAATCTCT
Organism: Xyrauchen texanus; assembly: GCF_025860055.1. Taxonomy (NCBI): domain Eukaryota; kingdom Metazoa; phylum Chordata; class Actinopteri; order Cypriniformes; family Catostomidae; genus Xyrauchen; species Xyrauchen texanus. The sequence continues at coordinate 2,627,278 of NC_068283.1, forward strand.
TTCAGGGGCCCTGAGGGACCTCGTTGGCTCCAATCTAAATCAGAGAAATCAGGGTGTTGGTGGAGGTGCTGAAAGAGACTTTAAGTATAAGAGAGCAGTCACTGCAACTAAAATCTTAATTTGACATTTTTTTTGTTTGAGTTTGAGTTTATTTATTTATGAAGGAAAAATAAAGAGTTTAAAAGCAAAAACTATGTTTTCCTGGCCCAGTTGAGAAGATGAGATTTTCCATGAGTTCCTGTCCTACAGGCTAAAAAAGAGAAGAAAAAAAAAGTAACAAGAAATTAGGATAATAAAAATTTGAAAAAAGAAAAAGGAATACACATTTAGTGATGAAAAAAAGCAACAAACAAAGCAAGTAAAAAAACAAAAGAAAACTAATGATTAAAAAAGAAAAACAAAAGAAATTTCATGGTTTGCAGCTTTTTTATTGGTCAGAGGTTGCTCTTTTAGAGTTTACAAGGCAAGATAGATTTCTTAGTTATGTTTCATTTAAGTTTCAACTTTGTCTCAAAGGTTTCTCCTAAAAGTCCTTTCCTAAAATAATTACAAATATACGTAAAATATGTGCGCAAGCAGCAATTATTGGGATCCAAGCAGTTTGGAAAAGTGGAGAAAAGTATCAAAGTATCATAAAAAAATGCTGTTTCAGAAGGAAATTGGTACTTAAATTCACCAAAGTGGCATTCAACTAATCACAAAGTATAGTCAGGACATTACTGATGTAGAAAAACAGCACCATCACTATTTGAAAAATGTAATTTTTGATCAAATATAGACAGGCCCCATTTCTACACAGCCAACACCTTATCCTTGAGCAATCATGCTAAATTGCTAATTTAGTACTAAATGCCATTATATCAAACAGAGCTGAAAGCTATTTGGTTTGTTAACTTAAGCATAACATTGTCTTTGTTTGTTTTTGAGTTGCCAAAGTACCAATTACTTTCCATAAGAGCAAAATTCCGAACTTTTGGCCACCAGTGTATATATTTGTTTTTAATCAATCATTTCTTGATTTAAATAACATTAAAATATAGTGAGCTAAATTAAAAAAAAATGATTTGTAATGAATTGCTGGTTCCCTATCTGTCACTCACTCGAGGTTGTGTCGATGTAGTGACACTAGGTGACCCCTTGGAAGCCTCAAACACCTCTGATATTTGAGAAAAGGCCAATGAAAATTGCCGATTGGAATTTGCATGCAACTACCCCGCACATACGAGTATTAAAGGAGCTAGTTTACAACCACTCATTCAGATTCAGAGCAGTGTCGATGGATTCCATGGCCATTCCATTCACCTTGAAAAAGTATTGCAAACAGGCAATGTCCACCTTGGTGGTCCAGGAGCAGCAACTGTGGCTTAACCTGGTTGAGATGAAGGATGCTGACAAAGTTTGCTTTCCTGACGCCCCCACCTCCCAGGCTGGCCTGTTTGGCGACACCGTTGAGGACTTTTCCCAGCAGTTCTCTATGGTCAAGGAGGCGATGGAGGCTATCTAGCACTTCCTGCCCCGGCGTGGTTCAAGATCCTGCACCACATATGTACTACCAGTTGGTAAGTCTATGTGACGTATTCTCCACATGTTAACCTCCCATTTGGACAGGATGTGGTCTCCGTGGTGTCTTTTCCCCTTGTGAAAATGAACACCTTCCCTGACATGAATACATCTGGCCCCAGCTGAAAGACGTCCTAAAATTTTTAGAACAAAGCATTATCACATTTGCATATTACCATTGTGATAACTTATCACATATGAAGACATATTATTATATCAAAAGAATATGAACATGCTTCTGGAGCTGGGTCATAGTTTAATTTTGTTTATCAATACTGTGTCATTAAGTCTTGATGTTCTCTCTGTACCCACAAAGCCTAAACAATTATTTCTATAAATAGTAGCATTATCATGCAGTGCACATGGTGGATAATTCTGCATGAGATGTTCTTGGATGCCAGTATAAGCCAGCCACAGGAAGAGCTTATGCTGCTAGTCCCACTAACCTTCCTCTCCACTCTTTGTTGATCTTTCTCCTCCTCTTCCTCTTCACGTCCCTCTGTTCTCTGGAGCTCTCGTATGTGTCAAACTCTCTCCCTCTGAGTGGAAGAGTTCTGATGGTGAGAAATTCCACAGAGGAGATAATTTCCGAAACTCAGTTGAGACCTCTGTAGACAGTGACCTGGGTTACTGTTGAGGAACGCTGAGGTTAGTCAGCACGTGAGCCAAAAGTGTCATAGAAGCGTTACACAATTATGTTGTTGCTTTAGCAATTGTGTTTTTTACCTCTCACAATTGCTTTTTATGACACTATCGGTTAGGTCTAAGATTTAGGGTAGAGAGGTAGGCTTTGCTGATTTAAAATTTGATAGAGCATCTGCTTTAGAGAACATCTAACTCGCACTTAGCGCCACACAGTGGATAACTCACCTCGCAATGGCAGCAATACATGCAATAGTTAATTACAATATGTGACATTATCTATTGCTGGAATTTACCATCACCAATTCCGTATACTTAGTAGGAGTATATGAATTGGGATTTAGCCCATGACTTGAGAAATAACAGAAGCATGACAAACTCTTTGTCTAAGGTAGTGTTTTTCTACCTTTACCCAAAGCTACATCCTTTTGTTGTAGTAAATCAGATGGCCAATAGCATTGCAGCACAACAGGTTGGTATTATGAGCACTTGCATTCGATCTGTGGGGAGGTGCAGTGAAGCAGGTGGTGCAGGTGTGTGAATGCACCTGTGTGGAGGTGGACGGGAACTCAAGAAGTTTAATTACAGGCCCATGACCCAGCGGCTCAACTAGAAGGTCACAAAGTGCTCTGATAAACTTGTGAGTCACCATTTGTCAACCCAGACTCAACCAGTGAGAACTGGGTATAAACCTCAATTTGTGTCAGTAACTTCAACCAAGCACACACTCAAACACGCACACAGTGAACATCTGAATGAGTCATAAGTCTTCACACTAGTATGCCAGACAGTTACTTATCTGGAGGTTTTTGCCCCAGACTTTGTTTAATGTGTTCCTGCTGTTATCTAGTAATTATACTTTTCCAGACTAATAGAACAAGTTGGACAACAGTTTTAATGTCTTTTCCTGTCTAGAGACAAAAATATCAAAAAAAGTTATACAGTTGAGGTCAGAAGTTTACATACACCTAGGTTGAAGTCATTAAAACTCATATTTTAGCCAATCCACAGATTTCATATTAGCAAACTATAGTTTTGGCAAGTCTTTTAGGACATCTACTCTGTGCATGACATGAGTACTTTTTCCAACAATTGTTTACAGACAGATTGTTTGACTATATCACAATTCCAGTGGGTCAGAAGTTTACAGTCACTAAGTTAACTGTGCCTTTAAGCAGCTTGGAAAATTGCAGGTGTACCTGTGGATGCATTTTAAGGCCTACCTTCAAACTGAGTGCCTTGTTGCTTGACATCATGGGAAAATAAAAAGAAATCAGCCAAGATCTCACAAATAAAATTGTGGACCTCCACAAGTCTGGTTCATCCTTGGGAGCAATTTCCAAGTGCCTGAAGGTACCACGTTCATCTCTACAAACAATAGTATGCAAGTATAAACACCATGGGACCACAAAGCCATCATCCTGCTCAGGAAGGAGATGCATTCTGTCTCCTAGAGATTAGAACATAGTTTGGTGCGAAAAGTGCAATTTAGTCCCAGAACAACAGCAAAGGACCTTGTGAAGATGCTGGAGGAAACAGGTAGACAAGTATCTATATCCACAATAAAATTAGTCCTATATCAACATAACCTGAAAAGCTGCTCAGTAAGGAAGAAACCATTTCTGCAAAAAAATAAAAAAAGCCAGACTACAGTTTGCAAGTGCTCATGGGGACAAAGATCTTACTTTTTGGAGAAATGTCCTCTGGTCTGATAAAACAAAAATGAAACCTTTTGGACATAATGTCCGCCTTTATGTTTGGATGAAAAAGGGGGAGGCTTGCAAGCCGAAGAACCATGTAACCATCCCAACCATGATACATGGGGGTGGCATCATCATGTTATGGGGATGCTTTACTGCAAGAGGGACTGATGCACTTCACAAAATAGATGGCATCATGAGGAAGGAAAATTATATGGATATATTGAAGCAACATCTCAAGACATCAGCCATGAAGTTAAAGCTCTGTCACAAATGGGTCTTCAAAATGGACTATGACCCCAAGCATACCCCCAAAGTTGTAGAAAAATGGCTAAAGGACAACAAAGTCAAGGTATTGGAGTGGCCGGCACAAAGCCCTGACCTCAATCCTAACTGAAATGTGTGAGCCTATAAACCTGACTCCAGTTACACCAGTTCTGTCTGGAGGAATAGGCCAAAACTCCAGCAAATTATTGTGAGAAGCTTGTGGAAGGCTACCCAAAATGTTTGAACCAAGTTAAACAATTTAAAGGCAATGCTACCAAATACTAACATGTATTGTATGTACACTTCTAACTCACTGGGAATGTGAATACAATCTGATATAAATCTGATATAAATCATCCTCTCTACCATTATGACATTACATTTTTTTTTAAAATAAAGTAGTGATCCTAACTGACCTAAGACAGGTAATGTTTTCTATTATTAAATGTCAGGAATTGTGAATTTAAATATATTTGTATTTAAATGTGTATGTAAACTTCTGACTTCAACTGTACGTTTCACGCCAATATCTAACCGCTTTAAGTATAGAAACCAGGTCAGTCACAGGGTCGGACTGGGTTCAGAAATTTAGGCTGGGAATCTCACACTCTTCCAGGCCATCCCATGAACCCATAAGAAATTTGGAAACAACAAGGGTGTCTGCCCTGAGCAAGAAGCAAGAGGAAAACTGCATTAATATCATCACTGACTGGGCTATCTTTGCAAAATACACAATACAAAAGATTACAACATGAAGTTGGAGCCGTGGTGTAGTGGTTAGCACATCCTTTAACACGTGCTCATGAGGGTAATGCTTACAGCAATTAAATTTTTCAGAAGTGTGACAGTATCTCAGGTCTTTGCATAACAGTGTCGCTTTTCCAGTAACAAATACACAGCTTTACAACCGGTCGAGGCAATAATGAAACACGCTCGCCTCATGTCCATTCTCTCATATGAAGCATTCGGAAATCTGATTCATTTAAGTCTATCTTTGGATGGCTCATTTAAGTAAACCAGTTCAAATAAAACTATTCGGAGTCCATACATGACAGCTTCTTTCTTATAGTGAAGTATTTAGTTAAATGCTGTGGCATCATGTTTTTAGCTGTATCCTAAATGACAAACTCTAGGCTACACTATGCACGCACAATATACACTATGCACTCAGCCATGTTGTGTATGCATTTTCAAATGGAACACTTAATGTTTTTTTTATTTCAAAGAAGCATTCGCCGTTTAACACCTAATGGAAGTGACTTTTTGAATACATGCGATGTGTTGTCATTTTGCTTTAGTACATTTAGTGTCAAACTCAGTTCAACACTATATCTCAAAAATGTACATATTCACACAGCATGGGGTGAAGGTAAAGCAATCAACTTGTAAGGTGCTGTCTTCACTGAAATTTCTCTAGTTGCTGCATTCTCCATTATTAGGGCCCAAGCACTGAAAGTGCTGTGGCCCTATTGTTCTTCTATGTATAATTTTATTATTATTATTACTATTACTATAATTATTATTATTATTAGGGCCCAAGCACTGAAGATGCGGAGATCCTATTGTTCTTCTAAGGATTATTATTATTAGGGCCCAAGCACTGAAAGTTCTGTAGTGTCCCCTTGAAAATTAGCATGTAAGGGCAGCTCTGCAGCACCCCCATTTTCACCTAGAGTCACCAATCTTGGTACATATATTGTTCTCATCAAGCCGAACAACTTTCATACTTGCAGTCATTAGCTTGCCCAACAGGAAGTCAGCCATTTTGGATTTTCTGAAAATCGTAGTCTCAGAACGTTTAAATTCTCCTCCTAGGCGATTAATGTGACTGCCACCAAATTTGTGCAATACCATGCTATGTCATTGTAGATGCTAACTTGCGATCGGATGTTTGATATTTTGAATGGTGTCACCATGAATAAGCAATACATTTATGGTGTAGAGTCGTTGGCCATTTGAGCTGGGCAAAAGTTCACACATGGTTATGCAGGGGGGCATGTAGCTCCCCCTTTAAAATGGGTGTGTATGACAATCTTTGTAGCACCCCCATTTTCACCTACAGACACCAACATTGGTGCATATATAGTTCTCATCAAGCCGGACAACTTTCAGAATAATTTTTATTAGCTCCACCCAACAGGAAGTCAGCCATTTTGGAAATTTTTAATCATGCATATTGTAAATGTCTCTGAACTTTTATATATTCCTCCTAGGGGATTAATTAGTAATCACATTTAGACAATATTATGCCAAGACATTGAAGATGCTAAATTGTGAACAGATTTTTGATATATCGAATGGTAATGCCATAGTGAGTCATTAAAATAATGGTTAAAAATGGGAAACAGGAAGTGTCATCAGTACCACCACTCCCTATAAGCACCAACTCCCTCCATCTTACCCTTGGAGGGCACCAGAAAGTCCACCTGCTGCCCTCATTCGCACGTTGTAAGTTATTCAAGGACCTAAAAGCAGTTGCGGAACACAGATGATCACTTCAGGCTCATATCACACGAAAACCCACCCCCACCACCCACTCCCGGTCAGACGATCGCTTCCCTCTCATATCACGCGAGTGTCGTATCTTCTGTGTGTAATGTGTTATTTAATTCTTTTTTTATTTTATAAAAAGCTGTATGTTTAGTCTTGGGGGCTAATGCTTTCATCTGTCTAATCACATGGATGTGACTATTTTGGGTCATGGTCATAGCACCACAACCTGGCAGCAGGAAGAGTGTCTCTTACAACAGACTTTAAAATAGTCCTTTTATATTTACCCAAAATGCTTCAAAATTGTATAGAATAATGTCAAATGCATGTGTCCACCTTGCATTGTTTTCCAAAAGCCACTGGGTGGGAATGGACCCATGGTGATTGGACCCCTCATCGCTGCTTGCACCTTTATTTTAAAATTGTTTTGTCAGACCAGCAACGCAGCCAGGTAACTTCGCAGCTTCCACTACATAGGGATTTTAACAGGTGAAGAAGTGCATCATCCAGGTAATTATAGTACAGTTCTTTTTGTTACATTTTCAGTGTTAACACCATACTCTCATTAGTTACACTACAAAATAACATAATGCACAGTGCAAAAGTGTTCAGTTTGGGATGCACCTTTTGACTTGTTTTATAGTCAGTAGTCAAATGCCTGAAAACTGAAAAGACAGAAAAGTAATAGTACACCGAACTGACAGATGTTTATAAATCTGCACATACACATAGCAGCTAGTGTTACAGAAATGACTGTGTGGCAAGTTTATTTTCTTTTGTACTAACAGTGTCATAATACTCATATTCCTTAAAGTTTGAGAGATTCACTTTGGCAGATAAATGCAACTAAAATATTTGGAATTGCAAAAAGTTGGCAGATGTCTGGGGGGTGTTTCAGGTGCAACATTGAAGGTGGCACTAATTATGTCAACACTTGTTCATTAAAATGACATATCCACAATCACCTCCTGTTACCTGAGGAAAATAAAGGAGCTTTTCATCTGATAGTCAATGACATGCACTCTGAGAAAGATTCATGAGGTTATCTAACTCAGCCAACAACACAGAAACAGAGAAAGAGTTGTGATAAAGAGGTGGATGGGTATAACCTATAAGATTTCTGCACATTTGTATAGACATGAGGTGCCTAGATTTATAATCAATTTGTCTGTAAAGAAGAATCAGAAGATAAACAACACAGTTGATGTGACAGCCAATTTTTAAAAAGGAAGTAAAGAAAGCGTTACTTTATTGTTGAGCTCAAGGCTTAGAAACATCACTTAAGTTTCACCATTTTAAGTTTAAGCATGCAAGTGCTTATTCCATCCCATAGGACCCCCATGGACCTGATGCTGACAGTCAAGATTTTAGCAACCCAAATTATAGCAGATGAGACCCAACACAAATACTAGATGTAGTTCCTTTAGTTCAGTCCGGATTTAAGGTTAAAAAGAGTTAAAAATGGTTAGTAAAAACAGAAATTAAAATGGAAATGCTTTAAATTGTCAAGGTATAAAACTAAAATTGGTAAGTCATAAATATTTTAATTATTATTATTGTGATAGTGAAAGCATAGGTACACATAACTAACAAGTCTATAGCTTCCTGCACATCTGTCGGGTCAGTGGGTGTTTGGCATAGCAATGTTCCTCCCCTACAGGTGGCAGTCATCCAATGATACAATGCTTTATATGGTTTGGTTAGCCCCTCACACACTTCCTTTTCAGCTGATACCCTATCAGTGAGTCCACAAGGTGTTTCATTTTACTAGAAACCAGAAGCCGATAAGAGCAAGATAATGACCACATCTTCAAACAAAGGCCAGTGCCAAGTAAGATACACAAGAAACTGTGCGACAGCAATTATGGGTTGTAAAGGTGAAGGACAAAAAAATGCTGCTTTATGAGTTTATAACTAGCTGTTTGGTTAGAAAATGTTCATTTACCATGTCTCGTCCAGGGAAAAATCCTCTCAATAAGATTTATGGATTAACATGAAGAAATTATTAAACTGTGTAGCTCACAATTTTATTTTATATGCTTGGAAAAATAAACAGAAATGTGCTGCCTTTCTGTTAGTGATTGGCATTCCGGCTCTTTTCAGTGAGCCGGCTCATTCGGCTCAGCTCACTAAAAAGAACCGGCTCTTTTGGCTCCCAAACGACTCTTTAAATTAAAATATATATATATATATAATATTGCACCATATCAAAGAAAAATAAATAACAATTTGCAAAACTGCAGCATCCCACAAATTGAAATAAATGTAAAAAAGAAGGATGCTATTTTAATGTATATAAACAAAGTGCATATAAATGTAACAAATCAAAACTAATACAATCTGAACAACGTAATAAGTTGGCTCCGCCCTCCCTCACACATCTTTGGTTCATTGGTTGACACTGCGTGTCTGATTGACAGGAGCAACAGGAGTCTGAGCAGATAGTCAGAATGAATGTGTGTGCCCTTGAGCATATAGGCCTATATTATTTTACTTCTTTTTTCATTCTTTGAAATTAGTTAATTCTATTAATTTAAATCTTTTGATTATTTGTATCTTCATTTTTTTTTAGATTTTTATAAATAGATTCGGCTCTTCTGATATGCGAGCCGGCTCCAAACGTTCACCTACAAGAGCCGGCTCTTAGAGCCGTCTCGTTCTCGAATGACCCATCACTACTTTCTGTGGAATTATTTGTGGTGTTAGTTGTGTTAAAGCAGGCATCAATATTACTATTGCTCATATTTAGGGATAGGGATTTAAACAAACCCTGTGTGCTTAGGTGCCCCATCAGACATGAGTGGGTGGTAAAATACCATAGACTTACATTGAAGGAGTGACCCGAGCCAGACCAGAATACCACAGTGACTTGGGAGATGCGCTCTTTTGACTTGGGCCAGTAAGCCACCATATAGCAACCCAGAACACCTAGCAACTGCATAACAACCCCCTAGAAACCACCGGGAACACCCTAGCAACAGTATAACATCACCCTACCATGTGATAGTGATGTTTGTACAGGTTATTTTATATTTTCTCTTAAAATATCAAATGATTGTGAATGTTTCCAGTTGTCCTAGGCTGGAGAGGAATGTTAGCCAAATAAGATTTTCAGTACAGCAAATAGTAATGACAGTGAGACATTTGGGGATATTTTGCAGGGGCTAGGAGGGACGTGTGAAAAAACTTTGTGGGATCATTGAGTCGTGCCTTCTGAGGGCATCAGGCCTGTGATAAGTCTTGTTCAAATGTTAGCTTCTTCAAAATGCTATGTGTCAACACTCACCCGTGTCTCTGCACTCTGATCTTCCTGTCCAAACAGCCATAAGTATGGGGCAGCTTTCTGACAGCGTGCCCGAACTCTGGGCTGGGTTTCCTGACCATTGGACTGGACTGGAGGCTGTTACATTGGAGCAGCCCCATAACGGTTGTCAGTGTTGGGTTGATCATCTAGGTGCCCTGGCAGTCTTCTAGAAGCTGGCACTTCTGAGGGAAAGTAGCAGAAAGGTGTAAAGTCATTTCTCACAAGTCTAGGCCACAGACTTGCTTATCTTTCCGTTCTTCCTATGTTCCCGCTCTCTTTTTCTACACAGAAGGGAATTCCTCTAATTCTTTAGTGAGCCACGACTAGGTAGAAGTCAAATAAGCCTTTTTTACACTCTTCCTAGAAGGTGCTTTTCAGTCAGTGCTGTTAACAGAAGCAATACAGATGGAGTGTGACCAGTGGCAGACAGATTTCAGCAATTAAAAGAATCTAGAACCTGTTAGAAGAACCCTAATCTGGTTTTACCTAGAGTTAGCTGTGCTGTCCTGTAGGTGTGCAGCTGGAGTTATTAGCTGCTTTGCTAAGGCATGCATACAATATTGCTCATATTGGGGTTAGGGATTTTAACAAACTCTTAAACCTAAGTATTAAACTTGCATAACCTGATTGTGCTACACCATGATACCGCAAATCATGCGACTTGTGGAGGAGAGGTGTGTTATTACCATTGTTGGAAATTAGTTAACTAAAAGTATTGATGCTACTAACTTTTAACTACATTTTAGTGTTGCTTGATTTAACTCTAAAATTAATACAGTTGATCATTGATACATTGAAGAGATGGGTGGGAATTTCTGGAGTGGATTTATATTGAATTGTTTCCTACTTGTCGAATATCTGTTGGAGATTCCTCTTCATCAATTAATTGTGGTGTTCTACAACGATCAATGTTAGGACCAATACAGTTTTCACTATATACTGTATGTTACCACTTAGTTGTGTAATTCGAAATTACAACATTAATTTGTATTGCTATGCAAATGACCTGCATTTGTATTTGTCGTTGAATCCCAATGATCTGACTAATTTAAATGTTCTTCAAGTTTGTATAGCAGATATAAATTACTGGATGGCATGTCATTTTCTGCAGTTAAATCCTGATAAAACAGAGGTTGTTGTTATAATCAGTCATGGACAATTTTTCAGATTGTCAGTACTTAGTCAGGTGGTCCCAAATATTCAGCTGGTGGTGAGGAATTTGGGGGTATATTTTGATATAGATTTAAACTTTGAATATCACGTCAGGAGGTTAGTTCAGTTTTGATTTTATCAGTAAAGGAACATTTCCAAGGCTAGGGATACAGAAAAGTTTTAGGGATACAGAAAAGCTTATACATACAATTTATTTAATCTCACCTTGATTATTGTAATGCCCTGATTTCAACTTTAAATCAATCCACCAGTGTAGTACTCGAGATCGATCTTTTTGAAGATCATATTCTCAGGATCTTCAGCATTTTTACTCAGCCTTGTCTCGGTCTCAGACGAAGAGGACTTAGGATTTTATTTCAAGACCGGTCAAGACCACAGCTGCGGGGATATCACTAAATTGCCTCTGCATTGTCTGATTTATTTGTTAACATCATTACTTTGATTGGATGTAAAACTTCCTGCTTCAAATTCAAGCAATAAATTGACTAATTTCTAATTATAAATATTTGTTACTGTCAATGGCCTGTCACCCCTCCCCACCCCCCTTCACACACACTCCAAGAAAGTGAATGTGGGAGACAGGAGAAGAAACTGTGGCTGTCTGAGAGATGCCAGCCAAATCTTCTGTAATACAATTTGGCTAACTATACCAGTGTATCCCAACCCAACAGTGTTAATGTGCAAAATGATCAAATTCCTCAAATAAATAAATACCCTTTTTTCTGGTATTTTAGTGCAGGCATAGATAGGGTAGAAGAGTTTTGAAGTTGCCAATTCAGTATATTTTCCATTACAAAGTATTTTATGCAAACATTTTAAATATTTTGTCCATCATAACATTATTGTTCTAACAAACTCTAGTCCGCTGACAAGTGCAACTCCTCCCATGGACCTCAACATGCCCACAAAATGATGCTTCATCATCACACTTCTAGTAAAAACATTAAGTCAGTGAACCGAATTAATGAATAGAATACAGCAGGTGTATTGTTTTACTGAAAGACTAAAAGGTGTTTATTTGTGCACAGCATATATTTACAGATGTTATGAACAGATGTGACTGACTTGTCGTGTTTCTCTCATAAATACGATTACTAAAAGCAAATTCTCCTTTCCAAAAACACTGATAGGATGTGTAGATTATGAGGTACAGTAATATTCATGGAGTGCGTTTGACATCTGAACCAGTGAATGGAGGCCTGGCATCTGCACTCGTGTCCTAGTGCGTACCGGATTCAACCTCTGTCAGTGCGATTTATGTGTTTTTTTCTCTATATCAAAAACATGATTTTGACCCGGTGCGACTTATAGTCAGGTGTGACTTTATTTCCGGAAAATACAGTAAATAAATCAATAATAATGTTTTTTTTTTTTTTTGCTGTGCCATTGCAAGGATTCATTTGCAAGAACACATCTACAAATTGGAAAAGACACAAATTTGTTGGTTTTTCCATTATCCAATTAGCGCTCTTTGCATCTGTGACCTCATTGAACTGTACAGTGTACCTATGTTACTTGCATTTTTTGCATAGCCGAATTTCAAACATTATGAGTTCACTAAGATAGAAAACATGGACCAGTTCATGAAAAGGAAAACTATTGACAATGAATATGTGGGATAGTGGTGTGCTATAGGATTTTTTTATTGTAAAAAACGTGCCGTAGCAGAAAAAATAATTGGGAAACACTGACCTAAACCACAGTGGTTAGCAAATTGCACACATTTATACAAGGATGGTTGTTGGTTCAAAAACAACACAAAACTTACTATATTGTTTAAGACAGAGAAAGCTGAAGACTTAAGTATTGAATAATTGGTTGATATTTTCTATACTTAATGATGGTTTCTATGGGAAGACAAGAGTCATCCAGAAAACCTGATGCGATGCTTGCACAAACATTTTATTGTTTTAGGTGGATGGTAAAATTTGGAAAAGGAGTGTTGAATAAAGATTGTTAAGTTGATTTCAGCTCCTTTGTGTTTGTTTGTATTTCTTTCTCATAGAAAACAAAGGAAAATTCACACACATAAAATTCGCCTCTGCATTGCCTTTTGATTATTTTATCAAGGCATTTCTCATGGTACATTGATACACTCACCCACACACACACACACACACACACATCTATATGGCAATAAAAGAGGCGAATGAAGAGGATTCTTCATTTGTTTTCAGTGGGTATTTTTTATGGGAATGTGGATCTTTCAGATTAATTTGAGGAGTGCCTATTCCACATTTTATCATAAGTGTGTCATGCAGTGTGGAACTCGCACTGGTCTTGTCTTGACTTGGTCTCAAACCCTCAAAGTCTTGGTCTATTTTCAGACTTGATAGACTCTGGTCTTGGTCTTGACTTGGTCTCGGTTTAGGTGTTCTAGACTACAACTCTGCAAAGCACTTTAGCACTGATAAAATTAGTGCAAAATGCTGTAGCTAGACTTTTGAGACGAACTAGGTTTTTGGTGGGTTTCCATGTTTTATGGGGACTTTCCATAGACACAATGGATTTTATACTGTACAAACTTTATATTCTATCCCCTAAACCTAACCCTACCCCTAAACCTAACCCTCACAGAAAACTTTCTGCATTTTTACATTTTCAAAAAACACAATTTAGTATATTTTTTAAGCTATTTTTCTCGGGAGGATCGATAAATTGTCTCCACAACGTCAACATTTCAGGTTTTAATATCCTTATGGGGACATCTGGTCCCCACAAATTGATAAATACATGCTCACGCTCACACACACACACACACACACACACACACACACACACACACACACACACACACACACACACACACACACACACACACGTTGTGTTTCCATGTTTTATGGGGACTTTCCATAGACATAATGGTTTTTATACTGTACAAACTTTATATTCTATCCCCTAAACCTAACCCTTACAGAAAACTTTCTGCATTTTTACATTTTCAAAAAACATAATTTAGTATGATTTATAAGCTGTTTTCCTCATGGGGACCGACAAAATGTCCCCACAAGGTCAAAAATTTCGGGTTTTACTATCGTTATGGGGACATTTGGTCCCCACAAAGTGATAAATACACGCTCACACCCACCCACACACACACGTTGGTCTACCTATCATTATGAGGACTTTCCATAGACATGATGATTTTTATACTGTACAAACTATATATTCTATCCCCTAAACCTAACCCTCACAGAAAACTTTCTGCATTTTTACATTTTCAATGTAATTTGTTTTTTAAGCTATTTAAATTATGGGGACACTCAAAATGTCCTCATAAACCACATTTATTGCATAATTACCCTTGTAATAACCAGTTTGTAAAAACAATTCCTTGTAAACCACATAAACATGCCCACAAACACACACACACACACACACACACACACACACACGTTGTTTTTACTATACTTGTGAGGTAATCTCATAGACTTTCATGCATTTTATAGCAGGATAAAGATATACCCCCTACACCTACCCCTCAAAGTAACCTGTGCACTTCATTAGATTTAAAGGAGAACTATTAGGCCCCTTTTTACAAGTTGTAATATAAGTCTCAGATGTCCCCAGAATGTGTCTGTGAAGTTTCAACTCAAAATACCCCATGGATCATTTATTATACCATGTTATAAATGCCTCTATTTGGGTGGAATCAAAAACATGCTGATTTTGTGTGTCTCTTTAAATGCAAATGAGCTGCTGCTCCCTGCTCCCAACAAAAACACACAGTTTTTGTGTGTGTCTCTTTAACTGCAAATGAGCTGCTGACATAGTTCTGGTCTCTGTGAATACAATCAGAGACAATTGTAACTTTAGCTGGATTAGCTGTGGAATCAGCTAACAAGCAAATTCGGAAAGGCGATTTGCAAACATTCACAAAATATAAACTGTGATATTTACATCTTCAGGACATAAAGCTGGAACACGTACAGTTGGTACTGATCCATGCTTGAGAATACATTTTTATTTTTTATTTTATATTGACACTCATTCACAAAGCAGTCTGGTGTAAAATTATTTGCACAAACACACACACACATTTTTGCATGTTTTGGGGCACATTTCCTTCAAAATCAAAACTTGTCCACTGCGTCTTCAGTGGCTCTGATGCCGGGAGTACATGAAGACTCTTATGTTTTTACAGCCAACAACCTATTCAATCTATTCTCAACATCTATAGACTCATCTATTTAGCCAGGCATACACCTAATTTATCCTCCAACCCACAATCTGGCTGCTTTAGTTTAGTCTGCCGGAACCAGAAACCAGAAACATTGATCATGATTTAGAACTCTGCAATAAATTGAATGGCATCTATGCTTATATTATTTTATTTGTTTCCCTGTCTCAACCTTGGGACTCCTATCCTGAGAACACCAGAACCGGCTGGATCCAGCTCCATTCCTGCTTTGTGTTGGACTGCAGCCGGTGCCAGCCAAACATCACTTCAGTCTATTATGATGGACTTCAGAGGATGAACTGATGCCAACTCCAACCATAAGACATGGGATACTTCATATGCCATTGTCTGAACCTTGGATTTAGGATGGACCACACCGAACCTCACCGAAATTACCGGTCAGGTTGAACTGCGTTTCACATCCCTGATCTCTGCCTGCTTGGTCTATTGATGGACTACGATCTTGAAATGGAATGCATAGACTAACTATTGCCAACAAAAGCCTTCATCAGCCAATTAACAAGGACAATTGCATCTATGTGAACTTCTGCAGTTAATCCAGGATGGACTTCAAAGACATTGGTCATTAATCTTACAGTTCAAACACAATCGATGTTTAAACACTGACCCTTAACACTTACTTAGTTTAATAATTTTAAACCATGACCATACATAAGTAATATTTACATTATATTCATGATGTTAGCCAGAGGGGAACTGGCTCCCACAGTGAGTCTGGTTTCACCCAAGGTTATTTTTCTCCATTAATCAACATCTTATGGAGTTTTGTGTTCCTTGTCACAGTCGCCTTCAGCTTGCTCACTGGGGTTATTAATACAATTATTATTTAATTACTTATTTTTAAACACGATTAACAATTGTATTTTATGTAATTACACAATGATGATTCATCTGCATTATAGAAATTACAGTTTTATCTTCTGTTAATGCAGCAGTAAAGCTGCTTTGAAACGATGTGTGTTGTGAAAGGTGCTATACAAACAAAAATGACTTGACTTGACAACAGAACACTTCTGATGCTTATGAAGCTGAGACATTATTCTTCTCACTGTATCTGCTCCAGCGCGGAAAACAATGGCGGACTGTGTGTAGATCACTCAGGGGCGGATCTATGATAATAGGTTGGAGTCCGTCACCAGTCATGGGTGATGCCTGCTCTAATGTGACATCACTTTAGACCAGAAATGAAAACCATTCATTTTGACACACAGTTTTGATTAATAGAAATATAAGAGAGAAGTGGGTGGACTTTTAACATTGTAGGGTGATTGTGTACACACACTGCCGACTCACATTTATGTACAAACACCATGTAAAAGTGCATTTTACAAAATAGGTCCCCTTTAATGATAAACATAATTTAGCTGATTTATGGCCGTTTTTTGCTTGTGAGGACCAGCTAACTGTTCCACACAAGTCGGTTTTCTCAAGTTTTACTATATTTGTGAGGACTTTTTCAAAAATGTGGTCCCCACACACACACACATCCTGCCCTGGGATAATAGATCTGCTGAATCTATGTCTTTTTTTAAGTCTCCTTTAAATACATATTTATATAGACTTGCTTTTACTACAATGTGAATGTGTTGTGTTTTATTAAGTGCATTTTGATTTTATGTTTTGTGAAGTACTTTGTGCTAAATTGCTAAAAAGTGCTTGTGGCAGCAGGGTGTGGTCGAGCATTCGTCTGGAGAGAGAGAAAGCGGTAAGGGTGCATACACCTGAGCCAGATAACGATTAACACTTGTCTCTAATTCTAGTGAGCTTGGAAAGAGTGGCATAAAACGGACCACGCCAGCATGAAGAAGAGAGAGAGAGAGAGTCAGAGATAGTAGCTGACGTACTAATGTATAGCTGATGAGTAGTTGTGAAGCTGATTATATATTGTGAATCTGTAAGCCAAGAAAGTTGCCAATTAAAAGCTTTACCTGCGAGTGGAGAAATCCGGTTCCCTGTGTCCTTCTTTCCTCTTGCTGTGAAGTTTGTTACAGTGCTATAAACACAA
Organism: Xyrauchen texanus; assembly: GCF_025860055.1. NCBI lineage: Eukaryota > Metazoa > Chordata > Actinopteri > Cypriniformes > Catostomidae > Xyrauchen > Xyrauchen texanus. The sequence continues at coordinate 2,644,620 of NC_068283.1, forward strand.
AGTTATTATTACTATTATTATTAATTATATTATTCAGTAGTATGACAGTAATAGTACTGTAATACTGTATAATAGAACTAAATGTAAATAAGATTAGATCAAATTAAATATGTTATCCAAGATATTACATTACTGACTACAACATTTTACAATCATGTAATTTGTAATCAGTAACAGATTACAATTCAGAAGTAATCTACCCAGCACTGAGTACTGTATAGACAGTACTCAGTGCTAGGTAGATTACTTCTGAATTTTATTCAGTAATGTAATATATTGGATTACATATATCTTTCTGTGCCTGATTTTATCTAATCTTATTTACTTTGGAATACTTTTTGACTACTTAATTCTTAATTTATTAAGAGAATGTTTTATTCTTGTTTATTTTATGTCACATGCAGTTGAGTTGGATAAGTTTGTAGCAATTTGACATAAATGCTATAATGGTGCTTAAATGTACAGTTAAAAAAACTGACTAAAGGGATTAAAATATGAGAATTAATGTGAAATAAAACACTAACAATTTTCATACTTTAGCAATTTTGGCATTACAAATGGCTTCATTGCATGATAACAGAAACAGTTATTTGTGAATCAACGTCACAAAAAATGTATTTTGGGACAAAAGTCTCAAAAGCAATAGAAAAAACATACATATTCTCATACAAGTTTGAAGCTGAGTATTAAACTTTACAGCACTAAATTCTGCATATACACGTGGATTACCATTCAGTCTTCAGTGTAATTATGGCTAGTTATTGTCCAATTCAACCCCCCTGTCCACCCATTCAAAACATTTGAAGACTTATCAAACATATTTTAGCTGTAGGCTGCTTTAAAACGAAAAACATTTAAATTAATTAGAGGGATCAATAAATTAACTATTTACTGCCTGTGCCTGATTAATATGCAATCATTTAATCCCAAAAAAAGTATCTGTAATCTGATTTCGAGTATTTTAAAGTGTGATTTCATCTAAAAATTTAATAAAAAGTAATTGAATACCAGTGAATAGAAATCTGCCTCAGAAGTCTCTATAAAATATTATTTTAAATCTTCTTCCTGTAATAATAAACGACTGTGATTGGCCCATCCTGACCAGCACTAAGAAAAGTAACAGGTACCACATGACAGCACAGTTTACGTACTGCTTCTGCTACTGACCTCTGGACAACAATTTACACCTGATCAATGATCCTAAAAAACATAAAACTTACATTTATTTAAAAAAAACATAAAGCTATTTAAAAAATGCTGTTACATGGTGGCCCCTTGACGTGACACTCAAGGGCATGTGCCCAATTGCCCATATGGTTAATCCGGCTCTGACCATGACTGTAGTATCCATTGTTAATTTTGTGAACTTCTGATTGCAGAATTACATAATATCATCCAGTTGATATATGTATTGTTTTTATTAAATAGTTTATATATAGTTTAGTACGTTTTGCTACTTTTTAATTTAATTTAATTTATTATAAGTAGGGTGTAGCTTGAGAAGCTACACACTTCCCCAATCCTCATTATAAATAGTCTTACACTATTTAATACAACAGGCCAAACATTTAATAGCATTAGATTGAAGGAGGGACCTGAGCCATATAATAGACACCTGGGGCTGAACTCTTTTGACTTGGGCCAATGGCAATGCCTCGTAACCTGGAGTACACTTTCTCCTGCAGAATAGCCATGACAGCTTTATAACTATAGAGCAAATATATGACCACACATTTAGCTATTTGAATGTGTTATTGTTTGTAAACATCACTTAGAGAAGTCCACAAACACTGCATGTGAACACACAACAATAAACACACAATCATGAACACCCACCCACACCCACACAGACACACACAAGGCAAACCACTCAACTGTCAGCCACAGTATCTGCGAGTGTGAGTGAGAGAGGAAAACATGATTTAGCAGTTGACTCTCACTGTTTGTCTCCCAGTTTTTAACACTGGGCCTTGAAATAAAGCTGAGAAGTTTCCCAGCACTTCAGTGTATGCAGCATGCTGCTCCACAGCTCATAGCAGAATTCAAAGAGAGACCCGGTGCATCAATCTCTGTGGAGTACTGACTGATTCCACAGAACCCAGCCAACACCTTTCATACCTGTGTGTCAAACTAAACCACTAAACCATCATAAATTAAAGATGTGCTGAGAACTGAAACTGTTTAACCAGCACAGTGCAGAATTAACTATAAAGTCTATAATATTTTTACACTACAGAAAACGTCCTGGTTACTTTTGTAACCTCCATTCCCCGATGGAGGGAACGAGACATTGTGTTGATGTAGTGACACTAGGGGTCTCCCTTGGGAGCAAAAAACACCTCTGATCTTTAAGAAAAGGCCAATGGGAATTGGCGAGTGGAATTTGCATGCAAATCTCTTTTTATACCCGGACATATGGGTATAAAAAGAGTTGGCGTGCAACCACTCATTCAGGTTTGCGCTGAGGAGCAGAGACAAGATCCCGGCCATTTCAGTGGGTAGTTCTGTGTCGTGGCAGGAGGGACAAAACATCTTGTTCCCTCCATCAGGGAACAGAGGTTACGAAAGTAACCAGGACTGTCACTCACTCGAAGTTGTGTCGATGTAGTGACACTAGGGGTCCCTATACAAAACACCACCACATTCCTGGTAGAGTGTGCCCGAAGCCCCAAGGGGGGCGGCACATCCTGGGTGTGATAAGCCAACGCGATGGCGTCAATGGCCCAGTGGGTGATCCTCTGTTTGGTGACAGCACTCCCTTTCTGTGTCCTTCAAAGCAGACAAAGAGCTGCTCGGAGCATCTAAAACTCAGCATGCGATCCAAATAGATGCCTAAAGCACGCACCGCAGCAAGCAACGACAAGGCTGCGTCTGCCTTCTCCTGGGGCAACGCTTGCAGGTTCATCACCTGATCCCGAAATGGGGTCATGGGAACCTTGGGCACATAGCCCAGTCGGTGTCTCAGAACCATGTGAGAGTATTCCAGACCGAACTCCAGGCACATGTCGCTGACAGAGAATGCCTGCAGGTCCCCTACCCTCAAATAAAATCAAATAAAATCAACCCTCTTGATGGAATTGAGCGCAGTCAGGAGGGCAGTCATTAAGGAGAGTGCCTTTAGTTTGACTGAATCCAGGGGCTCGAATGGAGTTCTCCGTAGGCCCCGTAGCACCACGGAGAGGTCCCACGATGGGAAGAGACGTGGTCTGGGAGGATTCAGCCTCCTCGCACCTCTAAGGAACCTGATGACCAGGTCGTGCTTCCCAAGAGACTTACCGTAAACTTCATTGTGGTGTGCCGCTATAACGGCCACATACACCTTCAAGGTGTTGTATCCTAGTACAGGGCCTAATTAGCACACGTACTGGGCCGACATCGAATTTCTCTGCAAACTCGTCTACTACAAGGCTAAGGAGGAAGGACATCGGCTCTGCGTGCAATCAAAATAGATGCCTAAAGCATGCACCGGACACAGCAATGACAAGGCTGCATCTGCCTTCTCCTGGGGCAACGCTTGCAGGTTCACCACCTGATTCTAAAATGGTGTCGTGGGAACCTTGGGCAAGTTAGGTTCTGAACTTGCGACTACAATGGTACAGCTATTAAAGATCATGCATCAAACATCCACACAACCCAGCCTTGTTTTTATTTATTTTTTGTAGATATGCAGCCAATAACCTATAAACAAGGAATTACTCTTAAATAATGCCTAAACTAATGCTAACTAAATTCAGCTGACTCGATACATGTGTTGACGGACTATAATAATGGCCTACTCTTACAACTCATTGTTTCCTAGAGCTGGCAGAAAATACTCAAAACTATACACAAGCAGTGTATCTATCAACCACAAATAATATAGTTATATTCAATTACCTGTGATTGTCCAGGATTTAACAACAGATGGTTTTCTATCTTCATCTACCATTGTGCGATTGAGCAGTAGCCCTCTGAGTCGCATTGGAGTGATGACACCTCCCTTCTTTGAATGACTGACTAAAGGAGGAAGCTATTGATCAACAACTAGTGGACCAATGGGGGACACAAAAAACCCCTGATTTACATGAAAATGTACTCAAAAGTTTTGGAAAAATAAGCACAGATCTTGGAAACAAATGCAAAGAAAAATACAGTGTAAGCACACATTTTTTTTAAATATGAGCAAAATTGTCAGAGGGCACAAAGTAACATATATTTATTTTATGTTATAACAGTAATATAACCAAGGAAAACATGAGTTTGTTTCCAATTCTGATGACTTTGCTTTCATTTGTCTGTTTGTTTTTTTACAGCATATTTTAAATGTTTTCATATATTTTTGATTCACGCTTATTATTTTAATTCACACTGGATCTGTGAACGCAACACTTCTGACGGGATTTTGATCCCATACATTGTACCCTACTAAAAGCTGTTTATTTGTAAGCAGCATAGAGTTACAAAGCATAGAGATGAGTATTTCCTGAGGTAATGTTCTTCACAGAGCACGTCTGACATGTGAGCTGCTGAATGGAAGTCGGGTGGCTGCTCTCGGGTCTAGTGCATACCGGACACAACCTTTGTCAGTGCGACTTATGCACAGATGCAACGTTTTCTTTCTCTCTCTCTCTCTCTGAACAACGTGATTTTGACCAGGTGCAACTTATTTTCAGGGGCGTTTATTTCCTGAAAATACTAATTTTACAAATAATTGTAAATAATAAGCTGATAATAATATGCTATGTGGTTGCTATGGTGTTCCGAGTGGGTTTAAGCAAAGTATTTCTAGCAAGTCAGTCCACTGTCGGCCATCTTTGGAACAATCCCAGAAGGCTATTTCCAATCCCCCTGTCTACTTGAATGGGGAAACACCGTAATCTCAAAAAAAAGTTGGTCAAGAGTATGATCAAAGAACATATTTTTAATCAGCAGTAAAATCTGACAAAACTGGTATCATAAATTTAGCATCTTTACCTCATATTACACTGAAAAACACAGTTTTCCCTGCTTGTGCAGCTAATGCACATGCACGTTCTTGAGTTGATTGACAGTCAATGTCTGTCTCTAAAAGGTATTTTGCTCTTATGGAGCTCTTAACGGAGTCTTACATCCGTTGACGGATTATTATTATCATTAAATAGGCCTTTCCGAGGCATATTTTATATAGCTTATAGAAGCTATAAATGTAAGAGAGTTACATTTTTAAATAGTTTAAATGTAGTTTTGAGACACGTCCACTTTAAGCCACACCCACATCCGGTATTGTCCTAATTCAGAGACAGATAGAGATAATTTTGTCATTGTAATAAATACAAATACAGATACATATAATGGCACCGCTGCACACAACTAAATGCAATACAACAATTTAACTACAATTTACCAGGATGCATGTTTGAAGGGGCTAATGTGTTATTTGTCATGTTTTACATGTCATGGTGCTAATGTTAACACATTTTTATTTGTATATCGCTTTTCACAACACACATCATTTCAAAGCAGCTTTACAGAAAATCATGCATTAACAGAAAATTAAACTGTAATATCTATTAAGTCTTAGAGTCATCATTTAGTAGTTTGATTAAATATGATTGTAAATTGTGTATAAAAATAATTAAATTATAATTATATTTAGAACCCCAGTGAGCAAGCCGAAGGCAACTGAGGCCAGGAAGACAAAACTCCATATGCACCAATATGGATCAGATTTTGTTCGAAACGACCTCACACACATTGTTTCTTCAATTTTGTTCTAAGTTTAACAAAGCCTTTGCCACCCTTTAAATATGGCTCAGGTGCCTCCTCCTATTTTTTCACCTGCTTTAATATTCACTTTGTGAAAATCCAAACAATCATTAGGTCAGATCTTTTAGTACTAATAAGACACCTTTCATCAAACATGTCCATACCACAAACTACACTGCACTTTAATACTAGTGTTAGTTCTAGTCCACTGCTTAATTTTCTTTACTTTCTTTTTTTGTCTAGTTTAAACAAAACATTATGCTACATACATAATTTTTTACATCCATTTTATATCCATTATCTTAAAAATGTGGACCTCACCAGTTGTGGTAATTTAGCATGCAAGTGTGAGAGTGAGAGAGAGAGCAGACACACATCTGTGATCCATTACACATTAAATTTCAAGTAGCTCATGGAGAACACATGTGCTGCCCACGTTCCCCCCAAAATTAAATTTCCACAACATTCAATACACAAATAAACAGCCTGGCAGAGAGTAGCTGAGCACTTACTTCTATACTATAAAGGTGCATTAGTATTATGTTGGTGGTGTTGTCCTGTTGTTTTTCCAAGTCATAGTTTGAAAGTACTGAGAGCTTTTCAACATACAATAGGTAAGTTTGGACAGTTAGGTGGTCCCATTCTCATTCACGTTGAGTGTTCCAGTATTAGAGAGGATGGTCTTTAGTTGTCCAGCACAAAACAAGCGCTGGATGTTTGACAGCTTGTGACATAGTTAAACAATGGCTTTTAAGATCATCAAGTAAAGCATACAAAACACACACATTAACAGTAACACAATGTATAAACAGATATGCATTCAAGAACAGAAACGCTAAAAATAAAAGAAGAAAAGGACAATAAAAACAATATTAAGCCAAAAGTACATTATAGTTAGGGGTATGCATGTATGCATTACATGGACTGTTATAAACGTTTTAGTGTTTAAGAGATTGCAATATTTTTTTTTTTTTTTTTTTTAAATCAGGGTTTTGGCATACAGTGTATTTAGACATTACTTTTACAATAAACTTCCTGTATTTGTTGAAATTAAATTTTAATGAAAGTGTGTGCTAGAGCGAGTGAATTAGATGCCCAGTCCCTAGAGTAACCTAATCGAATTCGTAATATATTATTTTAAAAGATAAGGGCATTTTTGGTATTTATTTTCAATATTGTGAGATTCCATTGCACTTATTAAAATAGTAATATATAGGTATGATTTTCTTGGCTATGTTATCTGTTTGATTTATTGTAAACGGTATATGGCAGAGACATGCCGTCCATATAAGCAAGGTAAGCAGTGCTTATATGGAGATAGAATTGTTTCTAATTCAATGGAAGATATTAACAAATAGAAAGTTGGTTCACAATTAAACTGAATGAGACCCTCAAATAAATGTAAGGAGTTTCACAAACTAAAGTGAATTCACAAATAAATCAAATTAGAATTGAAAATATATATATTTTTTATATATATATATTTTTTAACTCACAAACACAACTCTGTCCAGCATTCATTTGTGAATCGTGTGCATTTAGTTGTGGATCGCTTCCTGTGCATTTGTGGATGGCAGAATTCTGAAACATTTCTTGCTAACTTCATCCATCGTCTACTCAAGCCAATCAGATAATGGCCACATTAATCTGACCAATCGTAGCACGGTCTATCTTCAACCAATCACACTTCGTTTTACTCAGGGAGGGACCAGAGTCACAGCGCTCTCATGAGCATGGAATCAAACACATACAGATACTGTATGCTCCAAGGCTGCAAACTTTTAAAGAAATGGACACAATCAGTTGAATACAGTGATTTAAGATTTGTATAATTTTTTCTCGGTTATAAACGTGTAGTGTCTTGTTAAATGTCGACAGCTGAAAATTTTCCATTTTTAGAGTGTCCTGATTATTAGCTTTATAGCTGAACTTGCTGACATTATGAGTCTGCTATTTTAAATGTAACCATGTTTCTTGTCTGAAACTCCTAGCTACATAATGGAAAATGTATGTATGTTTTCAAAACCTTTACTTGTTACATGGCAGATACAGACACACTATTATACATTACAAAAGATCAGTAGTACAGAAAGTGCCTAAAAACATGAATCATATTAGATGATTTTAGGAGCACAAATTAATACCCGGTATTATGGTAATGTAGTTCATAAAAGCAATTGTAATGTCATATTTATTAGAATTTTGCATTTTAGCACTTTTATGTGAATCTTTTAGGAGGTACTATTACAGGGTCCCTTCATAAAATACAGCATCATGTTCTGACAGTGATAGTTGACACTAATCTGATATTGCCATATTTTTCAGATGTTTCCCCTGTGTCCTGCCCATCAACTTTGAGCACTTGACTAACCTGCTCCAAAACTCAGTGCTTCCAGTTCCAATACAGGACACCTTCTAAAATGTGTAATATGAGATTCTTTCATGGCTCAACGCTAAAGATTATTTCTACTGGCCCGATAGGTAAAGTGCTTCAAATTTTTACTGGCTCTGGCAAAATTTAAAGACGCTGACTACCACCCCTGGAGTCGCGAGTTCGAATCCAGGACATGCTGAGTGATTCAAGCCAGGTCTCCTTAGCAACCAAATTGGCCGGTTGCTAGGCAGGGGAGAGTCACATGGGGTAACCTCCTAGTGGTCACTATAATTCGCTCTCAGTGGGGTGCGTGGTGAGTTGTGCGTGGATGCCGCGGAGAATAGCTTGAAGCTTCCATACGCGCTATGTCTCTGCAGTAAGGCACTCAACAAGTCACGTGATAAGATGCAAAGATTGATGGTTTCAGACACAGGCAACTGAGATTCGTCCTCCGCCACGCAGATCGAGGTAAGCCACCACGAGGACTTAGAGCGAATTGGGATTTGGGCATTCCCAATTGGGGAGAAAAAGTGGAGAATTTTTTTTTTTAATACAATATCCCCCAAAATGTAATCATATTTATAATTTGCAAGACATGATTTGTGCATTATGTAATCCCATATATGCGCTTTACAGATATAAATGAATAAATGTATCATATTAACCTCAGCTGTCCTGCCATTTACACATGTGCTTCTAAGCCACAAGTTCTGTGGAGGAGATGATGGGTTTTCGGTCACCTGTTTAGTCATGCTGTCATGTAACTTTTGCCCATGTGTAGGGTTTTCACAAGAAGGATCAAAGATTTAGTCACTGAGTTAAAGATGTGATTATTGGCTGAGAGAACAGACTATAGGTAGATATCAGACTTAATCTGTGAATTAACAATGTCTATATAACATGAAATCAAACAATCCAAACAAGACCAACACTGACTTATATACAAAGAACAAAAGTACCTGTATGGCCCAGAAATGACACATGTAACAGGTGTTTTATGACAATGATATGAAGTAGACTGTTTCAAATATTCATCTTCACCCTGCAGCTGAACAGCTCTGATAATTATAGCCTAATAGCCATAGTGATCTTGCTTGATTTCATATCAAACGCCATTATTATGTCGAATTAATGTTCACGTTTTAAATATTGCCTAATTAAATGTATACTTATATTTTGGATATTGAGGTGCTTGTGATTTCCAGACACGTGTATAACTGGGGTTTAACAAATTTTATTATATCTCATTCGTTGCTTCATCTCTAAAGGCGAATCAATGAGAGAAAATTTGTTTTTTACAGTGGGAATAAAACTAGCGCTCTGTCCCTTTATGAGAGCACAAGCATGTTAAACAGACTACGCTGCACGGAGAGAGATGATGATGAGACATTATGCATGGAGAGACATGGATTTTCAGTCCTATAGAAAGAAACTGTTGATTATTTGTGTTCCAATGTGGGGATTAGTCATTTTCACCAACGAAATTTACCATGTAAAACGAAAAATGTGGGGCACTGTGAACAGAAAATATGGGGGGATACTTAAAATGTTGCAAAACATGTTAAATCCCACTGCGAAATTCATTAAATGGGTTTTTTCCTGCTATTTTCTACACATTGGTTATAGCTGCTGCTAAGACACTTGGAAAATAGTGAGGACATTGCTAGGAGAGTGCGCTCAGTGTCTGCATGATCTTGTGCGTGCACGTGACTGTGCCTTGGCGCATCCAGTATATTGTGCATTTGCACATCTTTGCGAGATAAATATACTCGGTTATAAGACTTTTTTTACTCCATTTTTGTGCTCTCTCCCTTGTTGTTTGCTTGCACTAATGTTATAAATACAGCACTAGCCCGATCGGGCAAGTGACAGTTCTAGCAACTGGCCCAATTTTTTTTCAAGTATCTTAAAATAAAATAGAAGACTCATACAGTCAGTCAGGTTAGCTATAAAGCTAATGTTCAGGACACTCTACAAATGGGCAATTTTTAGCTGTCGACATTTAACAAGACACTACACGTGTTTATAACAGAGAAAATTATATAAACCTTAAGTCACAGTATTCCTCTGATGCCATCTATTTCTTTAAATTCTTTGCGGCCTTGGAGCATATCTGTAAGTGTTTGATTCCATGCTCATGAGAGTGCTGTGACTCTGGTCCTGCCCTGATGGTAAAACGAAGCATGACTGGTTGAAGATAGAATGTGTTGATTGGTCAGGGTAATGTGGCCGTTATCTGATTGGTTTGAGTAGACGATGGGTGAAGTCAGCAAGAAATGTTTCAGAATTTTGCCATCTGCAAATGCACAAGAAATGATCCACAACTAAATGTGTGCGATTCACAAATGAATGCTGGACAAGATTTGTGTTTGTGAGTTAAAAAATATATTTGTAAATATTTGTTTTAATTGCAAATCTTTTATTTGTGAATAAAAATTTGAATTAATTTCATTTTTGTGAAACTCCTTTGAAACAATTCTATCTCTATATGCTTACCTAACAGAAGGGTGAAAAAGAAAAATGACTTAAAATATTTAAATATAATTGTTAATAAAAACAACTGTTTTCGTTCAAATTTGTCATCTTTCATCTCAGTTGAGCAGCACAGAAAGTTATTAATTTATCCATTTTGGCACCACCCTCAGGTATAAGCACTTTTTTTATGCTTTCTCTGATTCAAAGCATTGTTTACCACCCTTTCATTCAACACTGTACATTCATTCAAATGGAAGCATGCCCAGTAAAAATGGCCAAGGTAAGCATGTCTACCAAAATGAGTAAGCCAATCAGAAGCTCCTTCCTTCACTCATGCTATTTGATAGGCTAGAATTTAGTTTTGCATCAACACGTTCAAGTTCACATAACTAATGAGTTATTAAGCGTTAAAATGGATAACTGCAGTGTAAGCATCGATGACCTAAAGTTAATTTCAAGGCTATTGAAACATTTACAACAGTGACAGCGATGCATGGATTTTGTGTTCAAACAAAGGTAAGTTAATATATTTATAAAACCTGTATTATTGATACTAGGTTATAGATAATAGGTAATTGTTTCTGGTTATTCTGAGGCTGTGAAGTGGTGATCTGGCAATCATATCCTTCTTGTGTTGTCTTTTTTTATAGTTTTAATGTTTAAAAATAAATATATTAAGGAATGGCTGTGTCTATGGTACATTTGCCTTGTGCATTCAGGTTAAGATTGTTGTCTTTGGTAGTCAGATTAGTTAATTGCTGCTGTCCATTCCAGTGGTTCTGAACTGTGGGAAGAGTGAGGTGTGAGGCCTATGATGTTGAAACTAGTAACTGGCAATCTTTTCTTTTTCTTTTTGCTGTATGTCAAAACAAGCTCTTCTGGCATTATGGTTCAATGTATGATTTAATGGACATCAACATCTGTTGATGCTAGGCTCAATATATGACAATCTTTAATTTGTGTGATATGAGCAATATTAGTGTCCTGGATTTAAGACAATTTGGTCATGAAGTTTGCCACTGTGACAATGGTTTCCATTGACAGGTGGATTCTAAGGCAATAATTTACGTCTATAACATATTCGCGACATTAAACTCATTGTATAATGTGTTTTGGGCACAGCGTTTAGAAATCTGTATTACAAATCTGTGACGCTTGCCCAGTAGTGATTGGTCGTTCATGAACTATTTGTTCATTTTGAACGAATCTTATATGTGACTCAGAAGAACGAGTAGTCTCAGAGAGTGATTCATTCATTTTGTGTTGTGCATGTGCATAGCGCAACCTCCATTCGTTTGTTACTTGAAAAGTGCATAGGCACTATACAGGTAACAGAAATGATTAGTTCACCTTTCAACTCTTTTGGTCCGAGTTGTTTGGTCTTTTGTCACATGACAGCCGTATATACTATGCATTGCTCACACAGGAAGCAGAAATTATTAGTTCACCTCTTGAGTTTTCTGTCCGAGTTGTTCATTCACGTGACAGTCGTGACGGCTGTGACGTGACAACGAACAACTCGGACAAGAACATTACAGAGGTGAACTAATCATTTCTGTTTCTCATAATTTGTCCTTGGCTCCATGATACATTTTTCCTTATTGGGACTATAATCAAAGTTTGCATAAGTAGATGTGTTTGGGGGATTTGTCTGTTGAAACATTTTAATTGAATTCTGCTCAAATGAACAAAATGACTTGAATAAAGATTTGTTCGTTTTGCTGAACGAGACTCAAAGATTCAATTCAGTAAATGATCCGATCTTCCCATCACTATTACCCAGTCTCAAAGCCCACTCTGCACGTGGTGTACGGACTAAAGCAGTTTGGGGATCCTCTGTGCAGTCTGTAGATCTCAATTGAACTCGAGTCACTGAACTCATGTCGCCCCCTATCGGACACATGCGAAACTATGAAGGAGAAACTGAAAGCAAACAGGGCAAGATACATGCATGAGTGTTTGAGCATTGATATATAGACATAAAACTCATATAAACACAAGTCTACAAGAACACATTCACGTGATTACGCTCCAAACATTTTGAAGAATACTTGATTACTAACTACTTTACACAGTATAGTATTGGTGAGGACTCAAAAGATTTAGACGAATGAACGTTTTCAAGATCAATGCAATTCCATTTAACACAGCCTGAAAACTGACCTCAAGGGAAACACACTTTTGCAGATTGATTTTTCACTTGAAGGTGAAATTGATATGTCAATAACAGAAACAAACAGCGCACCCCCTTTTTCTCTGATAATAAATAAAATAAAAATACAATAACCGCTTACTTAATATTCATGACATAGCCTAGCCTACATGATACAAACATAATATGCATACTTGTACTGTAAAATACTACATATACGACACACTACACTGTAAAATTTCTACTCGACCTGACCCGTAAATATAGCTTTCGCTGATGATTCCAGTCATACTATATGATATTTGACTAAAGCACTAGAATTAAAGCAACTAATTTTAAAGTTATTTGACTTTTTTGTTTACTGTGCAAATACATGATATAGTGCGCAGCCGGTTATTAAAGCTAAGATTTTCTCATTATCTATTTCGCATTATATAGCATATTCAAGCCATTGTATGCATGTTTTTTGTTGTGTTTATTTGGATTAAGCCCGAACTGAGGAGAGAGGGTGGGTCAGATTTAGCTCCGCCTCCATCCGTGCACATATAAATGATTTGAAGTGAAGCGAAGAGCAGAATTTTTCCAAATCCCCACAATCATGTTCATGCGGGATTTCCTCTCACATCAGTGACACTTGGCGTCCTGTATGAGTTTTTTTTTTTTACCCGTGACAAGCAGGTCTCATCGTTTTGAGGGACTTTGGAGATCTTTGGACACTTGGAGATCTTTGCGCAGGAGCGCAGTAAACTCATCTGAACACCAGCCAGAGGATTTTATATCACTAGAGTTTCATCCACTCACTCATCTGCATGAATCTCCTAGATTCCTACCTGAAGATGAGCGACGAGCAGGACAAGAGTCTCTCCGACGCGCCCAGCCCGAGCATGTCCGAGGATTCGGCCGGCTCTCCGTGTCCGTCAGGATCGGGCTCCGACACCGAGAACACCCGACCCGAGCAGAACCTCCGCGAGTATCAGAAGGACGAGGAGAACAAGTTCCCCGTGTGTATCCGGGACGCGGTTTCGCAGGTTCTGAAGGGCTATGATTGGACCCTGGTGCCCATGCCGGTCCGCGTGAACGGCTCCAGTAAGAGCAAACCGCATGTGAAGAGACCCATGAACGCGTTTATGGTTTGGGCTCAAGCCGCGCGGAGGAAACTGGCGGACCAGTATCCGCATCTGCACAACGCCGAACTCAGTAAAACACTCGGGAAACTCTGGAGGTAAACATGATTTATTGCTGCTTTAATTATTGTTACTTTTATTTATTCAACATAATTCAACATTTATTCAAAACTCCGGTAGTCGGCGCATTACTGATATTATTTAGATAAACTCTAAAGTTCAGAGCCTTTCTGCAATTATTTATTTAAAACCTAAAAGTGCTTATATTATATTATAAATCGCTAAATAAATTATGCAAACTACATAATGATGATAATTTTGAGAAAAGTGATGCAGATGATGTTGTATAGTGAAGTAAATAGGCAAACTCAGGTAACTTTACTCTCCATAAAGAAATATAAATTAAACAATATTACAGAAATCAAATATCAGCATTTATTAACTCTCTGGATAGAGCAATCTTTGCAAAGATTAGTGACTGGATAAAAACAAAAACAGTTGCTGTTGTTCTAATTCCACAGTAAATAAATTAGTTACAAAACTTTTAAATTATTCTTACTAAGTTATTAAATGAGGAATGTAAAGAAAGCAAATCTTACCCTAAGTATTGATTATTTTTCTGGATATTTGTAGGTTATTGAATGAGGGAGAGAAGCGTCCATTTGTGGAGGAGGCCGAGCGCTTGAGGGTCCAGCACAAGAAAGACCACCCCGACTACAAGTACCAGCCCAGACGGAGAAAATCTGTGAAGAATGGCCAAAGTGAATCTGAGGACGGAGAACAGACCCACATCTCACCCAACGCCATCTTCAAAGCCCTGCAGCAGGCCGACTCTCCTGCGTCCAGCATGGGTGATGTGCATTCCCCAGGAGACCACTCAGGTATGAACATCAACAATGATTCATTACAAATCAGTGAGTAGAGAAAAGCATTGAGCAGCGTGTTTAGTACTTTATGTAATAGTTTATTGTGAGCATGCAGGGAAACTCATAAATCTTATCTGGCACTCTTAATTTCCCTTCATATCTTTATTATCTTTCTGCTTGCGTCAGTAACGTCATGCTTAGTGGGTAGATAATTTTTGTCTTTCATTCTTCTTTTCTTTTTGTAGGCCAATCCCAAGGCCCACCCACGCCTCCCACAACCCCCAAAACAGACCAGCCATCCAGCAAAGCAGATTTAAAGCGTGAAGGCCGCCCTCTGCAAGAGGGCATCGACTTTGGGGCTGTAGATATCGGTGAGCTGAGCAGCGACGTCATCTCCAACATGGAGCCGTTTGATGTCAATGAGTTTGACCAGTACCTGCCTCCACATGGACACCCAGGGATGGCGGCTGCCAATGGTGCCCAGGTGTACTCCAACGGCTATGGGCTCAATAGTCAAGTGGGAGGAGTTCCAGCACACAGCTGGGTCTCCAAACAACAGCAGCAGCAGCAGCACTCGTTGAGCACAATGGCCAACGGCAGCGAGCAGGGCCAAAGCCAGCAGAGAACCCAAATCAAGACAGAGCAGTTGAGTCCGAGCCACTACAGTGAGCAGCAGGGCTCACCGCAGCACGTCACCTACGGCTCCTTCAACCTGCAGCACTACAGCACCTCATACCCCTCCATCTCCCGCACGCAGTACGAATACACAGACCACCAAAATCCCTCTAACTCATACTACAGTCATGCCACAGGGCAGAGCTCCGGTCTCTACCCCACCTTCAGCTACATGAGTCCCAGCCAGAGGCCCATGTACACCCAGATCGCAGATACGACGCACAGTCCACAGCACTGGGAGCAACAGCCGGTCTACACCCAACTTTCCAGACCATAAGAGACTCCAATCCAGATAGCCCGTTTCTCTGGAAAATGCTGGAGTTCTTTAAACATACTGGAACGAATGGAACGGCTCCTGACAGTGCCTTTTATAAATTGCTTGGAATTGTGATTATATTTTTCTAGATATAATGAAGCAAAAGAGAAATCCTCTGTGAGGACATATTCAATATAATTATTTTAGTATGTACTGTGTATGTGTTACCTGTTTTCTCAGTTTGTTTGATTTGGGGATTTATACATTTGCATAGGGAGAATAAACAGTGTTCTCCCTTTTCACTGATGTTATTTTTGTAGAGACAGTAGAAAATTACAACTTTAACTCTCCTGATATTTTTCTCTTAATTGTGTATATATATACTATATGTTTGGGGGTCTCCTATGAACATTATGAATTGGGAAAATGTGAGTTAGTTTGTGGTAATTGTTCAATTGACTGCACAAACAGATGTATAGTCTATATTGTAATACTTCTATAGTCTGTGCCTAAGTTTAGCCACAGGTGTCTTGTCAGAGTTGCCATATCCATCTGTGCCTAGAGATCTCACCCTCTGTCTTACCGCTGAAGGAGGAACAGGAAGTGCCCTTTGACCTGAGCCTCCTTTGTAGGTCATTATTGGTCAAATTGTCATTCCTACTGCAGCCATCGGATCTTAACATCTTTAATTTATTCATTAGTATTAATTTTACTTGAAAGTTATACTATTTGTGTTTTATCATTTACTTTGGCTAATTTGTGATAAAAAGCTTAATGTTTTACTGAGATGATTACTATTTAGTTGTAGTGCAAACTTTAACCATCTCCTTTATTTATCATGTGTAAATGTTTCCATTGAAAATGTTCTTTTGATAATCTAGTTGAGTACAGATGACTTATAATTGTGATGAAACTTGATCAAATGTTTAAAAACAAACAACTGGAACTTATCTCTTTATTTTTAATTTTTATTTTATTTCATCCGAAAAGAAAATGTTGACTTCTGCAGGCTGTTGGTAATAAGATATGTCCTCTCTATAAAAACACCAGCATTGTATTGTAAAAAAAAAAAAAAAAAAAAACAATTATTCCTGTAAACATGGTATCATCTTAAAGGAAGCTTATCTTTTGTATCATATTGTTTGCAATAAAAAGAACGATATTGAAAATATCTTTGAATTGGGAAAGACATATTTATTTAATCAGTCAATTAAATGAAGAAGGCTCTCTACATTTTACTAGATACCACATAGACATCATCCACAAATAGATTGTCCAGGACTATTTTTGTAAATCATCAGAAATACAAAGCTCAAAAGTCATATAAAACAGATCATTGTGGTCCTGACTGTTCAATATAGAATTCCAGTTGTGTAATAATTGGAAGGTACAAAGACTGCAGAAGATTTAATCAGTCATTAGGAGCTTAATTAAGCTACATGATCTCATAAAGCATACTAATCAAACAAGGATTTAAAGACCAAATGGCACTGATGACATCAACAATAAACTGGAACCTTTAAAAGCCTAATTTACAGTATATTGACAATGAATCTGTAAACTGCAAGACATACTTTATGACAAGTGTTTACTGACAGAAATGGTCACGTATAAGAAAATGAATACAAGTTCTGAGAATAGAAAATATGAGATATAACACATTCACAAAGGTACTGAACGTACATTTGGCTGAAGTTTCATAGATCAGTTTGATGAAGTGAGACTATCCCAACAAACCGTCAGAGTTCACACATGAATCTTCATTCAAAGAACATGAAACAAAAGCAGAGGAACATCATTATTCCACACTGACGCCGCTATGGGTGGTCTCAGACAAGAGGCAGGACAATCTGACACTGGACAATAATACAACACAAAACACAAGCAAATGAGATGAAGCACTACAGATTGAAAGTAGATTGATTATTCATTTGAATCCTAACAGATAAAATAACATTGTTGTCTGTTGCTACGATATGTGTGATTCATTTATTTATAGCAATAATTACAACAACGGTCAATCTTATTTGCCAGGTTCACATTGGTCTCAATAAGCCACAGTCAGCAGACATGAGCATCGCAGGAGTGTGCTGTTTTATGTACAGTGAATTAAACAAATTCTGCTGGTCACAGATGCATGGATTTTAAGACACTTATTAGGTTTCTTACTGCCTAACACACCATTGCCGACAATTTCTATCTTACTCTATGCACACTAACTATTAATTATTGCTTAATCACATAATTTAATGCTGTGGCAGTACACAGTCTATTCAACAACAGATAGGATTCCATAGTCTAAGTTATCTCCAATGAATTTATTTGTCCATTGGTTCATATGTGTATACTGATACAGTGATCAGACTTATTATTTTTATTTCTTTCAAACAAAAGTTGAAATAATTCCATGGACTTGAAGGGTCCTGAGCCTTATCTAGAAACTAGAATATCATTGAGACTTTGGAGTAGGCTTTTTTAGGCCAGTAAGACACCACTAGTAACCACCCAGAAGCAATTAGCCTTGCAACCTCCCAGAGTACCCCAATAACCTTTATAACAATGTCTTGGCAACCAATAACACCCTTGCCTCATAATAGCAAATTCTGCATAGCGAACACTACTCACACTGTCTTAACAAATATTTTGCAATGTAACGTTCAATTCTTAAAGAAATATACCAGGTTCAAATCAAGTTAAGTCCATTCAACAGCATTTGTGGCATTATGTTGATTACCACAGACATTAGGTTGACTTGTCCTTGTACTGTACTTTGAAAAATGCAAATATATATATATATATAATAAAAAAAGACTTCTTATAAAAAAAAAAAAAAAACCAGACATAAGGGTCCGTGAGACTTTCAACTGAAGTGAATGGGGCCAATCTGTAAACACCAAATTATTACTGTTTTAAAAGTAATTTACTGTTTTCTGGTACATATAGTCCTGGAGCGCATTAAGGTTAAAACACGCATTAAAGTTAACAACTTTGCAGCTCAAATAATACATATAAGCTAAAAAGAGTAAATGATGTATGTGTATGCTTTTAATTATAAGTTTCACAAAAAATCTCCCCATTCACTTCCATTGTAAGTGCCTCAATGAAACCTGGGACGAGTCGAAATCATTTATTGTGGTAATCAACATTATGCTTCATATCCTGTCAATTGAGTTTAATTTGTATTGGACCCGGAATATTCCCTTAAATGATGTGAAAGTAATTTCCTTGAAGCAATAAGTATTTGTTCTTACTATTATTAGTGCTATTATTAGTGATGTCTTACTATTATTCAATCTAAAATAAAATAAAAAACCAGTATACTGGTTTACTAGAATTATAGACATGTTAAACAGGTTCTCCTGCAAACAGCAGTATTCATTTACAGGCTTTGGGTAATTTGCCTTCAGGAACAGATGAAACAAGTTGATATTTTTAGACACTGATGGTGTACAGTATGGTTTTCTAATAACTAAAACAATTTAATTATTCAATAGCAAATGAAAGTACAAAAATGTCCAATAATATGTTAATGTGATATGAAGACAGTCTCAATCAGTAGTGTTGTGTTCAACAGAAAATTTAATACTCACTTTAATTATGCAGCACAATAAATGCAAGTGGATTACATTCTCTGCAGAGGTTTCAGTGGTAAGATAACTGTATCTGCATCTCTGTGTGCTGATTCAATAATACACAGAGGAATTATTTTGATATAATTATGTGATTTTTCCACAACAGACCTTCCACCTGTTTTCAATTATCATCCTTAAAAAAATTATAGTTACTCGGCTCCGCATACAGTGTGCATGATGATATTACAAGGTTGTTTTTATATCTGATGACTCTTCTTTTTACCTTGTTACCAAATAGACACAAAAGTAACATTGTTACAGATTATTTTTATTATTGTTTTTATTATTTGTATTTTGACACAGAATCCACACTAGAACATGTATGAATGTAACTGCATTATAAAACAACATAGCAAAGCAAGTGAAAATGAAGTTGTAAAAGAAAGATAACACAAACACAGGTTTGTCAGGTTTTCAGATGGATTATATACTATTCAAAATTTTGAGCGAAAGAGTACAAAAAGTATTTGGACACTTTCTGGTGGTTAAACATTAGTGGAACATCTCCATAGTTATTGTGATGAGCTACACCTCTGGATACAGGTCCAGTGACTTTGTCAGGTTGGGGTTCGGCCTGAAGAGACCGTGGCAGTATCAGCTTGCCTTAGTGTTTTGTGTCACCCCTTTTGTGTGAGCTCATGTATCTGGTTGCTTGGGACCACAGTGTACTGCCATGTGCTCTCTGGAGATGTCATAGTCTGTCAACCGGTCAGGGTGGGTTTTGTGTGATGAGGACCATGACATCGCTGTCCCCTGTCTGTCTTGTATTTTGTGTTTGTGCTTTGTGTGGGTACACGGGTCCAGTTGTGGGTTATCGCTGTGTGCGATTTGCCTCCGTACTGATGTCACGGTACCTAGCACCTTGCCAGGTTGTGTGTTCGCCTGATGAGGTCCATGGCATCATCGTTCCCTGTCTATTTGTAACTGTTTTTGTTGTGTTAAACTGTGGTCTTGTGCAGTTGGAGCTGGCTGCGAGTAGTTTCAGAAGAGGAGTTATCTTCGAGGCACGTTGGCCGCCGCCCTCGCCACTTCAGTGCCCAATTATTGTGGATGATTCCTCGGATCTCTGCCCACGTCTCGGGGGAGGATCAAGTTCGCCTGGGCTTGTTTGATTTGAGTTTGAAAAATAACTGTTTTATGTGTTTGACTAATAAATCCAATAAACTGTATTCCTCTGCTTTTGGGTCCTGCCTCTCCCTTTCAAAAGTCTCCAAATACCTTTTGTGGCTATACTTTACATTTCACTGTATAACATTATTATTATTTGAATGTCATGAATTACGATTCTAAACAAAAAATATCTGTCTTTAATTTACATCTAAAATGTATATAAAAAAATGCCTAAATGCAAATAACATTTTAAAATTGACACACTTCCTGTTTAAGCCATGCCCACATCCGATTCTATCTGAAACAGATACAGATAATTTTGTCATAGTAACAGATACAGATACAGATAGTGGCTTTGCTGCACATCCATGTGGGTGAGATTTTAAACGAATAAATTATAAGAGGATTTTTTTGAATCCCCACGCTCCTGGATGAAGTATGTCTGGGAAAAAAATCATACTTCTCACCTGTACACGATTTCGGCAGCAGCCTTCATTTATATACTACTACTAAACTGCTGGTTGCCAGGGAATTGCTATGTAATTCTGAGTGTATTTAAGTGTGTTGCTATATGGTTGCTAGTAGTTTTGAAGAAGTTACTTTAAAACAATAGCTTCCTAGGCTACAAGTTACTCATAATTTAAAGTAGTTAAACAACAGTCAAGCTACCCTTTTTTTTTTTAAGTAGCTAGATACACTACAAGCTGTTTATACATTAAAATACATTAAAGCTATTTAAAGAAGTTTAATTGAATACAGCTAGCCTACATCTCAAGCTAAATTGGATATTATACCGAAAAACAAAAAGAAATGTATAATTATACAATAGGGGTTTAAAAATGCATTGATTGTCATTACTATATTAATTCCCAATACGATACACATGCGAGATTGAAAGAAAAAAAGCTTACTTCAAAATAAAGAAAGAGTTCACCCCCTTCGACCATACATACAGTAGGATAAGCATAGGTGAATGGATGGATGTCATTTTTCATAACTGTTTGCATCCATTTGAAAAATGTAAGTTAATTGTTAAGAATCATATGTCAGTGCAAATATATACATCCCTATTATACAACTTATGAAACTAGAAAACACACTAGGCTACTTTATATTACTGACTCAAAAATATGGTAATAAATTGCATTAAACACTATTATTTATGTTAAAATGTTACTTAACCATTACAATCTAATTCCCTAGTTATACTGCCAAGCTAATATACAGTATACATCTCTATTTTGCTTCAACATACTGGTAGTCTTTTCGAGTCTTTTTATATGCTTATTTTATAAGGGAATTAAGCTGAAGACATTTCTCTACTGTGCGTCTTCATACGAACCCTCTTACAGAAAAAAAAAAAGAAACTTCCATGTCAGCGTTTTCCCCAAATCCACTGCAGCTTTGCTCAAGCACAGATGTGCAGTGACAGTGGGCTGGTAACGCTGTGCAGGGCAGCTGTGTGGAACAGGTGTGTGACTGATGAGCACCAGCACATGTTCAACACAACAATCTCTCCAAAAAAGAAAGAACTAGAACACAGAGAGACAGAGACAAGGCCTGAGCAGCATGTCTGCAGATAGCAGCAGGTGAACGTGTGTGGCAGTAACTTCACTCTCAGATTAATCATGTGGAAGGAGGAATTTCACCAACAGAAAAGAGAACACGATGAAACTGGAGTCGCTTCCTCACTTTGTCTGCTTGTTCTCTCACTCTGTTCTGTAATGTGAGCCAAATATCTCTCGCTCTCCTATTACAATTTCAGTGATACGTAAAGAAAATAAATGTGACCCACTGAAATATTACTGTCACTGAATCATGAACAGAAGGACCACACCCTTAAAATAAATTTTCGATCCTATGGTATTATATTCAGCTCCAAAGAGCATTTTATATAATAAAGGTTCTTTATAAAAACAATTAATCTTACTGGCATAAAGGGTTATTCTGTTGGCTCAAGACCGATTTGCACGAGCACATAATTCATTGTGGTTTTAAAAACACGAGAACACCAATTTAAAAATGTTTTAGAGTCTACTTGAACAGTTTTAAACTATTTTAGAAAATGTTAATTGCAAATACTAATAACACAGCTGACCTCAATAACACTTTGCTTCTTTTGATTGAAACAGATCTGAATTATTTTAGGGGAGGAGTGATTAAAACATATTTCTCAATTTAAACCATTCCAGTAAATCTAAAATGTTTTATACCCACTGATCTTACAGTTCATACACAATCCTTAGATTTAAATATAGCCCACCAAAATCTACTCAGTTTACTTATAAACAAGACTTGTACTACACATAAATAACTAACATTGGCATTATATTCATGCTCCCTGAGCTGAGCTTGGTTTCTTCCAAGGTTATTGTTCTCCATAAAATAAAATCTTATAGAGTTTTGTGTTTCTTACCACATTCGTAATTTTTTTAAGGCATTATTTTCAATTATGTATTCATTATGTGATTTATTTGAACCGCACAGTGAGGACTTTAATACATCACTCCATCATTTTCTGTAACAGCATAATTTTCTGTAAAGCTGCTTTGAAACTATGTATGTACTGAAAAGCTATAGGCTTCTAATAATGACTTAAATTGATCTGTAACATAGAAATGGATTGCTGATGACATCATAACATTGAATGAATGTTACATTTATATAGCACTTTTCTGATACTACACTCAAAGCCACTGGGCCACCATATTTGTATGCCTAAACATTCAAGTATGCCTATTGACTTACTGTAATAGAAAGCATCTCATTTCAAGGAGTAAACATTAGTCAAAATGGAGACTGGGGTAAGATAAACATACTGTATTTTCAGACATATTTATTGCAAATATTGAAGCAAACATTGCATTCGAGTCATTTTTGCATACATAATTTCATTTAAAGTGCCTTTTGCTCATGGCGACTTGAGAGCACGCATTATCGCTTGCTCTCTCTCTCTCTCTCTCTCTCTCTCTCTCTCTCTCTCTTTATTTACAAACACACACACAAGCAGATACAGAGAGGGAGATAAGCCATGCAAAAATTTATAAAATTTAACTTAAATGCTAGGTTTAAATGGTTTTAAATGACAAAGAAACACAAACAGAATGTATGACATGTTTCTATAATAATAGAGATTTTTAAATCCTCTCATACATTTTTAAGGTCCAAAAAAGAGGATGTATGTGGAAAAGGACAAATTGTCACACTATGACAAGCAGACATATTACTGCTTTTCCTACTTAATTATAACCTGTTGACAGTTTTGCCACATCCCTTGGTGAATGCTGTGCTGCACTGATAGGCTGCACACATGGGCAGGAGAATGCTCTGATATCGCAATCCGCATATATCTTCTTCCTTGCTGCGGACAAAAAAATGTAAAGTCAATCATTGTCTTCAGGGTGTGATATGCTAGTGTTGTATCGGGGAGGTCAGAGACTCTGAAACAATGGCAGTATTGGCTACCATTCATTGAGGGTATATGGCTGTTATAATATCAATATGGTCACTTGAACACTTCCGGTGGCTTCACTTCCTGTTGGCATTTTACTGTTGCATAAGCGATCCAGTTCTATATGCTCTATATCAGTGATTATACCATGACTATTTGAATACTTGATTCTGATTGGCTGGAATGTGTAAATGAAAACTGTTTAATGCACAGGTAGTTTTGTTTAATATTAATGTGCCTACATAGTGAGAGTTTCAGGCTTCTGTTCAAACTACCTCCAGATGCGAAAAAAGTGTGGAAATCTGATTTAGGATTTACCCTCACATCACAAAACACATCATCATAAGCCATGCAGACTTGATGTCATTCAGTGCAATCTTTAAATCATTTGTGAAGCGCTACAGGAAAATCAGAAAAGACACCACTGTACAGCCCTGTATTACTAATTCCGACATGGAGATGATTAGGAATGCACCTGCACTTACACCTTACACACCCATAGCGCTTGTAAGGAAAGTATGGTTTGACATTCAGCTGTTTTGCACTGAGGGGGAGAAAAGGAAACCGTGTCTGGGACCTATCAAAGACGTTTTCGCGGCGCCATCCTCATCTTCAAACAATACAAAGATGGGGTGAGTATGTGATCCTAGTGCATAATCCAGAAACTGAAAATTATAAAGATTCCACCTCGTCAGATTTAAATTAATTAATTATAATAGAAAAACTATTATGCTTTCCAATTAATCATATACATTTTTATTTGATTTAAATTGTATTGCAATACTTTATCTCTGTGTCTGATTTAGAATGGGCAGAACATCTAATAACCTGAAATAACTAACAAAAGTAAAGTTAACAATTGTTTTTATTTTTCCAAACGGAATTTCCACTGCTATGCATTGCATCAGATGCATTGTTAAAAAGAAAATTTGATTTACTATAAAATCAATGCATGCTAGGGAAAAAAGAATCACACTGCATTTTGGGTTAATAGTGTTTCATTTGAAGTCACCATTATGGTGTTCCCATATGGAGGCAGACTTATTGTAATACATTTTCTGCCAGCTGGTATAATTGTGCTATAGAACAAACAAAACTCAACAATGGTGACAATGAACAATTAACAAAAAAAAAAAACACTGATCCAAACTACCTCCACATTGTGCATTAAAATAATTAAAGCAACTTAATCCCTCATATATAATTTATTTAACAATATTAATAAATGTATAATAATAAATATCAACAATGCTTGAAGTCTACATTAAATTTTGTTTGCAACTCATTTACACCCATGATGTGATTTTATCAATCAGGAATTGGTTGGATCATAAAAAGTGGTCTCTATATGATATGTGGTTGGAGGAGGGGTTGAAAAAAAGAGAGATTAATGACATCAGACGAAGAGGGAAGTCATTTCAGAGCAAGTCATTACCTGTACATTTTAGTGAAACATTACAAAGACAATTTTGGATGAGACCTAGAATGTGAATAAAATTAAATTTTATTTACTAATAAAATTAAATAGCGTAATTTTTATTTTATTTTTACCAAGTAGAGAAATTGTGTGTAATTTTATTCTAGTCATAAATTGGACATGGCCCCTTTAAGTCCGGAGTTTTGCAGCATCTGCTTTCTGGCACTCTCTTGTGTTAAAGATGTGAGAAAATACACTGGTGGCCAAAAGTTTGGAATAATGTACAGATTTAGCTGTTTCAGAAGGAAATAGGTACTTTAATTCACCAAAGTGGCATTCAGCTGATCACAAAGTATAGTCAGGACATTACTGATGTAAAAATCAGCACATCACTATTTGAAGAAAGTAATTTTTATCAAATCTAGACTGGGCCCCTTTCCAGCATCCATCACTCCAACATCTTATCCTTGAGTAATCATGCTAAATTGCTCATTTGGTACTTGGAAATCACTTGCCATTAAATCGAACACAGTTGAAAGCTAGTTGGTTCGTTAAATTAAGCTTAACATTGTTTTGTGTTTGTTTTTGAGTTGCCACAGTATGCAATAGACTGGCATGTCTTAAGGACAATATTAGGTACAAAATGGCAAAATAGAAACCGCTTTCTCTAGAAACTCATCAGTCAATCATTGATTTGAGGAATGAAGGCTATACAATGCTTGAAATTGCCAAAAAAAACCTGAAGATTTCAGACAAAAGTGTACACTACATTCTTCAAAGTCAAAGGACAACTGGCTCTAACAAGGACAGCAAGCAATGTAGAAGACCAGATGTCCAACTAAACAAGAGGACAAGCAGATCAGAGTCTCTAGTTTGAGAAATAGACACCTCACATGTCCTCAGCTGACAGCTTCACTGAATTCTACCCGCTCAACACCAGTTTCACGTACAACAGTAAAGAGAAGACTCAGGGGTGCAGGCCTTATGGAAAGAATTGCAAAGAAAAAGCCACTTTTGAAACAGAAAAACAAAAAGAAAATGTTACAGTTGGCAAAGAAACACAGACATTGGACAACAGATAATTGGAAAAGAGTGTTATGGATCTTAACCCCATTGAGCTTTTGTGGGATCAGCTAGACTGTAAGGTGCTTTGAGAAGCACCCAACAAGACAGCCACATCTATGGCAAGTGCTACAGGAAGCGTGGGGTAAAATGTCACCTGGGTAACTGCACAAATTGACAGCTAGAATGCCAAGGATCTGTAAAGCTGTCATTGCTGCACGTTGAGGATTTTTTGATGAGAACTATTTTTTGAGAAAGAGAAAATCTTAACATTTTTATCCCAATTGTAATAGTACATTTTCACATTATTAATGTCCTGACAATACATTGTGATCAGTTGATTGCCACTTTGGTGAATAAATGAACCAATTTCTTTCCATAAGAGCAAAATCCAAACTTTTGGCTGCCAGAGTACATTGTGCAAGAGAGCTTCCTGTTTTGTTCATCATTTGAGTATTCTTTGTGTAAATACAAAATTTCACACAAGTTGCATTTAAGATGTGGATGGCCGCCTCGGTATGGAGTTCTCCTGTTCTTTTGCTGTTTTTGTTAGTTTGTCCTGTGTTTAGACATATATTTCTGATCAGTTTGACCAGAGACGAGCTGCTGAGTATTCGGCAGCACATGCCAGACAATCTTTTACTGGTTTTTGATTATTCGGACGTTCTGTTGGACATTTATATAAATAAGGACTTTGCAAATTCTGTTGCATTGTGCTTCACAGAAACTTTGCTGAGTGAAGCCATTCCACGCATTACATTTACTGGGCTTTCAGCTGTTCAGAGTGGAAAACAAGATGCGGTGGAATGGTTTGAATTTGTGTATGTCTACGAATGTTGGTGGAAAGATGTAACAATGCTGAAGAAGATATGCT
Organism: Xyrauchen texanus; assembly: GCF_025860055.1. NCBI lineage: Eukaryota > Metazoa > Chordata > Actinopteri > Cypriniformes > Catostomidae > Xyrauchen > Xyrauchen texanus. The sequence goes on from NC_068283.1 coordinate 2,671,812, forward strand.
GCACTAATTTACAGCTAAACTTCATAAACTGTAAGCCTTTCTACTTGCCACGGGAGTTTTTATCATGTATTCTTGTGAGTGTCTACATTCCTCCACACAAGTGCGTGAATGCAGCACTGCAACAGCTGGCTGATCAGATCACAGACATGGAGCAAAAACACCCCAACTTTATTATTGGATATTTTAGTAAGGACAATCTCACACATTAACTGCCCAAATACAGAAAGCACCTTACATGCCCCACCAGAGACTGAAATACACTGGATCATTGCTACACAACAATGAAGGATGCAGTTTAGGACTCTCTGATCACTGTCTGATTCATCTTCCGACCTACAGGCAGAAAGTAAAATCAGCTAAAACTGTAGTAGATGGACCAATGAAGCAGAGCTGGAACTACAAGCCAGCTTTGACTGCACTGATTGGAGTGTTTTTGAATCTGCAGCCACAGACGTGGATGAGCTCACAGAAATTGTGACATCATATATCAGTTTCTGTGAGGACATGTGCATTCCTTCTAGGACTTATTTAACATAAAACAGTGACAAACCATTGTTTACGGCAAAACTCAGGCAGCTTTGTCAGGCCAAAGAGGATACTTACGGAAGTAGGGATAAAATCTTGTAAAATCAATCCAAATACAGACTAATAAAGGAGATTAGAGTGGCTAAAAGGAGCTATTTTGAAAAGCTGAAAAAGCAGTTTTCAGCTAACGATCCTGCATCAGTGTGTAGAGATCTGAAAGTCTTTACCACCTACAAGACACCATCCCTAACACTGTTGGGAATCAACAAGTGTCTAATGACCTGAATGTGTTTTACTTTAGATTTGAAAAGCCCAGTCTCACACACTATACCCGCTCTGAACTTCACAGCACACAAACTTTTACACCTCCACCCTCCTCCCCTCTCCTGCTACTCAACGTGCACTTAAAATCTATGGAGTTGATCTGTGCCAGGCCTTCCGGAAACAGAAGACAAGAAAAGCACAGGGCCAGATGCTGTTTCACCCAGTTTATGGTGTTTCCCACTTGTCTTAAATCCTGTGCTGAAAAACTGGTCCCCATATTCACACAGATCTTCAACAGATCACTGGCGCAGTGTGAAGCTCCCTGATGCTTCAAATGCTCCACAATCATCCCTGTCCCAAAGAAACCCAAGATCCAAGGACATAATGACAAAAGACCCATTGCTCTGATGTCTGTGGTCATGAAGTCATTTGAGAGACTGGTGTTGGCCAACCTAGAGGACATCACTGAACCCTTTCTGGATCCCCTTCAATTTGCTTATAGAGCAAACAGGTCTGTGGATGATGCAGTCAATGTGGGACTGCATTTCATACTTCAACATCTAGACAAATCAGGGACTTATGAAGTGGGAGACCCACATAGACTCAGTTTTGAAAAACCTTCACCAGTAGAGGAAGTTCAACCTGCCACAGGCGCTGCTGAAACAGTTCTACTCAGTCACTGCATCTGTCTTCTGCTCTTCCATAACTGTCTGGTTTGGTTCAGCTAAGGATAGTTTGGATTGCTGAGAGGATTATTGGTGCTCCCCTACCCACCCTGAAAGAACTGAATACCTCCAGAGTATCAAAAAGGGCTGGTAAAATCACTCTTGACTCCATTCATCCAGCACACTTCCTTTTTGAACGGTTGCCCTCTGGCTACGCTACAGAGCACTCAGCACCATAACAGCCAGGCATAGGAACAGTTTTTCCCTCAGGCCATCCACCTCATAAACAGTTAAAACTGCCCTCAAATCCTTTCCTTTGGTCAATACAACCATGTAGCGAATCAGCTCTATATTCTTCCACCATTAGGTAGCGAATCAGCTCTATGAAATATTAATAATCAATCATAACTTGTTATAATCGATTATGAATATTTGGATCAGTTAATCGGGTTAACTTGATGTAGCTACATTAACATTACAACCAAATACTCGGTTCATCCCGTGAACACTCAATATTGGTTATTAATTAATTAATTAATAGAAAGGTACATTTCCGGGGCATGGGAAATGTCTTTCTTACTAAGTATTAAGAGCAAGTAGTCAAAATCTATGATTAGTGACTTTAGATATGAGCTTGAGACACAGACAACTTTACGTGTGACATGAACAAGACTTTATTAACTAGACTAAACATTTAAACTACTCTAACATACATATACATACATTCATACAGTTTACCAAGGGAAAGAGGGCTGAAGCAGAATACAGGAAGGCAAGAAGTTATAGCATTGTTTGAAGTTCAGCAGATCAACAGCCTGAGCAAACCATCATATTAGTTCTGACACGCCCTTTTTAGAAAGGGGTTAAGGATACTTAATGTATCAAATAATGAGACTAAGTTTGATACTTGCATGTCCCATTTGAATTAAACTGTCCTGATGCAATTTGTTGAGGCTCCAGTTGATCTTTGATGTTGTCTTGATGAGAGAGAGAACCAGTGGGAGTCAGAGACAAGGCCGTACGTAGCCTGGCGCACGCTTGGGAGTCCTTGGGGCCTCTAGTTCAGCATCATTCAGCGAGAGAGTGAGAGAGCACAAGGCTCAGAGGGCAAGAGAGGCAGGAAGCAAGAGAGGCTAAGAGAGCGAAGATAAGAGAGGAGATAGGGCTAAAAAAAAGCGAGGAAGTGGGCGCAGCAATTTTATACCCTCAGGAAACAGGTCCCACCTCTCATTGGCTCGACCAATAAGAAGGGTTTGAGTTCTAGGCGGGAATTTGGTTTATTGCTCTTTGTTGTAAAATTGCCCATTGCATGTGCAAGAAAGAAAATAGGAAATATACTTATAATACTAATATGTTGTTGTTATCGACATATCATGTACACAGTCATTTCAATCTTCAAAATACCAAGTTATAGAGACCAAATATGCCACACATATGATTTTGGTTAATCATAGTATGCAAAGTCTGAAACATTAACCCATTAGTTTGCAAGAAAACATAGATCAAGCACATTTAAGGGAAAATGTGAGATGGCACATTAGATACATGTCAATATTTATCACATGGATATATAGAATATATATATATAGGATTAACAGGGTTCATTTCTCTTTCTCAGTAAGAGAATGAAGTGAGGGTCAGCACTTCTCTGAACATTCCTTTGGAGGTCGTAAAAGTCTCCCTTACTCTGGGCATGAGAGAGTTCCTTTGTCAAAGCTCATTTGCATGTTTATGACAGTAAGAGATTTTGGGCTGAATGACTCAAAAGATAGTAAAACATCGCGTAATATCATTCTACAGAGATCTTATATTCGAATTCAGCTCGGACAAATCGTAAGGTTTAATTTGATACCAAGAAACATGTGTTTAGTACACTAAGAAAGGGAATATACACTGAGGCTATTAAATATGAGGCCTCAGAGTTTAAAACACACAACGAAACAGTTCTAACGAGTTTGATATACCTCAGAAATACACAGCATACAGGGATTACACGTATTTCATTAGCAATATGCAGTCCTGTGTTTAACTGAAAAACACACACACATACATTTTTACGTTCAAAGTTTCCCCCTTCCCGTCCACACGATAAGCACGTGGTGAGCATGCGGATGTCACATGCGGTTCTCTGTCAATAGTTCATTTTCTCTTGGTCAATACATTTATTGTGCTTGTGGAGACTGGTTGGCGCTATTTCAGTAATTAGGGGAGTTTTTAAACAGTAAGTTCTTGTTTGTTCGTGAATCTGTTAAGGCCACTGATCCTCCGCCATACCTTACAGTCCCCCTTTTTCGCCAGGTGGTGTCCATGTTGGAGACATCATCGGACGACAATCATCACAATGGCGGATGGCAGGTGAATCATGAGGGTTTTGTAGCAGGTGGTTGTTCCACGGTGGGTGATGTAGACAGTAGCCACATCCAGGTCTCTGCAGCAGGTGCAGAGGCAGCAGGTGCAGAGGCAGCAGGTGCCTTGACAGTGTGTCACCTGTCATTATGAAGTCAGTTTGTTTGTGGCTGCAGGGAGTGGTTATGGGCATTGTGTAGTGTGGAGAGAGTTTCAGACTGACCTAGTACTGGTAGCAAAAGGGCAGCAGGTGGCCGTTCGCCCTTGGTTCGGCACCTAGTCACCAGGTGTCTGAAGTCTGCAGTGTTACTCTGCTCTGGCAGCAGTGCTGACTTGAGCTTGCCTGAGTGGTGTTGGGCAAGAGTCAGAGGTTTGTTCTTCCCAGTACTCCTCAGGGGAGTTCTGTTCCAGGAGCTCTTTTGCTAGTGCTAGCAGCTCTTGTAACTCAGTAACAGGCGTTTCTAGCTGTCTTTGTGCAGCCTCTGTTTGGCACCTGTTTGAAAGGTGTACAGGAGGATGTTGTTGTAGACTGCTGTGGGACGTCCTGTGGTGTTTGCTGGGTGAGGCCTTGTGTTTGTTAAAGGCCTTCTGTGTCAGGTCACGCAGTTGTTGGATAGGCATTGTGTGGGGGCAGGCCATAATGCCTAAATGGTGACTTACCATAGGATGGAGGTTTCGGAGGAAAAGGCTCTTGAAGCTGGTGTCCTCCTCCATCCCAGGTTTGTTGCTGAGCTCGAAGTAAGCTCGTCTGAGTCTGTGGTAGTAAACATAGGGAGATTCATGCCGACCCTGTTTGGTGTCTAGGGCAGCGATCAGTCCGTTTTTAGACTCTGAGAATTCCCTTATGATGGCTTGTTTCAGCTGCTGGTAGTTAGACTGGATGTTTTCTGGCTGTCGAGCCAGAAAGCGTCGCAACTCTGGGCTGGACGTGATCCAGATCAGATGGAGTCTATCTTGATGGTTCACACTCATCAAAGACTGCAGGTGAAAGTCAATGTCTCGCAGGTAAGCGTGGACGTCGTGGTCTCCTGCAAGCTCTGGTGTAAATGCAGGGATATGTCTGGCCATTCGGTTGAGGTCTTTGAGCGTCGCTACACGTGTCGTTTCAAGATTCGTCTGAATCAATCCTTTTCCTTCCGCGGCTGCAGAAGCTTTAAGGAAACTGTCCGATGACGTGTTAAGCATAGGGGTTTGTCTCCCCCTTTGTAAATCTGTGCTTGGCTGGGGAGGTTTCTCTGCTGATTGCAAGTGGGGAGTGAGATGTCTCTCCTGCTGTGGTTCCTTTTGCAGCAGGTAAGAGTGTCTCAGTTCTCGTTGGACCATGTCAAGTTCATCTTTGGTGTTTTCCAGCTGCTGAGTCAGCACTTTAACTTCAGCTCTGGACACATTCAGTTGACCTTCACAGGCCATGATTCTGGCATCTTTGTCCAAGAGTTCAGAATTTGCTGTTTTTAACAGTGAATCTTTGTGAAAAAGTACCTTTTCCAGGTGCTCTCTGGCTGTCTTTTCCAACTGCTCTTGTTGTTTAGCAGCTGTCAGAGCCGTTTGAAGTCTGTGGATTACCTCCTGTGACTCCCTTCTGCCAGGGTCCTTGTGTCTGTCCTGAGCCTCCATCTCTAGCTGGTCTATGTGGCTTTTAGCATGTGTCAGCTCCGTTTGGGACTCAGTGATCTGGCGTTGGAGGTTGTTTACCTCCTGTTTCAAACCTGTGAGGTTGTGGGCCAGGACGATAACCTCAGTCAGATATTTGTGCTCATACCTCTGGTTTGAGTCGTCTGTCATTAGTTCTTTTCCCTCGTTTTCCAGTTGCTTTTTGTTCTGTTGCTGAAGGTCAGTCAGCAGCCATGGATAAAAGGGTGTTCCTCAAAACACCTAGCCAGTCCTTTTGGCCTGCCATCTGGGCAGTTAGGCTGAGCATCTGCAACATTTTGGCACACTTCTGGTGAGAGTAAGGGCAAGAGACTAATGCAAGATCAAACAGAATTTGGAGCTAAAGGCAAAGTGAGACAGCAAGGTGTATAATGTACAGCTAGGTTTTGCTAGGTGTGGTTAACAATTGAAATGTGTTCCTGATTATTACTATCTTAGCTGCAAATAGCAGGATGCTCAGATTTGTGTGAATCTGAGTGGCTTTGCTAAAAGAGCGTAAGCCTAGATTTAATAACTGACTTAAGATGTTTCTTTGGGTCAAATTATTTATCAGCACTTACTGATAGCATACAACAGGCTTGATCTTTGAACACATGAAGAAGAGAAAGAAAGAGGAAGAAAAGAGCTTTCCTATTAGATTGTGTCTATTAGTGGTGCTCAAAATTATGCCATAGAAATCGTCTAGATTACTAGTGTAGCTGGCTCATAAAATTTAAGCAACTTGTTGCAAATAAACACAAAATCGAGAAGAAAAGTATGTCTAGTTACTTTTGCAGTTTTATGGGGAAATAAACTACACTAGACCAAGAGGGTTAAATGGGAAAATGAATAGCTGACTTCTATTATTAGTAAAAATAATAAAAAGACTTGAAGAAGTGATTAAAATAGCAGAATAACCTTGTATTGGGAATAATCAATAGCACTGATGATTAACAATTAGATTTGCTTTGGACATCATTCTATAGTTGGTCACAGCTGTTGCGTGTTCAAGACCACACAATGTGTTTGTCCCTCTATAAAGTTTAGTCAACGTGCCATTGAAAGTTCCCAATAACTATAAAAATTATTCTCTATCTAAACAGTTTACATGTAATTAAGTTTTAGATTTAATTAACAAAGTAACTGCAAATTTAGCTGAACAGCGTTCAGTAAGGGATGCACCTGAAAGGTGCAGGTGAAGTTAGATGAGAAGAATTAAAGTTAAGGAAAGAGAAAGTGAAAATTCAGAAACCAGAAATGGGGTTAAAGGAAAATGGTTTAGATCACTTCACTCTGCATGCACACAAGCTGTAGATAAAGGCTTCCTGTAAATTATGCTAGCAGCTAACTGTTGAAGCTATTAGTTAGCTTAGCCTAAGCTAAGGGGCTGCTAAGTTGGGTTAGCTTAGCCACCTAGGCTGGTTTGTTTACAAAATGGCGTCGGAAGGAAACACATGTGCTATCTGGAGTGAGCACTTCCCGTGACAAGTCGTTGTCATGGGAACCAATGCACTTCAGAGTTTCAGTGAGTGAAACACAGTTTTGATCACCAGGAAGCTAAGCCTTTTAGATGCACAGATAAAGTTTAGATGAAGGACATCAATCTAACTATAATTTGTAAGGCCTTTATACTGTGAAAAGGGGAGCATCGCCCAAATCTACATTTATATAACACTGTACTGAGATTTCTTCATCAGAAACAGGTTAAGCAATCAATTCTGGTACAGTTTACATGCCGCTGAGCTGAGATTCCTCCATCAAAACAGACTTACACTTTAATACTGAAATTAGGGTTTCTTCGCTAAAATCATATTACTCGTACACTGATGCCTTTTGAAAATATGCTAAAATGTGTTAAGACTCTTTCAATTACAGTAGAGATGTCAATTCAAGCCATCACCTTATTCGCATCCAAACAAGCCAGCAACTAGTGAAGCAAATGCCGTTTCGCATGTCGTGTCCTATTCTGACCGGAATTATTCAATGCACACTTTTAAGTTGACAGTGGTTAAAGCTCATAACCTTTGTTTAATCATGCCCGCATTCTCCACCATTATGTAGCGAATCAGCTCTATATTCTTCCACCATTAGGTAGCGAATCAGCTCTATGAAATATTAATAATCAATCATAACTTGTTATAATCGATTATGAATATTTGGATCAGTTAATCGGGTTAACTTGATGTAGCTACATTAACATTACAACCAAATACTCGGTTCATCCCGTGAACACTCAATATTGGTTATTAATTAATTAATTAATAGAAAGGTACATTTCCGGGCATGGGAAATGTCTTTCTTACTAAGTATTAAGAGCAAGTAGTCAAAATCTATGATTAGTGACTTTAGATATGAGCTTGAGACACAGACAACTTTACGTGTGACATGAACAAGACTTTATTAACTAGACTAAACATTTAAACTACTCTAACATACATATACATACATTCATACAGTTTACCAAGGGAAAGAGGGCTGAAGCAGAATACAGGAAGGCAAGAAGTTATAGCATTGTTTGAAGTTCAGCAGATCAACAGCCTGAGCAAACCATCATATTAGTTCTGACACGCCCTTCTTAGAAAGGGGTTAAGGATACTTAATGTATCAAATAATGAGACTAAGTTTGATACTTGCATGTCCCATTTGAATTAAACTGTCCTGATGCAATTTGTTGAGGCTCCAGTTGATCTTTGATGTTGTCTTGATGAGAGAGAGAACCAGTGGGAGTCAGAGACAAGGCCGTACGTAGCCTGGCGCACGCTTGGGAGTCCTTGGGGCCTTCTAGTTTGGCATCATTCAGCGAGAGAATGAGAGAGCACAAGGCTCAGAGGGCAAGAGAGGCAGGAAGCAAGAGAGGCTAAGAGAGCGAAGATAAGAGAGGAGATAGGGCTAAAAAAAAGCGAGGAAGTGGGCGCAGCAATTTTATACCCTCAGGAAACAGGTCCCACCTCTCATTGGCTCGACCAATAAGAAGGGTTTGAGTTCTAGGCGGGAATTTGGTTTATTGCTCTTTGTTGTAAAATTGCCCATTGCATGTGCAAGAAAGAAAATAGGAAATATACTTATAATACTAATATGTTGTTGTTATCGACATATCATGTACACAGTCATTTCAATCTTCAAAATACCAAGTTATAGAGACCAAATATGCCACACATATGATTTTGGTTAATCATAGTATGCAAAGTCTGAAACATTAACCCATTAGTTTGCAAGAAAACATAGATCAAGCACATTTAAGGGAAAATGTGAGATGGCACATTAGATACATGTCAATATTTATCACATGGATATATAGAATATATATATATAGGATTAACAGGGTTCATTTCTCTTTCTCAGTAAGAGAATGAAGTGAGGGTCAGCACTTCTCTGAACATTCCTTTGGAGGTCGTAAAAGTCTCCCTTACTCTGGGCATGAGAGAGTTCCTTTGTCAAAGCTCATTTGCATGTTTATGACAGTAAGAGATTTTGGGCTGAATGACTCAAAAGATAGTAAAACATCGCGTAATATCATTCTACAGAGATCTTATATTCGAATTCAGCTCGGACAAATCGTAAGGTTTAATTTGATACCAAGAAACATGTGTTTAGTACACTAAGAAAGGGAATATACACTGAGGCTATTAAATATGAGGCCTCAGAGTTTAAAACACACAACGAAACAGTTCTAACGAGTTTGATATACCTCAGAAATACACAACATACAGGGATTACACGTAATTCATTAGCAATATGCAGTCCTGTGTTTAACTGAAAAACACACACACATACATTTTTACGTTCAAAGTTCGTGGTGAGCATGCGGATGACACATGCGGTTCTCTGTCAATAGTTCATTGTCTCTTGGTCAATACATTTATTGTGCTTGTGGAGACTGGTTGGCGCTATTTCAGTAATTAGGGGAGTTTTTAAACAGTAAGTTCTTGTTTGTTCGTGAATCTGTTAAGGCCACTGATCCTCCGCCATACCTTACAACCATGTGCAATATTCAATCCATCCATTCCTACTTATATCCATATTTCATTTATATTCTTATATTCTAACATCTCCTACCTCTTCTTCAATACATTACATCACCTGCACATAACTGTATATCTGTATATATAATATTCTAACACATTTATTGCGCTATTGTATATTTATAATTTTTCTGATATATCTTTTTTTTTTTATGTCACTATATGTATATATGTTTAAATGTATATGTTTGTATGTATGTATATACCTTGCATTCTCTTGCACTGGAAGCTTCTGTCACCATGACACATTCCTTGTGTGTGTAAGCATACTTGGCAACAAAGCTCATTCTCATTCTAAATTGCATAAAATATGTGTTCAGAAGAGTAATATGTTAAAATGTAATGTTTTTATGGGTAATTTTTGATGGATGCATATGGATTGCATGTGTGAAGTTTGACCACGTATTACACATGTGAGGACTGGGTATGAAATTTAGAATTAATCAAATCTTATTTAATGATTAATAGCCCAGAGTGTTTTCCAGTTTAGTGAATAAGTGTAGTATTATATGTTATATGTGAAAACATGTGTAATATGCATGTGTAATGAGAATTTTATTGTTTAAACTGTTATACATGTCATTAAAGCCTGGTTAAAAAAATGCATACAATGCTTTGAGTGATTTAAGCATGTATTAATGTAGCCGGTGGGCTTCAAATAACCATACTGTACACAAAACTCTTTTAGGGGGTTTTATCTGACAGCTGTTTCAGAAAAAGGACATTGATCAATGGGGCTGCATTGTTTTTATTTATTGTATTTATTGATGAATTACAAAAAAAATTAATGCAAAAAGCATAACACAACAAATTAAATACAATAAGTAAAAATGGTAGAGGCTAATGTCAAAAGAAAATACAAACAAGGCATTAGCCTACCCTCCCTGGACCAGACACTCTACATAGGAGCTGGTCCAGAGAGGATAGACTCAAATCTCTCTGGTAGCGAACCTTGTTGTTCAATGTTTTCTGAAATCAGTACATGTTCACCTGTAAGGGCTTCAGTGGCTGACACAGGGTTTTCAGGGTTTACATTCTCTGTCTCTTGCAGACTAGGATATGTGATCCCTTCTAGCACAACAAAATCAGGAGCAGAATGCACCACCTAAACCGGCTTAGAAACAGATTCTCCCCTTCATTGTGCTGTTGTGGGAGAATGGGTTTCATGACCATATCACTGGGAAAGATTCTACAGAAAGGCCATGCTGTTCTCTGCTCTTCAAACAAATCATTTGCCATACGGGTTGCGCTAGAAAACAATCTTTATATCTCTGATGTACAGAGTTGTAAAATTTCCATCATGGTCTATTTGTATTCGTCATTTTTGCATTAATTCAGATCTAGTGCTACATTTATAGGTATAGGGGGTATAGCATCTATTATAACTGTATATAAATGATAGTGGATATGTAATTTTTTTTTAACTTCCCAAGCATGAGTCTGGTGAAACAAAGGATGAAAGTTCTACCTGTCAATCAACCACTGTGCTAAAACAAGATTTTAAAACTTTGCTACAATTGGCTTTAAAGCGCATTCACATGGACAAGAAGTCCTCATGATCTTCTTCAGATTGTCTGCTAACAACATGCAAGCAATGATGATAAGGACATAGCCTACATCTAAAGCTGAATAATTCAGGTAGCCAACTCCACTACTATTTCTTCAGAGCCGAGTGGTTGATCTGCAGAGAGCTGAATTCCACTAACGGTCCATTCACTTCAATAAGAAGTGTATGCTTTTGGATATACAGCACTGTGGCAGGGTGGAGGTCAAGGCCAGGTGGTGATTCTACACACCCGGTCCCTTATCAGGCTAATCAAGCCTCCGAGAGGGATCGTTTACAGGCATGTCCGTCATGTGTGTGTGTTTGTATCTTTTGTTTAAGAGTTTCATTAAAATATTATTTATATCATCAAGCCAGTTCTCGCCTCCTCCTTGCCCGTTTAAACCCCTTTACACTGATAAGGGACCGGGTGTGTAGAATCATCACCCGGCCCCGCCCTCCACCCTGCCACAAGCACATTTCAGCAGCTTTCTCTCCCTCTGCACAATTGATGCAGAGTACTCCCCTGGGCGCTTCGACAGCTAAAAGAGTATATATTCTTCCAAATAAAAGAGTATATTTCCTCTAAAAGAGCCCGCACTGATGGATAGCATCTTTTTAAAAGACACACTATCTTTCTCCTTCTGATGGCCACGATCGCTGCCTCATGTGCCTGGGTCGTAATCACGTTGAGGCAGCATTTGTGAATGGTTCATGTTCTCATTGCGAGAACATGACCATGGTAATGTTGCAGTCGCGGCTTTCCTTCTTCCGGGGGAAAGCCACTCCAGATCACCATGCTTGCCCAGGCCTGCAGTGTTGCTGGACATGCTGCCTCCGCCCTGCCTGGCCATGGCGGCCCTCCTGCAAGTACGCCTGGTCAAGGTAGTGAAAGAGCTGCACGAGAGTAGTCCTGAACCCGATGTGATACAGGAGCTGCACTCGGTGACCAACCTCGCCCTCTGGGTGACGAAGGTCACGGCGCAGGCACTCAGGCAGGTTATATCCACCTTGGTGGTCCAGGAGCGCCAGGAAGAATTTGTAGTCGGACCAGTATGTGTGCTAGCATGGGGGTATGGGGGCATACTAGGGTATGTGCTCCACAGGCGCTGGTTACCTGCGGTAACCCCCTGTGATGTATTTTCCGCAGTACAGTCACTCTATCGGTAGATGAGTGTCTCCCTTAGGCAGAGCTCTCTTTGCCTCCGGTTGCCATGTTTGTAGAGCTCCTCCCCTTCAGGCAGGACCTATCACATGTGGCAAATGTATTTTTTTGGGTAGGATGTGGTCTCCACGCTGTCTTTTCCTCCTGAAAAAATAGGAAAGGAAAAGAACACCTTCCCTGACGCAAATAAAAAGCATTAAAAGGCCCCTCTCTGTGGAGAGAAAACATAGAGAGAAAAGGCCACGGCTGGCACGGCCTACTCCCTTACTAGATAAACCTCCCCCCAGCCCCCCCGCCCAGGGTTGTGGGGAACTATACTACGTTTTTGGGGTGTTGGGGTAGGCTACATGCAGACCGAGTGCACCTGCTATTTCACACGCAGCAGCTTGCTTGCACCTGCATAGGCAGTTCACGTAACACAGTTCAGCTAGTTGTGGCACTTTGTATAGGGACCCCTAGTGTCACTACATCGACACAAAGTCGATTGAGTGACAGATAGGGAATGTCGTAATCTTTGTTCCCTGATGGAGGGAATGAGACGTTGTGTCCCTCTTGCCACAATTCTGTACTACCCTCTGAAATGTCCGGGACCCTGTCTTGGCTCCTCAGCACAAAACCTGAATGAGTGGTTGCAAGCCAGCTCCTTTTATATTCGTATGTTCGCTCGCCAATTCCCATTGGCCTTTTCTCAAAGATCAGAGATGTTTGGGGCTCCCAAGATCAACCCCTAGTGTCACTACATAAACACAACTTCTTGTTCCCTCCATCAGGGAACGGAGGTTATGACAGTAGCCAAGACATTATATCATGAATTTGGCACTCATGGAGATTATAGTAGTATCATAAAGTAGCACGACTTAAAAGTGACTTTTGAATTAGTGAATTCCTTGACTCATTGATGTGCACACAGGAACACAGAACGATTGAAAATCAGCTGCGTTACGTCCATGATGTTCTATGTATTAGTGAATTCACCTTACTTACATAACTACAAAGATTTACAGTTATCTTGGAATTTGGAATGAGCCATACCAGCGTGAAAAGTTTGGACAGATTATATATAAATTTTACATGACATATTAATAAAAAAATAGGCCTATTGAATGGCAAAAACATAACTGGAATCAATGGCATACTTTCATTATTTGGCTTCTTGAAATTCTAGGGTAGAATATTTGTTCCTTTTTTTGCGTTTGTGTTTATTTATATAGTATGTGTGAATAAAGAAAAATGGGTAAATGGAAAGGTTTTTGGAATCTTTATCTTTGTGCCGCTTAATTGTGTTGTCAAATTTGCAAAAGCAATGCTGAATATTATGGTTAATGTGTATTTCATTTTCATATACACTATTTGTATACACTAATTATTTTTTTATGCATTTGGGCAATCATTGGGCTTGAAAATGTCAAATGAATCTGGCAACACTGACACTGATGTTATGATTGATGTAAGCAGTCATGAATTCACACAGCGTCCCTTTTAAATCTGAATCTGTCAAATGTCTGACAGCATTTTTAATAATCATCCATATTTGATTGTATTTTTTTTTAAATCGGCAGATGAGTTTTCAGCTAATGCAGCCCCTGGCCATACCAGTCTTATTTTTATTTATAAATCGCAAGCTACAAGTAATTAAATCTGCTCCTCTGGCTTTATGTCTTGTAATGATAAATAGCACGAAAATTAATCCAATTGCTTCGGAATTCACCAGGTCATTAAGTCGTGTTGTGTACCACTGCACCGTATGATTATCAGATAAACTGACTCGTAAAGTGTGCAGGTGCTCACGACCTCCCGAGTGTCAGAACTTGCACTGTGTATGCCCGGCTTAAGAGTTGTTTCTCTCCAGCGCACATTACTGCTATGTTATATATTCTATGTTTTATATTGTATATGTTCTTTGTTTTATAATGTGTTACGAATTAAAAATCAGGTGTGTATTTCTGTGTATTTTGCAAAACTGTTTGTTTTTACCATATGTGAGTCTCCGTTTTACTTCACTGAGCAAGCGAGAGTGCATGTGCATCCACGTCAGTCAAAATGATCGCAATGGAGAAAGGGAGCACAATCATTTTGATTGAGCTCCTGCAACATCATACCATGCAATAATTTTCAATGAAATCAATTGTGCAGCTTTGGATATCACACTGATGTCTCAGAGGTCAAGGAGTTCCAGTTTTTAAAGTCTTTTAAAGTGTTTTAGATGATTTCTCCACCTCATGCGAGCACATGTAATACAATGAGCAACGATGCTATTTTCAGCGCGAGAGTGAATTTTCACTGCCTTTGTATTAAAGTGCTGAACATAATGCATAGTAATACTAAGGGTCCTGATATTTTATAGTCCTCCTGATAATCCCAAATGTAATGTCTGATTTCACCAGTAAAAATGGATCCTATGGCAAATATTATTTTACAGTATAAACATACACATATATTTTTTTATATATATATATAAGAATAGTTTAGAAATGTAATCAGTGACAGTACTATTTTAAAACTTATAATATTAATTTAATATATAGCTGCAAGCATCCATTACGGGGCCAAGCACTAACATGGCAACCAATGCACAACACTAAACACAACCCAAAGATCAAGCACAAATCACATTGTCCCAGGATGAATTTGAATCCATGACTTTCCATTCTAGAGTTCAGTGTGCTTTCCACTACAATACACAGAGTTGCCAGTCAACAAAGGGACATACCAAGCATAGAAGAATCACAGCCAAGCTATTACCATGATACATTTTATATTCATGTAATTTTTCAACAAATGGGAAAATAAAAATTTGCTTTGGGAAAAGTACCAGCAACCACTCAGTAAACATAATTAAAAAAACCTCTGATATAGCAAGCATTACTGCATAGTAAGCACAACACATTGCATGAATATGACATACAAATCAACCCCACACTACCTCACAAGTCACCAAAGAAGTGAAAGAACAATTTCACAGGTGCTAAAGAGACATACCAAGTTGAGAGTCAGCAGGTTTTGAATAAAGCATTAATTTAAAATGGTGGTTTGCTGATATGGCTGATATCAAACACAACAAAAAGAAATTATGTACAGTATTTAGCAATTACTCAAAGTCAGTTGCCTCAAGTTGGTCTTGAACAGGCAACCTTTTGATCTCCACAGCACAAAGGTACGGCCTTACCAGGCATCCCAACCTGCAAAAAGTCATTTCAGGGAGGTATCCCAGACCCCCCCACCCCGGACATTACTTGTATACCGAAATACAGTTTAACAGAACAATGAATGAATAAAATAACTATTTTTGCCTAGGTAACTAGCCGGCCTGAATAATATGCACATGAAATGAAACTTGTTTAACTCACCTCAACATGTCTTTTACAATCATTTAACCCGCCATGGGCAATGCTGAAGTCACTGTTACAAACTGTACAGAGTGCAAGACTGTCATTGTGTTTCACTCTTATTAGACAGGGGTACACTTTCATGTAGTCTGGCGTAAAATGTGTCTTACATTTTCGCTTTTTGGGGCACTCTCCCTCTGCCATGGCGCTCCTGTGTCTAGATACACTGTCCTGATTAATTAGGTTCGGGAGAAGAGATAAAAACCCGCCCACACTGACAATTGATTGGTTGACTTACCGAAACAGGCCAATCAGGATGCTCTCTGTCTTACATGCACTTCTTGATGCACACACGCACACACACACACGCAAGGTCTCTCGCTCTCTCCCTCTCTGCCGTGCGCGCTACACGGTTTGGAGCACAGCCTAACCGCTCTTGCTCGCTCGCTCGCTCTTGATTCCGGGAGATTTTAACTAATTTGCGGGCATCAGGGAGCCGCTATCAATACGCGGGAGACTCCCGGAACTTCCGGGAGACTTGGGATGTCTGCCTTACTGCTGGACCACATCGCCACAGGGGCTTAATAAACATACCAATCCGAGAGTTGCTGGTTTTGAATAAACAAAAAAGTATTCAAAAGAGTGGAGTGCTGATATGGCTGATATCAAACACAACAGAAAGATAGAAAAGACTGGTCATGATGAGTTTAACTGATTAGCATTTTAGCTGATAGCATATTAAAGTAATGCTGCATACAGATAGCATTGTGATCAAATAGCCTTATACAACAGAAAATCCAACAGTTAGCATGATAAACGATTAGCATAAGCTATCATAGCATGTAGCATGATAACCATGCTAAACAGACCATGTTCTTTTGAACTATATGTGATAATGTCTCCAAACTACTCAATCCTTTTAAAAGATATAACACCCATATAGAGTAAATCAGAAGAACAACACTAAGACAAAGAAAATTAAGAAGTATAAATAACAAAATTATCTGTGATAAAACCATCAGCTATTCAGGAAACACAACGTCAACTCTAACGCTGGTCACCCTAGGGATCAAACCCACAACCTTTCAAAGTATAAATCAGAGCTTTAACACATAAGTTGACATGCCCATTGAGTGGCAAATAGACTTCCTGAGGTTAGAGTCAATGCTTCTTTTTCTTCTTTTATTGTTTAAATGGCGGTTGGCAAACCAACTTAAAGGTGCATTGTCCGCCACCTACTGGATTGGAGTATGGAGCACTACTTGGTCGAATACACTAGTATGATATATGTATACTAAATATGTATATCTATAATAATAATAATTATATCTTTTTTACCAGATCAGTATCATTTAAAAATTGTAATACTTTCTCATGTATTATATAATCTGTTCCTTCTCCTAATATTTCCTTAAGTGAGTAATTGCTTACACCCCTATCCTTTAGTGACTGGATTAATTCAAGTCTAGAGTCAATGCTCAAGTGTAGGTTACCTTTTGAACTATAGGTGGTGCTGTCTCCAAACTGCTCAAGTATAATCAGGACATGATGTCGATGATGCATACCAATTTTCTTTGAAATCCAACAATGTATTTAAAAGATAGGTATTTTTTTAGATAAATTTCAATATGGTGGAGGGACAGTATACCCTTTGAAACCAACCTCATGATTTTAGGACATTTGGTTCAAACGTTAAGGGCAAAAATAGCCATTTCTGACCCATAGGTGGCGCTGCCGCAAAACACTGCATACACCCTCAGTCCATGGTCCTCATGAAGCATAGAAAGTTTAGATTTGATAGGACAAATGGTTGCCGAGATTCAGCCTCAAATCCATTTTCACATTGACTTTGTTAACTTTGTGATGCTGTAACTTATAAACAAAAACGAAAATCAAAATTCTGTATGTCCTAGAGACCCCAAATTTGGTATGGTGGCTATTCATACCTAGCCCATCAGTGTGCCAAATTTCATAATTTTCCTATGTAGCGTTCATAGGGCTGCCATAGACTCCCATTGGGGAATAATAAGAATAAGAATAAGAAAACCAAAGAAAAAAATAGGTGACACAGCACCTTCGGTGCTTGGCCCCTAAATACTTAATTGGATGCATTCAGAGACTGTGTACAAGAAGTATCTAATATAATTATGTATTTTTCAGATGGAATTATTCTGAATTATTAATATTTCAATAGCCCTCTGCTAGGTTGATTGTTTTTGTCCCTCTCCATACCTGATGAATCATTTTACTCTTTAATGAACAGTACTTTTTGTTAAGTTTTACAAGTAAAGGAAAGGAACTGTTCCCTACGATGGTAGCTTCACTACGATGCTGCACTGCTAAGCGCTACGGGGAACAACTCTAGCTGTGAACCGAGCTGAAATAGTGTGTGTAACACGTCAATGAACATTGACCGGAATTTATAGCCTCGGCTGATGTAATCATTAGATGCACCTGCGGCCAGGCTATAAATGGATACGTCACCAGGTGTCGTCAGAAACTCTTTTTTCAGAGCGATTCTGTTTCTGTGTGTTTCACAAACCCTGTCAAAACTTTCTTTCCTCTGTTAGGAGTTAGAATCAGTTAGGCAGTGTGCAGTGAAAGTTGTTCTCTTTCTCTTCTGTTTAGAAAATATTATATATATATATATATATATATATATATATATATATATATATATATATATATATATATATAAAGAAAGAAAAAAAGAGAGAATGACTGAAAGCCGCAAACGGTGCATGTTCCCCTCTTCTTGCTCTTTAGCTGAAGAGGACACACATCAGTTTTTGCTCTGTTTGTTTGGGGGTAAGAGCACGCTGCTCTCGCGTTGCAGCAGGGCGGGTGCAGGCACTGCGATTTGCTTTAACAGGCAGAGTGCTTCGTACTCGCCTCGCTTGTTTCCGGGAGTCAGCACTCACGAAAAAAAAAAATAAAGATAGTTTGTGGGGCTCTTGCATGGATTTAGCTGTGGAGCAAGAGACGGGTTGATCCCTTTCTCTCGCTCTCTCCCCAAACCCAGCTGGTCCTTCACATGATCTCGAAGCATGTTCCGACGCTTCTTCGGATCATGAGGAGGATCGCGATTCTCATCCCGCCTCTGAGCTTTCCATCCGCGATAAAAAAATCTACGAAGGAATTGCTCGATGTTGTTACTCAAGCGGTTGCCAGATTGGACTGGCCACGTGAAAAAGAGACACCAAACCCTCCAAATTAGGGGATAGATTTTATCTTCCAGTCTAAGAAAGGGAATGCCTCATGAGTCCCTTCCCTTCTTTGATAACCTCCATGAAGAGCTTTTTCGCTCATGGAGGAACCCCTAAAAAAAAAAAAAAAAAAGGGGCCATGATATGTGTTCCCCTTCCAGAGAGAGAGTTAGGTTATTACACTAAATACTTCCCGTTTCCCATGGAGGGTGAGGGGTGGCGTCTGGCTTAGGTCTTAAAGCTTGAACTGCCCGTGGGTGTTCAAGTCCAAGATGATGCCTGTCAAGACGGTCGTGTCTCAAGCCCTACAACTCGTTTGGCTGGTCACCATCAATCTTATGACGCACTTCTATACTTCATTTAGAAGTTCTGCCACAACATGGAAAGTTCCTGAGGTTCACTTCCGGGGGCGAAGTCTTCCAGGATCAGGTTCTTTCACTCGGCCTAGCCCTTTTTACCAGCACATTCACAATGCATGATGTAGTGCTGGCTCCTTTCGACTCCGGGGCATCTGCATTCTGAATTATATAGACGACTGGCTGATCCTAGCGCAGTTCCAGGAACTGGCAGTTCGGCACAGGGACATCGTCTTAGCTCATCTGTTTCTCTGGGGTTGAGGCTCAACGCCAAGAAAAGCGTCCTCTCTCCCACTCAGAACACTGTCTATCGGGGCATCGTATGGAGTTCAATCACAATGCGGGCACAACTGTCTCCCGCTAGGATTGAGTCCATTCAGATCACCCTGAGCAAAGTCAGGCTAGGTCAAGGTTGCACTGCTATCAGTATCAACGATTTCCAGGTCTCAGGGCGACCGCGTCCACGGTGATCCCTCTGGACCTTCTGCTCATGAGATCGTTTTTGTTGTGGCCAAAAGCCAGGGGATTTCTTCCAAGGGCCAAAACCCCTAGGCTAAATAGGGTTACGCGCCTCAGGCTTCGTTCCCTTCCTATGTGGTTCAGACCCCGGTTTTCTGCCTTGGGTCCCACTTTAGGTGCATCTTGTCGTCGCAGGCTGCTAACGACAGACGCCTCCCTGACAGGCGGGGTAGCGGCCTTAAGTGGTCGTCCAGCTCAAGGGGATAGGAGGGTCGTCAGCTCGGTTGTCACAGTCACTGTCTCGGGTTGATGGCTGTATTTCTGGCCCTGAAATACCTCCTCGTGAGGCTGCCATGTCTTGGTGCGGGTGGAAAATACAGCGGTAGCCTCTTACATAAATCATCAAGGAGACCCACGTTCCTGTCAGCTGTATTTCTGACACGTCGGATTCTCCTTAGGGCCCAGGGCAAGCTCCTGTCACTCAGGTCAGTTATATCCCTGGATGCCCGTATATGGGAGCAGATTTACTGTCCAGACAGAAAATACCAATGGGGGAGTTAAGAACTCCACCCTAAGGTAGTAGTTGGCCAGAGTTCGCCAGCAAGGGTTTTTGCCTCTTACTGATAGCACCGCGCTGGCCGAACAGGGCTTGGTTCTCAGAGCGAATTTCTTCCCTCGACGGCTCGCCTTGGGCGATTCCGAAGAGGAAGGATCTTCTATCTCAGGCACAGGGCAATATTTCATCCCTGCCCCGAATTGTGGAATCTTTCATGTTTGGCCCCTAAGGGTACCAACTGAGGGACACAGGGCTCTCTCCTGAGGTTATCGAGACCTTTTAAATGCTGGGCTTTTTCCACTTGGAACAAGTTTGGGTGAGATCTTATGGCAGAAGAGGACCTCTTCACCTCTATGAATAGCGCAATGTCTCCTCTACTTCTCCCTGAAATCAGCCAGCCCCCTTGGGTCTGGATGTTAAGACACATACATGACCCAGAATGCATCTGTATGCGTTTCTTTCCCCGGTTTCTCTGCTCACGGGAGTCTTGGCAATGTTCACCAGCAAGGGTCTTGCCTCCTATTAATGGCGCTGCGCTGGCCGAACAGGATATGTTTCTCGGAGTTAATTTCTCTCCTCGACGGCTCGCCTTGGGCGATTCCGAACAGGGAGGACCTTCTCATCCTTGGCCCGAATTGTGAAACCTTTCATGTCTGACCCCTAAGGGTACCAAATGAGGTTCACAGGGTTTTCTCTTGAGGTTATCGAGACCATTTCAAGTGCTAGGGCTCCCTCCACTTGGAACTGATCTGGGTAGGTTTTACAGGGCAGAAGAGGACCTCTTCGCCTCTGTTGATAGCGCAATGTCTCCTCTACTTCTCCCCGAGTCGCCCAGTCCCCCCCCCCCCTCGGGAGGGGCTGAACGTAGTAACGCAAATGCACCTGCAT
Organism: Xyrauchen texanus; assembly: GCF_025860055.1. Taxonomy (NCBI): domain Eukaryota; kingdom Metazoa; phylum Chordata; class Actinopteri; order Cypriniformes; family Catostomidae; genus Xyrauchen; species Xyrauchen texanus. Next base: position 2,692,762 of record NC_068283.1, read on the forward strand.
GCGTTTCCTTCTACTAAAGTTCTTATTACAGAACCAGCTAACTGCCAGTTTGCTTCAGTTCTGGATTTTCTGTAGAAAGAACTGTCAGCGGGCACTTGCCTCGCCACTGCCAGGTTCTATGTGGCCACTGCGGTTTGCCACGGCTTGGTGGGCGGGGTGCCCTCAAAGAGGCATCCTCATTATTGCCCGGGCCTACGAGGCGCGCGGTCAAGCTTCGCCAGGTTTCAGGGCGCACTCTACCAGAGGGCTCTCCTCCTCTAAAACCTTGGCTAGAGGTCTCCCTCTGCAGCAAGTGTGTGATGCGGCAGGTTGTCCTTTCCGCACACATTCATTGGACTTTTTTAGTTTGGATGTTCTGCACTACGGGCTCTTATGCCCTTGAGTCGACATCTCAAGCTCATGTCTGGACAAGTTTGTGATGCGGCAGGCTGGTCCTCTCTGCTCACATTCATCAGTTTTTATGACAAGTTTGTGTTGTGATAGGGTTCTCTTCGCACACATTCATCGAACTTTATGGGCTAGATGCTTTGCTACTCCGGGCTCTTATGTACTTGAGTCGACATCTCAGCCCATGCCTAAACAAGTTTGTGATGGGGCAGGTTGGTCCTCTCCGCACACATTCATCAAAATTGAATGGTTTAGATGTTTATGCTACTCCGGGCTCTTATGCCCTTGAGTTGACATCTCAAGCTCATGTCTGAGACCTCTCGCATTTTTGTGAGTACACTGCACAACTGTAGGGGTCCGGACAGCCCCAAGTGCGGTGGCGTGGGTATTGCGTTCCCCGTAGCGCTTAGCAGCGCAGCATTGTAGTGAAGCTTTTTGTAAAGGGAACGTCTAGGGTTACATGTGTAACCCTTGTTCCCTGAAAAAAGCGGAACGAGATGCTGCGCTGCTAAGCGCTACGGGGAACGCAATACCCACGCCACCGCACTTGGGGCTGTACTGGGACGTCCCAGGACTGCTCTTCAAAAAGAAGTATCTGACGACACCTGGTGACGTATCCATTTATAGCCTGGCCGCAGGTGCATCTAATGATTACATCAGCCGAGGCTATAAATTCCGGTCAATGTTCATTGACGTGTTACACACACTATTTCAGCTCGGTTCACAGCTAGAGTTGTTCCCCGTAACGCTTAGCAGCGCAGCATCTCGTTCCGCTTTTTTCAGGGAACAAGGGTTACACATGTAACCCGAGACATTTTGCATATGTCCTGAAAGTAATAATAATAAATTCATAATTCATAAATTAAATAATAATAAACTTTTCATGATTCAGGCTTTGTTCAATGTTTTGTGAGAGTAAAGAATCATGAAGTAGTATAAATTGAACCAAATCCATATTTATAATTTCTTTTTTTAATCATATTTTCATAAATATGATTAAAATATGCACTGAGCGTTACCCTGAGGCCAATAGAGTGTGGTGCGAGTTTGCTTTACACCATACATTTTACACAGCTCAGCTATCACATCGCTTTTAAAATTCCTGTTCTGATCAGAATTCTGTACTAACTACAGTATGCTAAGACTAAGCGTAATTCCTTAACTGTCCTGGGAATTTTCCATTGCTTGACCGCTTCAACTTTATCTGGATCAGTACCAATACCTCAACCTGAGATCTGATGACCTAAGAAAGTAACCTCTTGCTGCAAGAAATGACACTTTTCAAGCTTAACTTTGAGACCTGTTTCTTTTAGTTTGTTAAAGACTACTTCCAGTCTCTGCAAATGCTCTGGGAAAGTGGGTGAGTAAACTAGTGTGTCATCAAGATACACTAGCATGATCTGAAACATTAGATCACCCATGAAAGCATGCATAAGATGTTGAAACTTCAAAGTTCCACTGCAAACCCCAAAAGAGCATTTGAGAATATCTGTGGACAGCAATCTGATGATATCCACTTGCTAAATCAATGGAAGAAAATAACTTTGTTCCTTGTAGTGCATCAAAACTTTCATGTATCCTAGGCAGAGGAAACATGTCTCGCTTGGTCTTTGCGTTCAGCTGCCTTAGACTGCAATCGGTTTTCCTAACTAGCACGATACGTTAAGCATAAGCACTAGTGCTTTCTTGGATCACTCATTGCTTAAGGAGCATGGTGATATGTTCCCTGACTTTCCTATACAGAGTGGGTGGGATACACCTATAAGGCTGGGCTACCGGTACATCATCCACCACGTGAATCTCATGTTGCACTTTGTCTGTAAAACCAAAGTCTTCATCATTGAGAGCAAAAACATCAGAGTAATTTATAAACAAATCACTCTGCCTAATGTTCAGGAGTACCACTAATGTGTAGCTTGTTGAGAAACTCTTTGGAGCTGTCCTGCAATAACTGATACACACAACTCTTTAATATCAGCATAAATTCTCTTAAATCTCACCTCACACGTCTCATTGGACTTCACAATCTTGACAAAAGACAGAGTACCAAGTCTGGTTCTGGCCTGTAACCAGATATTTTCTGGGGAGAGCTTCACAGCATGTACAGGAAACAAAAGTTTCTCTGAACACACGAGAGGTACAAACAATCAGACTCATGTAAGGGGGTGTTCGCTGGTTATAACAGGAAGTCCCATGAACCATCATTTAATATACAGGTATTCTTTGGTCCCTTGATCATTACCATTGTAATTGATGAGGCAGGTATGTGCATGTACCATGTCTTTTCCAGAAACTCTCCACCAAGGGTAGTATCAAACTGCATGAACCAGTTGTCTACATCTGCTAATGATGTTCATGCCAATGAGGGCTGGTACAGCTGAAGTGTTTTGTGATTCTCTGCTACTACTACTCTACCACACACTGGTAGTGTAATATCCATGGTATCAACCTCCAACTCAAGATAACCTAGGTAAGGTATGTCTAAACCGTTGGCAGCTGTAATCTTCAGCCAACCTGCTTTGGACAGCATATCTTCATCCTTACCAGACAGGTGTTCCCTAAAGAAAATCACAGAAATAGTACTGACTTGGCTTCCTGGATCAAGTAAACAAGAGGTCATTACCACTTAGATTAGCGACAGGACATTTTCCCACAGCATGCTTGAGTAGTCGGTTATGACATGTATTGATATTGGCTGAGCCTATGGACTGCCCTTGCACTGCTTGGCTCACAGCCAGCAAGGGTGCAAGTTTCTCCTGCTGTACTAACAATTTAGCATTCTCTGCGACTGTTTGTTTTTCTTCACACACCTCATAGCTATATGTCCTACACCATTACACTGGAAACATATTGGCTGGCCATCATCTGTTAACCTTGGCTGCATCCTGGGTTTACAATGAGCTTCAGGTTCTGACTTAGTGCACTGCAAAGTGAGTTTCTCGACAGCTTGTTCCCTTGTTCTTCTTAAAGAGTAGCAGGATTTTTCTCAGGTACACCAAAAGCGGCGCACTGATGTCTCATATACAACACTCCTATTGCTTACTAATTTTGTGACACAAGATTTAGGATCTTCTAGAGACCACATTAGTGCTTCATCTCACACTTCATCTAGTGTTAACATCCCTTCTAAGCCCTGCATCCCTAATCACCTCAATGAATTGACCTCGGATTGCCAAATTAACATTTGATATTGCATTTGATGATTGTTTCAAGATAGAACTCAGAATTTGGGACAAAGCATGAAAGTAAGTATGAACATCCTCACCCAGAATGCTTGTAATAACTGAGGCATACTGCACTTTTCTCGAAAAGCTTCTCTCAGGTACACAAAGAGGTTACATGTTCGCTTTGGTTCATTCCCTATCCATAATCTGATCTCTTCTAAGGCTGCACCATTTAGGAGGGAAAGTATGAGGTCTAACTTGGCCTCTGTGGTATGATTTCTAGCATGTAACACCCTCTCTACTTCTTCAATAATCTCATCAACATGTCTCTCATCTTTGCTGAAATCCCCACTAAATGCTTGAACGTGATGTTCTCTTGACACGTTCTCAAACCAGGATATCTCTTGCACAAAACGTCTGCTCTGACGCTTCTAAAGGGCGAAACATACTTCATGCAAGTACGCAGATGCAAGTGCTTGTCCAACACATGGTTAATGCGTGGTCTCGCTATACACACATTACATGTGCTCTTGCGTTGCTTTGGTGATTACAAACCTCAGACCACAAGAGCAATATATTTTTTGGCATGACCACGAAACTGGTGCTGTGTCCGAAACCAGGACATTGCTGCCTTCAGAAGCTGTATACAGAAGCAGAATGAAAATGAGGGACTGTTCAGAGATGAGTTTCCTTAAGAGTTTCATTCATTCAAAACAGCTGTCAGTTAAGCCATTAACTGATTATTTCAGATGCAGACCGCATGTGGTAGAGGAGTTGATAGTTGAGGAGTGGGGAGAGGCACAGAGAAAAAACAAGTTAATTTGAATGGACTGGGGACAAAAAGTTGAAGAAAATATTCAACTCAATATGCTGCCCGAGTCTGCTATGACAGTTAAGATTGAAAGAAGAAAATCCACTCTAGCTCCTCTTGTGGCAACGCTGAGAATGCATACTTGCATTGTGTTATGAATTTCACAACGCAACAACATGTGAAATCGAGCTTGAGTAGCAAGGTGCGTCTGCATTCACATACTTGTGTAGTGTATGTTTGGGCCTTAATACGAGAGAGTGCCGGAAAATGTATGACTAGAATAAAATTACATGAAATTTCTCCACTAGGCTACATTAAGATAATATATGCTGAAGTATATGGGTAGGTTAATGCCTTATTTGTATTTTCATTTTACATTAGTCTCTACCGTATTGCATTGTAACTCATTTCATTCCTGTATTTCATTGTTTTGTATTTTCTTTATTAAATTTTTTTTAAATACAATATTGTCCCATCAACCATTGTTTTTGTTTCAATAGCCGTCAGATTAAACCTCCAAAATATTTATTTTTTTATCCTATGTTGTTTATTCATAACCCACCGGCTACATTATGTTGACTTTGAATTAAATAAAGTGTGATAAGAGGGGTTAAACCTGGTTTGCCACAATCATATAAAATAATCCATAATCTATATCCTTGTGTTGTTGATATGATCATGTTGTCAGTGGTTTAGTTGAATGCATCTGTAGCTGTGCTGTAATGCATTTTGGGCTGCTGTTTCCTGAATATTTTTAACCTTGGGAAAAATCGAACCTGCTCTTGTTTGATGAACAGTGTGAAAACATTGAAATTCTCTCCCCAACGTGTCAACAAACACGGCCGTGCTGGTCTGGCTACAGATGCACTCATGTGCAAAGATCCAAAGTGTCTGTCCTCTGTTTTGAAGATGTCCAGATTTGAAGATGGCTTTAAGTTTCACCCTTCACCAATACTGAAACCAGCAGCATTTGGCTGCCAGATTTCCAGCCTTTAAAGCCCTGCAGTTGCCTTTAAAATTTTACTTTATTTGTTATCACATCAGCATGTTACAATTTTGGTTTTGGTAGATCAGGGCTTGTCATGCAGGACCATCAGGACTGTGACATGGAGGGCAAGTTAAACAATCAGCTGTCATTTTACTTTCAGCCAGTGATAGAGAAAGAACATGAACAAGCAAGAAAAGAAGGCAATGAAGAAAAGCCAGCAAGCAAAAGCCAACACACAAATCTATGTCTTATACTGTATTTGTTCTGTTTTAACTCTTTCACTGTTTTCTCAATCGATTTGTTGAACATAGTTGTTAGCAGATTAAGAGTCAACTGGAAATCAGCCCCTAGTGTGATTTTCTCTTTTTCTGACCCATGATAGTCATACCCTCAGATTTTGCTGTTTGGCTCTCTTAAAATTCACAACATTGAAGCAAATTAAAGTGTCCTCATAATATTGCATTGCATTATTACACAACATATTTCAACCAATTTTTTGAGGTCAGTAATTTTTAATTAATGGTCTTCTGACCATTAATTAAAAATTACTGACCTCAAAAAATTGGTTGAAATATGTTGTGTAATAATGCAATGCAATATTACACAATTCTGCAATATTACAGAATTGTAAAAATAATCTCACTTCACCTGAAATTCCCCACCAGCAGTGTGTTTTAACAACCCAAAATGACACACATAATTTTAAATGTCACTACAAGAAATGTGAGTGAAACAATCGATTTTGGCACATTTCTTCTTTCTAGAAGAATGACGAGTGTCAGAATGACGAGTGTCAGAAATTCACACTTCATCTTAAACACACCATGAAATTGTTTGACAAGCACAGTTTTCTATCCTGTGTTGACATATTTCTTATTGCAACAGGCCATTTGGGCAGTACATATTAAATAACTCCATTCCTTTTAAAAATAAATAAATAAATAAATAAATAATTTGCTACTTGCTAGTCGGTTGCAGATTTTGGGGATGGATAGTATCACACTAGAGAGTATTTGATTGGACAAAACACTGTTTAGTGTAAGATGAGTCATTCTCACAGAATATACATTTTATTCTGTAAATCTGCAACGTAATTTTATCAACTTTTAACAAGTACACTACATATAGATTGCTTCAAAGCTAAAGAACATGAACTGAATGCTACAAAATTCTTGACAACATTCTTTTATGCATGAAATGGGGTGCAGGTCTCATTGTGTCAGTATGTGTGCAATAAGAATGTCTGTGATAGTAAAACTTATTTCAAAGAGCTCAAAAAACATTACCTGACTGTTTACAAGAGCTCTGCTCCCGTGAGTCAGCGCCAAGCGGTTTTAATGGGCAACCATGAGAACTTTGCCCAGGAACATGCTGCTGCATATCAATGAGGCTTATTGAAACAAAAAGAGATTGGGAGAATGATGGAAGGGACGAGTAGATGGCTTTCCTGCAACAGGGCTGTGAAATATTACAGTCCAACAGAAAGGCAGGCAGGCCAGCGATGCTGGCCATATTGTAACACTCTCATTCGGCGGTCATTAATTGTATCCTGCTGTTCTTGCCTCCCTGGCAGTGTGTGTGAGCGTATGTAAAACACATTTCCCCTCGATCCCCAGGCGTGCTCCACACTGCAGACAGCACTGCTGCGGCACAAAGACTCTAGCCCCGAGAGTGCACCTCTCAGACGACACACACACGCACACAAACACACGCATTGGGTATTTCTCAAGTACTTTTCCCACAATCTCTTTGTCCACAAAAAGTTTTGAAGATTTTCAAAAAAGGTTGGGCATGCCATTCCCAGACTGAATGCTTTCTAGTGTTTCCCTGTATACTGATTTTGAAGGAGCCCAAATCTAAACCTTAACCTTTATCTCACACAACAATGGATTAGGTCAGCACGTAAGGGAAAGTTAACTCTAATCCCAGTGTATGCAGTACATGGGAGACACACAGACACAATTCCAAGGCATATGACATTTGAAAAGTACAGATATTAACTTTTCCTATTGTTGATAGTGGGGAAAATACAGGTTTCAGATTGGGTTAAAGAATGCTGATTCATTTCAAGAAAAGTTGCAGTTGCAAAAAACATTCTTTAGTTTCAGTTTTGTGCAGCCTTGAAATAATTTACCCTAAAGCTTTGAGGAAATGTACCTCTCAGTTTTACACTTCTCAGACAACAGCTAATTCTATATACATTTTGTTTGTTAATACTCAAATTACCTTATTCATAAAAAAATTAATAAAAAACAAAATGAATCAATCAATCAATCAAGCAGAATGAATTTCTTCTCAAATTTCTTATGTAAGAAACCATTCTTTTTTTTTTATCCCCTTTTCTCCCAGTTTGGAATGCCCAGTTCCCACTACTTAGTAGGTTCTCATGGTGGCGTGGATACTCACCTCAATCCGGGTGGCAAAGGACAAGTCTCAGTTGCCGCTGCTTCTGAGACAGTCAATCCGGCATCTTATCATGTGACTCATTGTGCATGACACCGTGGACACTCAAAGCACGGTAGGCTTATGCTACTCTCCGTGATCCACACACAACTTACCACATGCCCCATTGAGAGCGAGAACCACTAATCGTGACCACTAGGAGGTTACCCCATGTGACTCTACCCTCCCTAGCAACTGGACCAATTTGGTTGCTTAGGAGACCTGGCTGGATGTAAGAAACCTTTCTTAAATAAATTGTCAAGCTGACTGAATCTCTGCATAAACTGTTCGTACAACCATTATTACCTAAATTGTCACAGAAAGAAACACAAATATAATAAATTCCTGACTGAATTGTTTGTAAAACCATTCTTATGTAAATTGTTGCTGAATGAAACATGATGAGCAGAAAAAAATAGTGCATGAATCTTTTTTAAAACCATTCTTACATAAAATGTTACAGAATGAATCACAAGTACAACTAAATTCTGTTAGAATCATTCGTAAAGCCATTCATATCTAAATTGTTGCAAAGTATAGAACAAAAAAAACAAATATGTGTTTGTTTCTTTCTGAAGTAAATTGTTATGAAACAAAAAAAAAAAAATAATTCTGTGTGAATAGTTTGTAAAATAATGTCTATTTGTAAACTGTCGCAGAATTAAATACATTTTCTGACACTTTTTATAAGAAATTGCAAACTATTTACACAGAAATTTGTTCTGCTCATGTTTCATAAATTTAATTTTGTTGGTTAATCAACTCAAATGTTAGCTATTTAAAGATGTGCATAGTAATATTTGATTATATGTTTCGCTGACACCTAGCCGTGTAAAGGTAAGATGCAGCACAATACAAGCACAGAAGTTCTGAGTTACTGATGCACTATTTGTAAATATGTGTATATATATATATATATATATATATATATATATATATATATATATATATATATATTGTAATGTGTCCAGTTACAGGGGATTATCAAGATAAAACAAGTAATATTCTGATGGACATACGATCTCTGAATGATGTCCACCTAGCACCATATGCAGAATAAAACTTTGAGAATCAAAGTAGAATTAAAAGTTAAGCAATTAGCAAACAAAAAATTAAAATAAAAAAATCACTGAGTGCACCTTTAATGGATTGCTTAAAGTTTGCAAAAGTGACTCTTTGCGGGTTTCCTGTATTTAAGGCAGTGGTCACCGACTGTGGAACTGAAACAATGGCCTATATGCCAGTTTGCTCTCCACACGTGACTTGAGCAGACTTTGAATGAGGTTAGCTTAGCCAGCAGGTATCTACTTGTAAACATCTGACACATGAGGCCTCTCATTGATCCGCCAAAGCCTTTACTAGCACTTCCAGTATACCTGGACATACATTTGTCATTGTGATAGCTTGCAAAAGCGCACCAACTTTAAGTGCTGGACTTCAGAGAAACCAAACCCTAAAACATTAGATTTTTTTCCAGCGACATTAAGATGATGATACTTGTTGAAAAATTAATGGGAGAAATCACAACACTTAGCATGTAGGAAAAGGAGTCCTGTCTTTGCGTTAAAGCTGAAGTTTGTAATTTCAACGCCACTAGTGCAACCCAACGGAATTGTAAAAGTAAACTTTGTTTTCAAGCAGCTTTCCTAATACCAATATGGTTTAGTCAATATTGTTGTGTAGGGATGGACAGCCACACAAAGAAACAGAAATTTTTATAGCACCACAGAGACACAGTGTATATATTTCTCGAGACATTAACCTACGAATGGCTTATTTATTGTTTTCTCTGCATGTTAAGCTGGGATATGAGGACGTTTTTAACAGTAAAAAAGTAACACACTTTACACTTCCAGAATGTGCATAGCATTAGCTGAACCAACCTGAAAAATGCTGGTTTGACCTGAATACATGTGATCAACATCACCATTGAACATTTAAGTCCTTCTCTTTAGAATCAGTGTTTAGTTACATAGAGCCATTATCCAGGTTATATACTGTCTAAAAGTAGCATTGATTCCAATGACCATGCTTGGACCACTGGCCAATGGAGGCATCCTGACCGATCTCTTGACCCCTGGACCCAAGGAATAGACCCACCTAGAGCTGGATTGACAGGCTCTGATTGATTGGGTCTCACTGAGCTGGACTTCATCAGACCGTCATCAGATGGGTAGCATTGTGTGTAGGCCATCCTGCAGTGTCCTTACTAGTGCTGGCCACTAGTGTAATAAAATGGAAAACAAATTACCATCACCAGTTCTGACCAGGAGAGCAATATACCCCAGTTAAAGGCAAATGTGATGTCTAAATCATAATGATATATCTAAACTGTACTATACTATAATGATATAGATACTCCAACACTTGAGTATAACATGAGTGTGACTGAGTATTTCAAGGCACAGGCTGAAGTGTTCATCTCAAGTGATTAATTGTTACCAAGACAGATTATGGTTCTGAAAGGCCCCAAGGCACCAGCCTCTTTGGAGGCCTCCTCATTTTGTTATATGGCACAACAATGTGGTTCAGAAAGTCAAAAGCACATTCTTTTTCCATAGTGAGTTCATTTTTAAAGATAACATAACATTTTAAAGACAAACCTGCCATGAGCTCTAAGGTTTTCTTAATCTATGATATAGGCTTCTAGTGAAGCCATCATTTTGTGTTATTTCAACATCATTAAAATATATTTGTCAATCGATTAAAAAATGTAATCAAATTAATTACATGGTGTCCCGATTAATTAATCACGATTAATCACATTTAAATCGCATATACAAATATTTGCTTGTAACAAATCTTATAACAATAATTAAATATATAATGATGAAATTATTATACAGTTATCTTTAAATATAAATATATATATATATGTATATATATATATATATATATATAAATAATGAAAAAAAATTCAGATAATTAAAATGCATTACATTCTTGTGGCAGAAGAGTTAATCATTGATAATGCAAAAAGTGGCTATAGAATACAATGTATTTTTTACTACCATATTATTGATCATAATCCAATCATTGGCATACAGTTCACAGCAATACATTTCACAAGTTAATTTGTCAATAAGTCTGAGAATTATTATGAGGGTTTGTTTAAGGACCCGTCAATGTACACCTGTCAGACATGCTTGTGTAGCGTCTCGGATGCGTTGCGTCATAAACATAAAATGTTTAGGTCACTATGTCAAGTTAAATATAGTTTAATACTTAGCTTGTTTGCAGTCACGTGATTCTTATGACGAGCAAAATTCAGATGGAGGGTAGGAAGTGAAAAGCACAATGGACGAGATGGAGGAAAGTCCATACTTTACTAGTTTAAACGATATTACAAGAGAAAGGAATAAACAGAAAATCACAACATATGTTGGACTTGATCCTTATGTTTTGAAAAAGGAGCGATTTTTCAACTCAATACTTGCCTGTCATTGAGGCAGTAGATATTAGCAACTACCTTGTCCTCCAGACATCCTTCTACTCCAGAACACAAATGAAAGCATACAAAAGTATGGAGGCATACAACTTTTTTGTCCTGTGGATTAACCTAGCAACAAACATTAAACACTGCGGCGCCTCTCGATGTTAGCGTTGCGGTTGTTTACGTGATTAGGTTAACCACTCTCAAAGGTCCGCCGAAACGCCACTAAAGACATGGAACATCGCAAAACAAGATGGAGAAGTCATTGCAGCTCATTGCAATTGCATGGCAAGGTAAGTTATTTATGTTCGCCTGTAAAGGCTTTGTAATTTGCTTTGCTATCGTTACGTGTTTTAGTTCAGTTACAGGGGTACAAACTCAAACAAACAAAGAAAAGAAAAAACAATTTTTTAAACTTTTACAAAGTACAGAAATAGCTAACATTACATAAACATAGCCACATAAGTTGTATTAACTTACCTTTGATGAAGTGCTCACTGCACACATGAACATTATCCGACTCGGCTCCTCTAAATCGCAGACGCAGGTTGTCCAGCGTTTTTCTGTCAATTTCTTGCATTTTCTCCCGTATGAACAACAACATTTGGTACACGATAAAAAGCTCCTTGTGGTTTCTTGGTTTGGTCGATTTGAGCAACTGTAAACTATGCAAAACATAGGCATTTTGAGTTTGTGATAGTGCTTGTATGCTAATAATCCTATGTAGAAAATCTCTTCCTGCCCTCCATCTGCATTTTGCGCCACAGCAACGCAGTGACGTGACGTTATGTGCAAACAGGCATTGCGATTAATTGCGTTAATTTTTTAACGCGTTATTTTTTATAAAATTAATTGCAAGTTATTAACGCGTTAAATCGACAGCCCTAATATATATATATATATATATATATATATATATATATATATTATATATATAGCAGAAAACCTGGTGAAGAACTACACTACCCTTGATCCTGAAGAGAAACAATCAACCAATTTGCAACTATATTAATATATTGAAATAAAATCTAAATATATTGTATTGTAATATAATGCTATTCTCATTATAAGCTTTCTATCAATAGTTGTGTCCTTTTACATTGTTTTTAATGAAAGACGTCTTGTGCCTTTGTCTTTTTGTGCAGTTTTCAAATAGTGAAAAATACTTCTTGGCACCGGAAGGTTGAAAAAGTGGGTTGGCACTCTTGCTCTCTAGGTGGAATGTCCAGATATGTAAAATTACTTTGCAATTACAAGTAAGAAATCACAGTTATGAGAATGGCACTCAATGTGTATAATGCATTGCAAAAGAGACAATGTACCATGACTAATACACAGCGCCAAAGATGCAATAAGGTATTCAGATGGCACTGGTAATGCTGAGGAGGGGCCAGAAACAGATTACATCTCTGAATTCTCTTTCTCATTTTGGCAATAGTCACAGCTCACATTCAACTTTACATCTGCAGTGGCTGGTTTCTGTGTGTTGGCTCACTGCGGATCTAGAATAATTACTGAGCAACGGACTGCAATAAACATGCTTCTGCTTAACTCTTAACTCTTCAAACATTTGCCACAAACCACCATCTTTACCCTTCCCCAGTTCCTTGTCTGGATCCTGTCATAGTCTATTCATCTGTGTGACCTTGAGTCTCTCACTTTGTATCGCCTTATCTTGTTAATTTGTTAGCTTTATATAAGATGGTTAGATGTCAAACAGAGAGCACTTGCATTGCACTGTTGCTAGTAAAGCTACTACTTTCTCCAGCTTTCCTCCATTGCTTTAAGTGTGAAAGAGGGCTTCTAAAAGAATAAAGTTTTAAAGCTGCTTCAGAGACATGTTGACAAGTCCAATGGAGAGTTGATCTGCTCTATGAGTCTGGACTTCATCAAGCTCTGTGTACACACACTAAAACGTGTCTCAAATACATAAGCCCAGTGGGACAGAGATAGACAGGTGGCACTAGTTCTCATTTGTCCAACACACGCTTCAATAGATCACAACTGTCATATTTTTCATAATAGCTGGAGGCACCTGGCATCCTGACCAAGTCAACACTGTTGTCTGGCAGCCGCTGAAGGGCCACATTTGTCTCAGATGCCTCGCAAAACTCTTTGCCTCCATTTGCTGCCACAAAATTGCAAGTTAATTGGAATAGCAAGCAAGAGTGGCGCATTTCAGAAAAACTGCACCTCTTCTACTGACACGATCACAGGAACTTAACAGTTTATTTAGGGAATAATGTTTTAAGTGTCAGGTTTGGGCTCAAGAGGGAAATCTTAATGTAAAGGACTGACTGAATCTGTGAAAATTAGTAGTCATCATTATCATTAGTTCTGCAGAGGTTTGAGTGTTCAAAACCTTCTTTGTAATTTTAAATAAATACAATTTATAACAGCAGCCAACAGCGAGAGTTAATAGAGGTGTTGGCCAAGGAAAGCATTACTATACTAGCATTCATACGTGGAGTAACACTGCCATAAAAAAAGTGCATTCATGTATTCAATTGTAGGTGTACAATCAGCTTGTCCCTGGGCATTACCATCAATTACCCTTTAAATATAAATCGGAACATATTTGTACCTTATCTGTCCCTAAAGGGTACATATTAGTAGCTTAAGGTTTAAAAAGGGTACAGTGGGTGTGTCTTTAAGGGTATTGTCCGTAAGCTGCTTGAAATTAAAATTTCCATATATATATTTGGGTTTTTTTGACAGTGTAGGGATTTGAATAAATCTTAGGTTCCCCTTATGTCGCTCTCTCCACGTTGTGTTGGAGAAGCGACACTAGGGGTCTCTCTTGAGCGCCGATATATACCTCTGTTCTATGAAAAAAGGCCAATGAGAAGTTGGCAGACGGTATTTGCATATCCCGCCCCTGGACATACGGGCATTTAAGCGGGGCGAATACGGGAGTTCATTCGGAAAATTTCTTCAGAGCCGATGGTCGTGCATGCAGTCTGCTGCGAGTCACACACCAGTTCCTGTTTAATCCTCTGACGCTCTGCATGCTGTGGATCTGACGGCGCATAACAGCGGCTTTCTCCTTCCTTGCATGGCTGTGCATTTGTTGCCCCTGGGCGCTTCGACAGCGCAGACAACTCAAAAGAGTTATTCTAAGAGTAATTTCACTCTAAAAAGAGCAAAACACAGCGGCGTTGAACGTCCTTCTCAGGACGTGTCTTTTTAAAGATGATTTTTCCGCCCCTGTGTAGTTTCTGGATGCGGTTGATTTCTCCCCACCTCTGACAGTCATAAAAACTGCCTCGCGTACCTGAGTTGCGATCACACGCAGGCAGCGTTTTTATGAATGATCTATGTTTTCAGTACGAGAACATAGCCATGACAGCATTGCGGTCGGGTGAACCCCCTCGAAATCCCCCGGCACGCTTGCTTGTTTCCATCCAAGCTCGGGATGAGCATTCTCTCCAATGTGTTATGTTTTCAGTGTGAGAACATAACCGCGGCAGCGTTGCGATCTCTGCTTTCTCTTGTAGTGAGAGGAAGCCACTTCAGCTGCCCCCCGCACCTCGCCTCCTTCCTACAGGATTGGGGCAAGCTCCGCGGGTGATGAAAGACGATCTGGGGGAGAATAATGGGACGCTTTCGCCAGGTAAATCCCCTCGAAACCTCCCGCCTCCCCGGCAAGCTTGCCTGCTTGCCCCGAGCTCGGGATTAGTGCGGTCCGCATAACGGCCTACCGTCCGGTCCCTCGAGCTCCCCAGCATCGGATGATGACATCCCTGCTGCATCGGAGAGCGTAACAGCGGCGTCTGATGCGGATAACTCGCCTGGGCCGCCACCTTCGGGCCTGCCGCCCAGTCTGAGCCTGACGCATGGAAGTCCGCTATGCTTCCCCGGGCTTAATTGGTTCCGCAGGTATGTGCGCCGCTCACAGCCGCGCCCCCGCCCGGTTCCTTCCCGGACGTGCATGACGAGCTGAACAAGCCCAGCTTCCTCGCTCCTCCGCTCTCGCTACCCTCGGTGGTAGAATGGTCCCAGACCGCTCCCCCTGCACGCCATGGCCCCCTCCTGCAAGTCCACCGGGCCAAGGCACTTCAAAATCTGCACTTGGGTAGTCCTGTTCTTGACGTGCCGCAGGAACTGCACTCGAACAGGCGATGGCCACCCCCCCGGTCCAGAAACGCAACACATGGACAGGACCTGGTCACAGTACAGGAGGCAGACAAAGCACGCTTTCTCAAAACGCTCCCAGCTCCGTCCATTCGGCAACACCACTTGACGACTCCGCCCAGCAGTCCTCAGTGGTGAAGAAACAGACGGAGGCTACTTCACACATCTTGCCCTGCCACAAACCTGCCGCCAGGGGCCATGCCCTGTCTGCTCACCGAGGGCTTCCTCCTGCGGCTTTCAAGAAAGAAAAAAAGTGGTGCTCCGCCTCAACTAACAAAAGAGAGTGGGCCCAGCTCTCAGCCCCAGCGTCGAACTCCCCGCAGAAGTTGGACACCCCTCGTCTCACGGACCCCCTCGAGGACCCGGAAGGCTCCCAGGCACTCCTGAGATGACCGACCCAGAGACTGAGACGGTAGCTCCGGAGCTGGTAAGACCGCTCCGTTCCCCGGTGGAGGGCCGGGAGGAGAATCTTTTGTTAAATTCATTACATTCTCAATAATAGAGCTATTTCCTTTTGTCTCTGGGTCACCTGGTTCTCACGGCACTTTGTTTCCAGATCTCAACAGTCCCAGCATGCTGGACCAAAGTCCACCTTCAGCCCCACGACTGTTCCCCGGCCGGCCGATTCAGACGAGTCCAGAGGACGCCAACATCAGACCTCCTCTGAGGGCGCGCAACCGCAGGCCGTTGGAACTGGGCCCCGCTGCATTGGCACATCAACTGCCTAGAGCTGCTGGCTGTTTTCTTTGCCCTGAGGAAGTTTCTCCCGTTAATTCGAGACAAACGTGTCCTAGTCAGGTCAGACAGCACCACAGTGGTAGCCTACATAAATCGCCAAGGCGGAGTACGCTCCCACCACATGTCACAGCTCGCCCGTCGTCTCCTCCTTTGGAGCCAGCAGCGACTCAAGTCACTGCACGCCACTCACATCCCCGGCAACCTCAATGTGATAGCGGACGCGCTGTCACGACAACGCTTGCCCAGCGGGAAGTGGAGGCTCCACCCCTAGTTTGTCCAGCATATCTGGGACCGTTTCAGCAAGGCCCAGGTAGACCTGTTTGCCTCCCAAGAAACCTCCCACTGCCCGCTCTGGTATGCCCGGGCAGAGGCTCCCCTCGGGGCAGATGCTTTGGCACACAGCTGGCCCGTGGGGCTGCGCAAGTACGCATTTCCCCCAGTGAGCCTTCTTGCACAGGTGCTGTGCAAGGTCAGGGAGGACGAGGAGCATGTCACCTTGGTGGCCCCCTATTGGCCCACTCGTACTTGGTTCTCGGACCTCACGCTTCTCGTGACAGCCCCTCCCTGGCGAATCCCTCTGAGGAAGGACCTTCTTTCTCAGGAATGGGGAATGCTCTGGCACCCGCACCCAGACCTCTGGAACCTCCACGTCTGGCCCTTGGACGGGATGCGGGAGATCTAGCCGGTCTACCATCGACCGTCGTAGATACTATCAACCAAGCCAGAGCCCCCTCTACCAGGCATCTTTACGCCTAAAGTGGCGCCTATTCGCAAATTGGTGTTCTTCCCGGGCTGAAGACCCACAGAGTTGCGCGGTTAGGTCAGTGCTCGTGTTCTTATAGGAGAGGCTGGAGAGGAGGCTGTCCCCTCCACCCTCAAGGTGTATGTCGCCGCCATCGCGGCTCACCACGACACGATAGACGGCAAGTCTCTAGGTAAGCACGACTTAATTATCAGGTTCCTATAAGGCGCCCGGAGGCTAACTCGCTCCCGGCCAAGCCTGTTCCCCTCCTGGGATCTCTCGGCCGTCCTCACGGGCCTCCAGAGACCCCCTTTCAAGCCGCTAGATTCAGCTGGACTCAGGGCCCTTTCTCTCAAAACGGCCCTGCTGATCGCGCTCGCCTCCATCAAGAGGGTCGGGGACCTGCAAGCGTTCTCTGTCAGCAACACTTGCCTGGAGTTCGGTGCGGCAGACACATACGTGATCCTAAGACCGCGACCAGGCTACGTGCCCAAGGTTCCTACCACACCCTTCAGAGATCAGGTAGTGAACCTGCAAGCGCTGCCCCGGGAGGAGGCAGGCCCAGCCCTTTCGTTTCTGTGTCCGGTACGTGCTTTGCGTATATATCTGGACCGCAGGCAGAGCTCTAGACGTTCTGAGCAGCTCTTTGTCTGCTTCGGGGGACAGCAGAAAGGGAACGCAGTCTCCAAACAGAGGCTCGCCCACTGGGTTGTCGACGCCATTTTACTGGCTTATCACACCCAGGCCGTGCCCCCCCCTTGCGGGTCCGAGCTCACTCAACCAGGAGTATTGCGTCCTCATGGGCACTGGCCAGGGGCACCTCCCTAGCAGACATCTGCAGAGCAGCAAGGTGGGCAACACCTAACACTTTCGCGAGATTCTACAGTCTCTGAATTGAGTCAGTATCGTCCCGTTTTCGCTCTGGTCCGAGCCCATAGAACTCGGTAACATGCTGACGATCTGGCCGGATCGCTTGCGCCTAGCGCCCTTTCCCTCAGCCGAGGTAAAATAGTGTGCTTTTGTTCCCAGGAGACCCCATCTTTTGGGTCCCTGGTTGATTCCTCCCTTTTGGGTCTGCAGTTCAGCGGAGGAACTCGCCGACCCAAGCCACTATGGGTACTCAATCTACCCTGTACTGGAATAGGTGCTCCACAGGTTAAGGCCTCCTGTTCGGACTCCCCCTGTGTGTAATTCCACAGTACTGTCCCCTCATGAGTGGACTCCCGTGTCTCCCTTAGGCAGTTCCAGCTGCCTCGGTCGCCGTGCTGTAGCTTCCCCCCTCCACGAGGCTGGATCTACCACCGCGCCAACTTTCCCACATAGGACCTAAGCAGTCATGTGATGTATTCGCCACTCTTTGCCTCCCCTGCAGGGTAGGTGTGGTCTCCGCAGGGTCTTCTCCCCCTGAAAGAATAGGAAACGGGGTAAGACCCCCTTCCCTTAATGCATGTAAGGGCCCCGGCTGTACCCAGATAGCAAGAAGTCGGCGGTCCGCTGGCGGTGCGCCGGCGGCAGAATGGCGACATCGCAAACACGTTCGACGGCGGTCCGCCGGCGGCAGCCGCTTTTTAAAAGCGGCAGCCGCCTTCCTACCGCCTTCGATACGCGGACGGCCCGCTGGCCAGCCGCCGTTATATCGAAGGCGGACCGTCGGAGGCAAACGCTTTTTTCGAGCGATCTGCCGCCGCTTATTGTATATATATATATATATATATATTTATAGCATGCAGTTTATCAAGAATAATGATTGATCAAACCAGACAAATTTCCATTTGGCGTTTTAATTCCACATTTCAAAGTACAGTAACTGTCATTGAAACAAGATGTCATATCACTGAAATATAAATAACAGAAAAATACAAACATTATATATACACACATAAAAGAACATGCAGGTTTCCAATTTCTTTTTTTTTTTTAAAAACACTATTGTAACACTTACAATAATTGTTAATAATATAAAGAGGTCAGCTCTGGGATGAAAAGAATTACCAGTAAACATAAGCAATGAGGATATTTGGTACCAAATAAAGTGCAGGATACCAAATAAATTGAGGTATAACATCATATTTACAAGTCATTTCTAACAATAGGTTAAGTGGTAATAATTTAGAGTAAAGCTCTGGAGTAGTATATACCATTATAACTGCAATGCTGACTTGTGGCACAAGGATTTACAAGCTATATGTAACAATAGAATAACAGTTAAACACTGTGATGGAATGAAAGTAGAATTTTTGGTACTAGTTAATGTGCAATATCAAGTATCAGAGGTATGAAATAGGATTTACAAACTATAATAGAATTGTTAAGCACTGACGGAATTAAATAAGCCAATACTAAAGTCACGGTAAGTAGAATATTTGATACCAGATAATGTGCAAATATCAAGTATTAGATGTATAATCTAGGATTTACAAGCTATATTTAAAAATAGAATAGTTAAGCACTGTAACAATGAAATAAGCAGCAAATTGTATATGAAATAATTGAGATCTTTGGTATCAAGGAATGTGCAGGTATAATATACATTTTGACATTCAACTTACACATGACAACAAGTGGGAATAAATATAATTAACAGCAGAAAATCTGGCTGTAGAGAACACAGCCAATCAGAATGTCTGGAGAGGTTGGGGACTTCTGGGCTAAGAATCACCGGTTTTCCCGACCCCCAGAATGAGGCAGTGCAAATTGGCATATCTTCAGTGATTCCTCGTGCGCCTGTATAAAAGGACAAACCATCCCATATTCATCCAAGGAGCTGCCCTCAAAGCAGGGTCACGAGGAAAAAAAAAAAAAAAGAGCAATTTCCACAGTGAACAGTGTGGATTGGGTGAGTGTAGTCTGACACTTTTAGCAGGCTTTTTAGGGGTCTTGATGTTACTGACTGCAGGATAAAGAAAGGGTTCCAGTTGTCAGTGATGCTGGGGTGTCAGTAGTCAGCCTAGGTTTAAGGGGTCGGCTGTGGGTCCCTCTCAGCTGTGCGGCGCTTTTTCCACCTTCATGTTCAGATGCTCCTTTCAGGTAACGCGTAACGTTAACCTGGATCGCCTCATCAGTGGCATCCTGTGTTGCCGGGTTCTTCCGGATGGCTCCTGTAGAAAATAAAGATGTCATTCCATTTGAATGGAATAAGGTCATACACATCTACTTAAATATAAAAAAATATCCAACTTACTTTGAACAATGGTCTTCAGGAACATGTCTCTAAAACATGCTTTATCCCCTACACCAGTCCAGGTTGTATTGATGGAAAGGTGATTAGAGAAGATACTCTGAAGCATTCGCCACACGGTTGTCTTTAGGTCCCTCCCACATTTGATTGCCAAAAACCGAAGCTGAAAATACAAAAAAAAAGTGTTACAAATTACATTTCTCTGAAGCTTCTCATAAATTTAAAATGTGACAGGCTGTGGATTCAGACTGTAGAATATGCAGTGTACGATCTTAATTGTACTTTTTAGATTACCCTATACCGTTATAAACGTAATCGGCACACTTACAAATCGTTGCTGGAGCTCTTTATCCTGCCTCAAACTGTTGTCAAGCAACGCCAAATGTTCCTGGGTGTCTAGGGGGGAGTAACAGATCCCCTGTCAGGGATAACTCTCCAACAGACACATTGGCACTGAAACGTTGCAGCATAGCATTTTGTCGTCCATGCTACGCACAACATCGCCAAACTCCCAAGACGTCGCAGCATTAGGGTTTGATCTGCACCTACAGGGGTTCCCAGAATAAAAGAATAAAGTAGTCAGTCCTGGACCTTCAAATACTAAACTATGACATTTATATCTAGGTCTACTACATGTACAGGTAGCCCCAGTGGGAATTAAACCAACAACCACAGGTGCTGTTTGCAAGTTGTACCTGATTGCCCAGTGCGAGCAAACGTCTTCAACATTGTCCCAACTTGCTTCACCTGCTCTTGAAGTGAGCCGCTGTCATCTGGGAAGTAACAATATATTGATTAGCAATACACTAAATATAATAGTAATATAATATAACCACAATTATCATACCAGTAACTTTCCCTGTAATTTCTATCCACAGTATGTTATGCATGGCATACAAGTTCATAATGAAGAACCCTTATGATAACATCAATTTCATTTTTTTTCTTTGAAGCAGAATATTTGTTTGTAAAAGGGAGGAAAAAGAAAATGAAATATTGGTATACAGATTTTGGTTGATATATCATACTGTACAGTGAAATGTGCTATTGTTATATCCCTACTCACCTGAAGGACGGATAGATCAGGCAAATCTCCAGTCAGGCCTTTGTAGAGTGTGTGCTCCTGCATATCCACAGGTATTTTAATTCAAACATGCAACATATTGTAATAAATCTACAATATTCAGCCTTTACCTTACACCCTCGGTTGTTGCTCTACACTTTTATTATATTAAATACTTATTTATATAGCTTGCTCACTGTATAATCATGATAGCCTAATACTTATAACACAAGATTGCATCTTAAACGAATGACTGAGTTGAAAACTTGAATAAGAACGCATTTTACACAGAGGGGACCAGCTAGGGAAACTTACCTGCCTACAATAACTGTTTTCATTTGAGTTACATTAATCATGAATAACCTTAGCCGAGTCCCCAGGAACATCGGGCTATTAAAGTAACAAGCCTATAACTGCGGTCTTATTAATTCTAGCTTCACCATACACTCAACTGTGAGGTTTATCTGATTTTCTCATGGACCTGTAACACAATGCCCTGACAGTGACTTCACCGGTGTCCTGATCTTTATTAGAAACTGAGAGGAGACCAAGTTAATATAATTGATATCACAATTATCACAAAAATTAACAAACAGTCTGCTTTAAAACTAAGAAAAATCAAGCTTCTATACTAACGTTACATTAAAAATGAACACGTGGCTGAACTAGCTTAGCCGCTATCTGCCGGCACACCACATTAGATTAAAATACTTACCCTTGTAGTTGTGCAGATAACTCGATATGTAGAGTTTAAAGCCCTTGTCCCTCTTGCTTGTCGGAGCAGGGGACCAGGCATCAACAATGCGATGAACATCGCTGACGCCAGTATTTTCGGAAGATTCTGGAGACGTCGAGTAAAAACAGACATTTTGGGCGACGCGCAAGTAAACCGGAAACAGATTTGGCGACAGCGGAACTTCACTGTTCAGTCTTTGTCATGTGTTTTAGCAATACATTTTTAACATTTATAATGTGTTTAGATTTTTTGTATTACCTTTACAGGGACTTTAACACTTTCTTAAACATTTGTACAGGTCAAATTGCAAAACCTGTAAAAGGTAAAATAACAAACAAAATCGAGGTTGGAAAAAATGTAGACATAAACGAAATTTCTGCGCAACTGTGAAACCAGAGGATAATTTCGCTTTTTCATTGAGTTTATCCTTCACGTCAAAACAGGGATTTTCATGTTTATGATAGATATCACCATGGTTGCAAATTAATAAAAAATAAAGTATAGGCTACCCGATATTTTGGCCATGTTGCAGATGTCTTTCACTGTTCACTGATACAGGCATTGGTGAAAAGTCTAACTTCATCAATTTATTCTGCTAAATTGTTCATACCCTGTATTAAATATCTATTTTAAAACCTAATCAGAATCAGAAAGATATTTATTGCCAAGTAAGTTTTACAAAAAGGAATTATTTTTGGTTTATTGGTGCATGTCTCAATGTGCATCAATCAAATAAATGTAAACAATTTTCACCTGTGCATAAATAATTCAATATATTTTACATATATTACTGTATAATCGCTTCAGAGTTTCAAAGTAATTTAAATGTCATTTCCTAAACCTTACCTTATCATGGAACCAAGAGTCAAGAATCTGTTATAAACCCTAATGGCTTTGGAGCAAAAAATAATAATAGCCAACATGGCTGGTCGATTTTGAGAGTCTAAGCTGTCCTCGTATTTCAAAGCGGCTTGCCGCCGGCCGGCCGCGGTCGATTGCCGCGAGGCAACCTCCAGAGAAAATGAAGCGGGCGGCCCGCCGTCTGAACGCACCTATAGCCGACAGCTTGGGGACGGCGGCAAAACGAAGCCGTGCGGACATTTTTTGCTATCTGGGAAATGGGCGTGACGAATTCGGCGGCAAACGCTTCATCCCTGCCAGTGAGACGCACCTATAGCCGACAGCTTGGGGACGGCGGCAAAACGAAGCCGTGCGGACATTTTTTGCTATCTGGGTAGTAGCTCTATGCAAGAAACATAGAGAGAAAAGAGGCCCAGCCAGGCTTGGCCTGTTCCCAGGTTGGCAAGCATCACCTTGTACCCCTCACTAGGGTAACCAGAAGGATTCTGATGATTTTAATGGGACATTGGGGAAGGGTACGTGCAGCCTGATACAGCTGGTCACCTTTGCATGTAAGAATACCTGCCCGCTCCTGTATCAGCAGTCCACGTACATGGCTCAGCGCATGGCATGATTGAAGTGGGACCCCTAGTGTCCCTTCTCCGACACAACGTGGAGAGAGCGACAGAAGGGGAATGTCTAGGTTACGTATGTAACCTCCGTTCCCCGATGGAGGAACCGTTCCCTCGGCTCAGCGGCGTGGCAGGGAAGACACAACGTCTCAACGCTGTGTCTTCCCTGCCACGCCGCTGAGCCGAGCCACTGTTGTGGCCGTACCATTTCCGGCTCCTCAGAAAAATCCTGAATGATCCTGTATTCGCCCCGCTTAAATGCCCGTATGTCCGGGGGCGGGATATGCAAATACCTTCTGCCAACTTCTCATTGGCCTTTTTTCATAGAACAGAGGTATATATCGGCGCTCAAGAGAGACCCCTAGTGTCGCTTCTCCGACACAACGTCTCGTTCCCTCCCTCGGGGAACGGAGGTTACATACGTAACCTAGACGATACTTATTGAAAAAATCCTGAGGATTAAACTTCAGCCTGTAACTCTGATACACAGGTGAAAAAAATCCCAAAGATTTACATTGAAGTACACCCGAGACATATCTAGAGACCAGAATATCATAGAGACTTGAGGGTGGGCTCTTTTGACTTGGCCAGTAAGTATCAACCTAGCACCTATCCAGAACACCCTAGAAAACCAATTATAAATGTATTAGCAATCAATCAGAACACCTTAGCAACCCACAAAGTAACATCCTGGCATCATTGCAGTGGCTTTTGTACATGCAGCACCACTCACATTTTCTTCAGAAATTTTTTAAATCTAGTTAGAAAAATCACTACTTTATGGTAAAAGATGTGCTACATAACTTTTAAAGCCAACACCTCCAGTTCCTCAAACATTACTCAAGACATATTTTAT
This sequence comes from Xyrauchen texanus, assembly GCF_025860055.1. Classification (NCBI taxonomy): domain Eukaryota; kingdom Metazoa; phylum Chordata; class Actinopteri; order Cypriniformes; family Catostomidae; genus Xyrauchen; species Xyrauchen texanus. The sequence continues at coordinate 2,716,906 of NC_068283.1, forward strand.
GAATACTTTTTAATCAGCAAACAACTGCTGCACCTTCAAACATTCTTACAGTAAAGGCCCAGAAGAAAATGAACACCAATGTCCCCCTGTTCACTTTGATAGTTTTCCTCTAATAAAAAACATAATTTTAATTTTTTTTTAAAACCCTGTCTCCCAGAAGAAGGGTAAATCATTCAGTTTCGCTGTGGACAGCAGATTTCCTGTCCTGCTGGGAGAGCTGTTCTTCAGGGTATGGAGTCAGGGTGAGTATGTGGTCAGCCCAGTGAGGGGTTGTGATGGGCCACACCCACATCATGACATCAAACTTTTGCAACTTCCCTCTGGAGCATCTGTTTCTGCACAATACAACAAACAATGGGATCAAAGTAGTGTAGAAAGCATGGTAATGATTAGGCAGATATGGAAATTGACATGAAATAATGTTGTGTAATCTAGTGTTGGGTTCATTGTGCCCACCTTAGGCAAGTCAAAGTCAACACCAAGTCTTAACACCAATTGACTCCTAGTCCAAAGGGGGCCGAGTTGGACTCAAGTCCGAATCTAAAACAGCCGCGTCCAACTCAACACTAAGCAAGTACATTGTTTCGCCCGCGTGCTCTATCTCACAGATATGCGCAAACGGATGAGTTAGGAGCTGTTCATACCGAACGTGTTTTGTTTTGTCTGTGTCTGCTCTGTTTTTCCATTGTTTTCCTACATAAACACGTGCTGGATGAATGTTCATACCTGCTGCATCACCTCTCGCTGTTTTTTTCAGCATCTCACAGGACTGGCACATTTTTAGACAGCATGTCAAGGTAATAAGAACTTTCAAAATCTCATGTCGAGACACCTGCGTTCTGTTTCATTTGTTGTGCTGCATCTAGATTGTTTTTAGCACAGGTGTCACAAAGATATAACATTGCAAAGTGGTGACTGTGATCATGTTTAACGTTATTCCAGGTTGTTCTGCACCAAGCAAATTTTCAGTGTTTGATAAATGGCAATGTTTTTTTTTTCCTTCTGCTCTAGTGTGGAACTCTGAGGAACTGCCCTGCCTTGTATGTTCACTGTTACAATACTGTTATGAATGCTAACATACAGCCTTTTACAACATGTTGAACAATACACTGCAGCATTAGAATATAAGCTCCAGGTGAAAGTAAATTAAATAAGATTAAAAAATATAAATATATTATTATTTTATATAACAAATCCTTAAAGTACTATTAATAATACTGTATAAAATTATAATGACAAACTGGATAACAATAAATAATTGTTGGGTCATAATAATATAAATAAAAATCGAAAAAGTCCAAAATATTAGCAAGTGTAGAAGGTTTTGCACACCCTGTGTTTTGTAAAAATATATGTAGGTAATTTTGAGTGTCCTGCTGAACAAATTGAAAACTGGCTTCAGAACAAACTATGCATTAAGTGTATGAAGACACAATTAACTTATACATTGTTTCAGAATTTATTCTATTCTCCAATTCAACACGACATGCTTCTTATTCTCTGTTCTGTTGACATTTGACAAAGGTTTTTTTTTCTCCACTGCATTTTTTCACATACTTAAGAAAGCGAAAGTATGTATATAGAAAAGAGAACAGGAGTCCTGTATTCAATAGTTAGCATCATTACAACCAGTGTTATAGTTTAGAATTTTTTATTTAGTTTTTATTTATTTTTAAATTGGCCATTTCATGTAGTAAATTTTTTGTTTAACAACTTTATTTTTCCTATTTAAAATGATACCTATCTATGTAAAATTGTCAATACTGAAAATTGTCTGGACCAGTGTTTGTCAAAATTTGAATTTGAAGTCATTGGTTATTTTTTTTTTTTACACATTTATTTCAAATTATAGAAATCAGATTACAGTTACTTACTTTCAGTTAAGTTAATTATTTTAAGTATATTACTGGGGTACTGTACATATTTTCTACATTTATTATTTATGTTGAATTTACACCCTGAATTATGTTCATATATGTCTCTGTATTTCTGTGACAATGCTGAAATAATTAGTCATTGTAATGGAGGTACGTGTTGTACTGAGTATATGACTGTACGACAATGAACAAATAGGATATATAGACATTATTTTGAATTTGATGAGCAAAAGAAAAAAAAACTGTGAAAAACAAAGTTTTACTTTGTGTTACTTTTAAGAAAGTAACTTAAAAGTAATTAGTAATGTCATTATTTTTCGATTAAGTAATCTTCAATTTCATTACAAATCTTTAGAAGTAATTTGTAATTTGTAGTGGATTACATTTGGAGTGACTGGACTCCATCCACAGGGGTTTGAATTACATACAAATGATTCAACATATTATTAATTAGAAGTTACTCTGAGACGTTACACCTAATTTACACAGCACGCCAAAGCAGTGTGTAAACGAAACTGCAGCATAACTACAGCAGCAGACTCGTGATGATCTTACACGCAGCGTTGCCGACGGCACACTGCGCGAGAGTTTGTTTGTAGCCTGCTTAGGCTGCTTAGCATTGCTTATTCTTATTCTCAAACGTTCATCGTTCATCGTTATATCCTTTGTCATTTTACCACGTTTCAGGTTTTTCCGCTTTTCTACTGTTTCATCTGTATGTATTTAACCTGTTGCTGCTGGCACCTAGCTAGAGTCTGTGTTTGTAGCCTGCTAGTTTTTTTTAGCATCACTTATATATCTGTTTTCAGCCTTTAATCCTTAACATCTGCCATTTTTAAGCACGCATTGGGTTTCCCTCGTATTATTCTCTTATCGCGATTCAACTGCACGCATATTCCACCTGCATTAGCACTCTATTTTTATTGCGATTAAACTGCGCAAATTTTGTCAGCGCGCACCAGTATTTTCTCCTCTGCGGTACACAGATTATTGCATCGATCTCAAAGCACCGCATATCAAGAACAACCACCACCAACAACAAACAATTTTGTGAGGGATTCACGTCAATCTCAAACCCTCACCGCTCAGGAACAACTAACAACAAACAATTTACGGTAAATCATGGCATCCGCTCATGTTATTTCTTCCTGCATTGCATGTCACATGCCAGCCAAACATCACTTCAGTCTATTTTGATGGACTTCAGAGGATGAACTGATGCCAACTTCAACCATAAAACATGGGATACTTCATATGCCATTGTCTGAACCTTGGATTTAGGATGGACCACACCGAACCTCACCGAAATTACCGGCCAGGTTGAACTGCGTTTCACATCCCTGATCTCTGCCTGCAACACCTCTGTCTATTGATGGACTACGATCTTGATGGAATGCATTGACTAACAATTGCCAACAAAAGCCTTCATCAGACAATTGCACCTATGTGAACTTCTGCAGTTAATCCAGGATGGACTTCAAAGACATTGGTCATTAATTTTACATTTCAAACAAAATTGATGTTTAAACACTGACCCTTAACACTTACTTAGTTTAATAATTTTAAACCATGACTTTAACTATACATAAGTAATATTTACATTATATTCATGATGTTAGCCAGAGGGGAACTGGCCCCCACAGTGAGTCTGGTTTCTCCCAAGGTTATTTTTCTCCATTTATCAACATCTTATGGAGTTCCTGTTTGAACATTCACTGTATTTATCTTTGCGAAGTATTGCCAGTTATCTGCCTTACCAAATGTTTGTTTCTCTGCCTTTTGACTATTGTTATGACCATTGTGTATGTTTACTGGATTTACCTCTATGGATTACTGTTTTGGATATGTTTGCCTGTGGACCAATTTTTCAATGTTTTGACCCAAGCATGTGACCTGATTCCATTTAAGAAATACTGTTTGAATTGTTTGTTCAACCTTCCAATAAATATCTGCAAATGGAATCCGATCAGGTGATGTCATCCTTACAATAATGACCACAAATTATAAAATCGTCCTCTACAATTGTCCTCTACACAGGACAAAAACACATTAAATCAGATTTTTACAAGCCTCATCCAAACTACATTCATAGGTGGTTTAGAATCAGTCTGAACAGTCAGATCAGCTTTCATGGGTTTTTTTCCGTAATTTGCTGTGCGTGACCTCAGGTTTTTCGATGAGAAAACATACTCCGCTCCAAACGGCATAATTAGTGCCTTCACAGGGCACTTCGAATTGAATACAATAATGATGTCCACGCAGTAGGATCGTTACAAACACACAACTCTCACAGTGGAATGTAAACTAGGCATAGAGATGATCACTTCTGAATGAAACACACCCATATGTCACAGGGCACCCAAAGCACTGCAAACCTATTATAATAATACAGACATTTGGGCTTAATTTACCCAAAGAGATGCGCTAAGGTGCAGTAACCCATACCATTTGTGAGAAACCACAACAGGATAAAGTATTGAATATCATGCAAATACAGGACGCTTGAGCATTTTGAGCATTTTTATCACAGGACGCAGGTCCTTGTTTCACGATCTTTTTAAGCTTTAATACGGAACTCAAAGCCTTCAACACAGGATGTTTCGCTCTCTGCTAAAATATAGGTCCCCAAGACAAAAGTTAAGTCAAAGTAAATAAATTCATAAGCCCATCTCTGTCCGACATACATTCATCTCTGTTCATCTCACCTTCAGTCTGTTTCAGTGCTCTGGCTTTGTTCACACTGCAGGAAGAATCAGATTTTTCATAAAATCAGATTTTTTTGGAGGGACTGTTCAAACTGTTATATGTGGCCAGATCAGATTTCTTCTGTTCAGACTACAGTCGTTTTGCTATCATGTCCACATTAGTTGCCATGGTAATGCAGGCCCGCCGTCAGGGGGGTTTAAAGGGTACAGATGCACCCGGGCCCAAGGCCCAGGGGTGCCCATGCAAAGGTCTATAGTTGACCATTAATGGGATCAAGTACAATAATTTACTGATTGACTTATATCACTGAAAATAGAATGCATATGTATTTGCATGATAAATACATACATTTTTATCATTAAAACACATTTTAACTTGTCATCGGATTCTGATATCCCCCATCTGTTATTGTGAAAATGGTTCGCTCGAAACACCTCGACTATCAGATGTGCGGAACACACACGATGTGCATTGAGCAAAGCGGGGACTGACTAGAGAGTCAAAATGCCTCACCAAAGGCTAAAATCAGGGGCACAAAAAAGAAATGCGAGCAAACAGAGCAAAAGTGAACGAAAGAAGCAGAGTGGCTATGACCAAATTTCTTGCCAAGCATGAATCACTAAGTATGACAGGTGAAGGTGAACGTGGCAAAAGCGAGGAGCTAGTGTAGACTAGCAAATAAAACAGCAGCTAGCTAGCTTAACCTTTAAATAACATTAGCACGTCCCCTTAAGTAGGTAAGATATCAATATATATATATATATATATATATATATATATATATATATATATATATATATATATATATATATATATAAATAAATAAATGCCCTTATATGTAGGGATGGGTACCAAATCCCGGTATTAAATGGGCCCCGGTGATAAATTATTAAAGACCATAGTATTGATAAGCTCCAACATTACGGTTCTTTTTAACATTTTGGTTTAAATTATAATCACGCTGCTGCAGCCTCTTTACTCTGTTTTGGAGCTGTGCTTCCACACACACACACACACACACACACACACACACACACACACACACACACTCTAGGGGTGACCAGATCCCAGCAAACCAAATGTGGGACAAAGTGTAGCTATGTTAATGTGGGACACGTTACCAATGCTGAGATGTCTACATTTTTTATATGACATCTATCTAAATAAAAAATAAACATCGCAATTTTCCCCGGCTCTATGAAGGCAGCAAAGACGGTGACAGGTCGACCTGCACTTCACCCACATGTGTGCAGTTTGATTGACATCAGGATTGATATCCTTCCCTGCTTCCTTCACAGCCATTGGAAACAATTATTTTATTGACATTTTAGATTTGTTTCCAGTGAGATTTTGTGTTTATATAATGGCTTTGCTGTTGTAAACATTACTATTGCTACTCTAGAAACAACATTCTTTTAAAAAATTATATATTTTTATCAATTATTTAACATTTGACAAAAAACTAACCGATAAGGAGTATCGATCATAGTAATAGTATTGATTAAATCCTAACGATCCCCATCCCTACTTATAAGGCAATTATATTGCAACCTGCTGGAATTACTAAAGCTTGCAATTAGCTCATTTTTAGGCCTGAAGTCAGCAAGGAAATAATCAGACACTTCCTATGATATCACCCTCTATCAGAAACTGTGGGAGAGACGAGCATCCCCACCATGCATTGCAGGGCCACTGAGGAGAGGCTAGCATCACCGCCACTGAGAGAGACTAGCATCACCACCACGCAGAGCAGGGCCACTGAGAGAGACTAGCATCACCACCACGCAGAGCAGGGCCACTGAGGGAGAGACCAACATCCCTAAACAGTGAGTGAGTGAGTAACACAAGGATGGGTGGGTGGTGGTGGACAGTGCTAGAGTGGGTGTGGATGAGGGGAGTGCAGTACAGTAGTTTTTTTGGTTAAATAAATAAAAATCATTAAGAGTAAGAAAACGCTCTTTATTAGAATATTCGTTTTTCATATTCAGGTTGGCAATGAACATGTACAAACAGCGTACAAGCACTCCACACAGTCAAAGTCTGTCGCCTTGGTCTGGGCCTTAGGGAGTCTGGTCTTGACTACACCTGTGGCCACAATTCAAGTCTATGGATTTTTTTGAGGTATAAATTTTTTTTTGGTGCACAATTTGAGGTATCATTCTTATTTGTATGAGTTATGCACCAAAAGTTTAATATTTAGGGTTAGTAGTTCAGAAATAAATCCCTAACCCAAGCAATAATAATTAATGCTTTCTAACAAATTTGAGTTCTAAAACAGCTGAATGTTGTATGTGAGATGAAATGATCAGAAAATTGAGAAATGTTAGAGATTTGAAGAAGATGAATTCATAATTAAATCAGCTGCAATTATTGACAATAAACACCCACACTCAAACGTGCTGTCACACCATAGACTGACCCTTTGGACACACCATGAGAATACTGACAGCTTTCTACTTCATCTTTATTTCCATCCATTTATCTCCATGAAACTAGCAGATGAGAATAACCATGCTGAAACATTTACAAAACTCATAAAGATTTACAATTGCCCAGATGTTATTTCTCAAATTGTTCTGTCATAGCTCAGGTGTTCTCTTTATTTCATATGACTTCTCTCATCTCATTGCTGTTTAGGAGAAACAGTTGAGATATTATAGAGATATACTTTGTGATTGGTCTTTCCTATGAATGAAGCACAGGTTATGACTATATGACCATTAATAGAGGTTTGATTATAAGCACATATTTTTCCTCATCATGTGATAATTGCTATTTTAACATTTAAGGTGCAAATTACATTACATGAAAGACAAATCAAGCCAGATTGATCATCAGTATATGATGTTTCCACATGAAGGTGAAACTTCAGTATGACACAATTAATGCCCTTTCAAAGAGTGTTCAGTTCCTTATACTCAGGAAATAAAGGCAGTCTGGGAATGAGTGTTGAATATTCATCTCTCTATTAGCATTTCTATTAGTGCTTCTCACAGTGTTTGGCGCTTGGTGAATTCCCATAACCCCCCATCCCGATGTACCCTCCTTCATATGACACCACAAATTAATCAAGACCCCAAAAAACCCTCCAGCCTCGACATCATAATGAGCTGAACCACCACCCGCTCGCTGCCTGTCTCTACTGGCAATTAAATCACAGAGCAAGTACGTGCCGAGTGTGTGTGGGTGGGTGGGTGAGTTTGCTTACGAAATAGTCCCCAGAAGTCTGTTAAAAATGGTCCAATGGGGGATGTCCTTAAATGTCAAAATTATAAATAGATTATGTAAATATGTATATACATTGCACTAAAAGTGAAATGTTTGGACAAAGCAATTATTTATAACTATTTTCACATTTAAGAATAATAATATAGTATGAAATAACACAGATGGGAATTATGCACATCAAAGCTGTTACACCAATTTATTATATACTTATGTTTGAGCATCTTCAAACTATCCACTATTTGTCAAGATTCCAGCTCTGCACTACAACAAAGTATTTTCTTACTGAGAATTTTTGGCTTATTTTCTGGCAAAAATATCTAAACTTTCTCAAAACAAGAAAAAACTACTTGAGTAGCACAATGACATGAGGTCTTTTTTTTTTTTTATGTGAAATAAGGTTGCCCAATGTGATATAAATGTGAAATCTTTGAAAAATGTAGTTTAAAAACATGAGTCAAGTTAATAGGAATTTATTTTTTGTGCACCTGTTGGTTTCAGATAGTTCTCAAAAACTTTATTAGCATTTTCTACCAAAATATTGTTTAAATTACTTTTGGTGTAACCAAGTAAAAGGTTAAATTAAAATACTTTCATTGCACCTTGAATACATAAGATTGTTTAAACATTAAGTTTAAAAGTTTTCAAAAAAATGTGTCAATGTAGAATTCATGATTATTATTATTTTTACATATATCATGAATCAAATTTCAAGTATCAAAATTTAAGTTTTCTCAGGGTTACTTCAAAATGTATCTTAATACAATTGTGAAAATAATTGTATTTAGTGACGTCACTTCCTGTTTCTGTTGACATCCTGCATGAGTGTTTGTAGCTTGCTAGCCTGCTTAGCATTGCTTATTCTCGTTCTCATTATTATACGTTTATCGTTTTATCCTTTGCCATTTTACCATGTGCACCTGTTTCCTTTGTTTTTTCCACTTGTCTCATCTCACATCTCGACTGCGTGCATTCGTTTTCTCCACTTTGTTTTACATGGATTATTGCATCAATCTCAAACATCTGCTGCTTAGGAACCACATCGATCTCAAATCCTTGCCGCTCAAGAACAACCATATCAACAACAACAAACAATTGCAGTGAGTCATGGCATCTGCTCATGTTATTTTGTCGGGCATTACATACCATATGTTTACTATAGCTTCTTCTGTCAGCAGTGAAGGATTCACATGTGATAAATTTAAGGAATTAGTCAGGCTGACGTAGAAGGTTAATGAGTTAGAGACACGCATCCGAATGCTAGTGGAGGTCAGTGAGAAAGAGAAGCCGGTAGATACTGCTGCGGATGCAGGTAGTACAGCGAGCAACACACACTTTGGTTCTGGCTCTAGAGCTCCCGCAGCAGAGCGATTGGGTGACGACTCGGCGGCATATTCGCTCAGCAAAGCGACACCACTCTCCCGTTCTTCTTAGGGTTTCTAATCGGTTGTCCCTACTCAGTTATACAGCCACTGAGAATCATGTTAAAAGACCCCTAATAATTGGTGATTCTATTGTAAGGAACATGGAAATAGAGACTCCAGCCACTTTTTTAAATGCTTTTCGGGTGCCAGAGCATCTGACATCAGATCAAATTTACAAGTGCTGGCTAATGCTAAACATAGATTTTCTAAAATTGTTATTCATGCTGGCACTAACAATGTCTGGCTTCACCAGTTGGAGATCACAAGAGATAATGTTAAAGAGGTGTGTGAACTTGCAAAAATGATATCAGACTCTGTGATATACTCTGGCCCCTTCCCTGCTCATCATGGTGACAAGGTATATAGTAGATTAGTGTCACTGTGCTGGATGTCTGAGTGGTGTCCGGAGAATAGCATAGGATTTATAGACAATTGGAAGAATTTTTGGGGTTGACCTGACCTGCTAAAGAGAGACAGACTCCATCCTGTGGGAAGGTGCCGCTCTCCTCTCTAGTAATTTGGCTTATAGTCTTAATAATGATAGTATTTGATTAACTGGGGCTCAGGTCAGGAAGCAGACAAACTGGGTAATATGAATGGCTGCTAGCTGCTAAAGGTAGGGCTACTAAACATTATCTCTTTCTACAAAAGCACTAATTGTAAATTAAATTATTACAGTTTGGATGCGCTCAGTTTGACTGAAACCTGGCTTAAACCGGATTAATATATTAGTTTAAATGAATATACTCCCCCAGGGTATTGTTATAAACATCTGAAGGGTCGAGGAGGAGGTGTTGCTACAATTTATAGTGAAGTTTTTGGTGTTACTCATAATGTTTAATATGACACCTTCAGATATAAATAAAAAATCCCTGTCATCTTTTGCCCTTGCTACAGTATATAGATCACCCAGGCCTTACTCCTGTTTCCTTGGTGAATTTGCTAAAAAAAATTCTGATCTAGTAGTTAATTTAGATATAGCTTTAATTGTTGGTGATTTCAACATTCACACAGATAATGAAAATTACACATTGGAATTAGGATTTATTGATATTCTCAACTCTCTTAGTGTAAGACAACATGTGATAGGACCAACTCATCGCCATAATCATATGCTAGATTGAATTCTGTCATATGGATTTGATGTTGACACTATAGAAATTCTTCCGCAAAGCGATGGCTGAACCAGATATTCCATTGCAGCACAATAGTAATGTAGCGCCCCCTAGCGTGTCTAGCTATTATTGTGGAGTGCGCTCGTAGTTAGATCGTGCTGACTAGCCGTCCACTCTTTTCTCCTCGTGGAAAACTCTAACCGAGTTCTTCAAAACCATAAACTTTCACACTGTAAACTAAGCAAATGTCTGCAACTCACTTTTCGTGCAATATACGTACAATTACATTTACTCACACACACGCATTAAATTGGTGTTTTACCAACTTCTAACATGAAATTCACAGCACACTTCTCAATCATATCTCTCTCTTTTTTTTTTTCCATCCTCCGCGTTTTTCTCTTCCTCCCTCTCCTCACCCCTGATTGGATCTTTCTTTCGGGTACATGAATTTTAACTGACTTAATATTTAACAAACATAAATATCTTTTAAAACAATTTTAACAACATGAACTGTACATTTTAGAGAAAATAAACAAAATAAAAATAATCATTTTAGAAAACACTTCACATTCCCATAGGGCTACATCCTCCCCTTACTAAATGTCTAAATGTCCTCATAAGACATAAACACAATCCCCACATACAACTATGTAGAGTAATGAACTTGTTTGCTCTTTATATGTTATTTATTTATAACTATGAGCTCCCAATTATGAACTAAATTGAAACCTAGTGTTTTCCTAGTTTAATAATTACTCTTCTATGAACTATGGTAAGTGGTTGCTCGCTTGACTTTCCAAGTTTATCATAGGTAAGTCTAAACACTGGTTTTATTGGTCTTTTCTCAGTTATTCTTGGTCTGGGTACTCTATTAACTTTTGTTCTAGAGCTCAGTTTTTCTTTAGGTGCATAGACAGAACTTCTTCCAGCATCCAGATCTGTTCCAGAATCATAAGTATCCGAATCTGTCACCCCTTGACCTTCTTCGTCGTCTTCCATGTTGGACTCTAGCTCTTCAGCTGACTGCATAGTATTTGGTTCTATGGCGTCTTCATACTGTGAATGCTCTGAGACTCCATTGTACACTTCTCTCCTCTTCAGTAGACGTTCCGCATACTCCCCGTATGGTATACTGGTATAATCACACTCCACTTCAGATGAGGAATCAGTCATCTCTGCGACTTCTCTTTGACTCATGATCAGTTGTTTTTGTCTTGTTCGGGTTGAACGGGTTCTGGGTCTCACAGGGGTTTTTTCACAGGCTTGCTCGACTGGGATCCTCACAGATTTCCCAATAGGTAAGATGTGGTCACGATGAATTGTTTTTACTCCACCTATGCCTCCCTCAGGTCTCACATGGAATACAGGTAAGTTCGGCATCTTTCCTACCACTACATAGGGTATGGAACTCCATCGGTTTTCCAGCTTGTGTTTCCCTTTGAGCCCTAGATTTTTTAGGAGAACACGATCTCCTTCCTGTATGTTCTGAAACCTGACCTTTTGATCATAGGCTCTCTTGTTCCTTAAGTGAGCTTTGTCAGCAGCTTGACTAGCCAGCTGATAGGCTCTTTGAAGGTCACGTTTCAGGCTTTCAACGTACTGGAAATGGTTCCTCTCCTCAGTTCCATCTTTTGCCGTTTCAAAGCACAGGTCTACAGGTAGTATAGCTTCCCTACTGAACATTAAGTAGTAAGGAGAGTATCCCGTTGCATCACATTTTGTGCTGTTGTACGCGTGCACTAATGAGGCTACATGCTGACTCCAGGACATCTTCTTCTCTTGGCCTAACGTAGCCAGCATAGAGAGCAGCGTACGGTTGAAACGCTCCGGCTGGGGGTCCCCTTGAGGGTGATACGGAGTCGTTCGTGATTTCCGTATGCCCAAGGTTGTCAGCAGTTCTCTTATCAGTTTCGACTCAAAATCTCTTCCTTGATCAGAATGAATCCTAACAGGCAGGCCATAGTGAACAAAATACTTTTCAACTAGGATCTTAGCTACAGTCAAGGCTTTCTGATTCTTTGCAGGAAAGGCTTGTGCGTATCTGGTATAGTGATCGGTCACTACCAGCACGTTACTAATGCCTCTGGAATCGGGTTCCATTAACAAAAAGTCAATACAAACAAGGTCCATAGGACCACTGCTGGTGATTTGGTGTAGGGAAGCGGCTTTCTTGGCAGGTGTTTTACGAGTGATGCACAGTCCACAATTCCGCACATATTCTTCTGTATCATGAGTCATTTTTGGCCAGTAGAATCTTGCTCTTAAGAGTTGAGTTACCCTCTCCACACCTAAGTGGCCCATGTCATTATGAAGAGAGTGCAACACCACTTCTCTGAACTCTGCAGGCAGCACAAGCTGTAGTGCCTCCTCTGCCGCTTTCTTGCTTGCTCTGTACAGCAGTCCATCTCTCATCACAAGTCTGCCAACTTCCCTCTTCATCAATAGCATCTCTGGGTCTAAGTCTTTGTTGCTAGGCCAGACTCCCTGTTTCACTGCCTCAATCACACGTCCGATCACAGCATCCCTCTTCTGGGCAGTCATCAAATCCGCTTTTGATAGTTGCTCCAGCGAGCTTAAGTGTAAGTGAGACGGAAAGGCATACACTTCTGGAATAGAGGCTGGGGAAGCTCCTAATTGTTCCACATATTTGGGAGATGAATTTGGGGATACATCCACTCCTACCAGCCGACGTATGGACTTCACTACGTTCTGCGACATGTCATCCCACTCCCCATCTTCAGGTATGTTGCGAGACAGCAAGTCAGCATCAATGTTTGCTTTTCCAGGCCTATACTTTACGTCAAAATCACAGGTGGCCAGGGCTGCAAGCCAACGATGACCCGTCGCATTCAGTTTGGCAGTGGTAAGCACGTATGTCAACGGGTTATTATCGGTGCGTACAGTGAACTTTGCTCCATAGAGGTAGTCGTGAAATTTATCAACGACAGCCCACTTCAACGCAAGGAACTCTAGCTGATGTACAGGGTACCTCTGTTCAGGAGAGCTCAACTTTCTGCTGGCGAACGCCACCGGTCTTAACCCTTCTGGATGTTCCTGATAGAGTACGGCACCGAGCCCATTGAAACTTGCATCTGTGTGTAGGACATATGGCTTATTGGCATCAGCAAATGACAGTACAGGTGCCTTGAGCAGACACTGAATGATACGATTGAATGCATCCGTGCAGGACTGATCCCATCGGTCACTGAATGGTTCTGAGTCTTTAAAATACTTCTTGGTCTTGTCCGAAACTTGCTTTCTACCACGCTGAGTGGGTGCATAGCCCTTTGTCAGTTCTGTGAGGGGCCTAACGATCGCAGAGTAGTTTGCTATAAAGTGTCGATAATATCCACAGAAACCTAAAAAAGACCGCAGTGACTTAAGGTCTGTGGGCTTAGGCCACCTAGCGACTGCCTCTAACTTTTCAGGGTCAGTAGCAACACCATCAGCAGACACTATGTGACCCACATACTTGACCCTGGGTTGACAAAATTGACACTTGTCAAGGGATAGTTTTAGCCCTACCTCTTCTAGCCTATCTATCACTCGCAGGAGACGTTCTTCGTGTTCTTCTAATGAACGTCCAAAGACTATGAGATCATCTAAATAAACTAACACCTGAAGGAGATTTATATCGCCGACAGCTTTCTCCATAAGTCTTTGGAACGTTGCAGGTGCTCCTGTTATGCCCTGAGGCATCCTTTCAAATTGGAAAAATCCAAGGGGACAAATGAAGGCGGTTTTTTCTTTGTCCTCCTCTGCCATGGCTATCTGGTAGTAGCCGCTACGTAAATCAAGGACAGAAAACCATTTGCTCCCAGCTAAACAATCTAACGCATCGTCTATGCGAGGAGTCGTGTACTGGTCTGGAACTGTACGCCTATTAAGGGTCCTATAGTCAATGCACATTCGGATACGCCCAGTTTTCTTTCTGGCTATCACAATTGGTGATGCATACTGGCTACGGGACTCCTTAATTATACCAGCCTTCATCAACTCTTGCAAGTGCTGACGAACATAGTCAATATCTGCGGGAGCTAAACGTCTTGAACGTTCTCTAAATGGCTTTGCGTCAGTCATCCTGATATGGTGTTCCACATCCTTTGCCAGGCCGACATCCCATTCATGCAATGAGAATACATTTGCCCGCTCACATAACTTTTGACAGAGTCGCGCTTTCCATTGTGGTGGTATGGGCGAGTCGCCAAACTGAATCAGTTGAGGGTTTAACTCTGTTGGTACAGTTACAGCCTCGTTTTCGACTTTCAGAGATGGAACAACTGGATCAGCGTGACACAGCTGGCCTAAGACAGTTCCAACTGGGATGACTGTGTCTTTCATGGACTCATTCTGGATAAGGACCGTGAGGTGATCATCCACTGCAATACCATGCACGACCATAGCCTGCAGCAGTACACCGGATGGTAATGGAGCGGTGGGTGATGCCTCAACCATCAACATGTCTTTTCCCAGGGGCCTTTTCAACTCCACTTCACAGATGGTGCAGCATTCGCCACCAGGAGGTAAGGTTAGTGAGCCTGGACCCATCCACTTCACCCATGCAATTTCATCCTCTTCACCCTCAGTGGTTGGTTGGTCTGCGTGAACAATGGAGTTCTTTTCCTTTATGCCAAGGGTCTGGGCAATGTCCACTCCTGTGGTCTCTCGGCAGAGCATGGACAGTCTCTGGAACAGGTTTGCATTTGTGCCAAGGATCACAGGGGTCTTTTCAGGACTTTGTGGACTCGGGCAAATAAGAGCAAGGACGGAAAGTGTCTCCTTTGAACCTGTGACCTTCTCTGGAAACTCCATTTCCACTACGACATATCCCAAGTAGGGGTAACTGGTGTCGCTTAAACCCCATATCGCCAACCCTGACACTGGCTGGATTGGGACATCAGGTAAGTGCTGCTTGTACCAGGTCTCGAATATGATGGTGATTTGAGAGCCGCTATCAAGAAGTGCATCGCAGTGCTGGCCATTTATCTTCAATGGAATGATTGAACAGGGCCCGATAAGCCCTTGAGGAATGCCTCTTTCAAGGGTGGTTACTTCACTTTTCTTAGCTGAGCACATTGTGTGACTACCGCCTGATGCTTGAGAAGATGGATCACCCTGTTTAGCTTTCTTTAGAGCGTGTATTAGCTTTTGAATCACTTTGGCTTGATTCTCTGCATTCTGGCATTTGGCGGAGTAATGGCCGTTTTCACCACAGCGATAACAAAAGTTCCCATCTGAGTCATTAGATGTTGGCTTTCTATTATCATTATGGGCTTGCCTTGATGCCTCTACTCGAAAACCTGAAGTAGGGGATTCAGAAACTTTAAGCTTATGGCCTGTCATTTGTTTTTGCAGGTTTTTCACTTGTTTTCTCAAAACAGCTACTTCACTATCAGCGCCGGCTTCTGGGGTGGGCATCTTTGTCATTGACACAGGTCCTTTGCTATCTACTACAACCTGGCTAGGCAAAGTACTCATGGCCGTGAACACTGACTTGAGTTCTTGAATTTCTGTTCTCAAAAGCTCAACATCATCCTGTCTACTGCCTGTAGCAAGGTTTGTGTGAACTCTGTGGACAGAGGTGTTCAGCTTCCTCCTTGATGACGCGTACTCTTCTTCACTCCTGATCTCACTCAGCAGCTCCAAGAATGATGGAGGGTTTTCCTTCCTTTCCCTGAGTTTGAGCGAGAACAGCATCATATCGGAGTGGACAGCACCTCTCAGCAGCTGCTCCACTCGAGCACGGTCAGCACGGCTTGTAGTGAGACCTCCGCGACGCACCACCTGGGTCAGCGACAATTCTAAGCGCCTAAGAAAGTCAGACAACCTTTCCTTTGGCTGCTGCTGTAGCAATCTAAAGGCAAAATACAGGTCCTCGCCTGTTTCAGCAGACCCAAAAGCACTCTCGATGGCCTCTAAGCACAGAGCAGGACTAACCTCTGGATCAGCAGTCCGCACAGCCTTTACTACAGCTAGCGCTGGGCCTTTCAGACTTTCCATGATACGTCGTCGTTTCTCCTTAGTGGAACACTCGCTTTCCTCGACCATCAGGCGTGCATGTTCCAACCAATGCTCAAGAGACTCTTCTCCAACTGGTGTTGGCAAAGTACCTGAGAACACTCTCAGACGACGGTAACTGCTGTTGTCACCTGATGGTTTCCCCATCTTATTCAACAAATCACCCACTGCACGAATAATAGACTCTGCTGAGCCACTCTCTGGTGGTTCTTCCAACAAACTCTTTAACGGGTGAGGAGCAGGACTTTCAGAAGCATTAACAATCATCCACTTTTTCATCCTGCCTTCTGGCAAGTTCAGGAGGGACTTTGGTGGGGTCCACCGTCTCTTTACACTCGCATAGCACTTTGTGACTATCCATCTTCAAACTAACTGTCCGCCCTCTCACTCGCACTCGCCCCAAGGCTTTGATGGTTCCCAGGGCTTCTTCAATCTGGGCATTCGCAACATCTTCTGGAATCAGTACCATGAGTGAGTGAGCATCATCCAACTCTTCTCTTCTGCACCAGTCTTTGAGCTCTTGAACTAATTCTGCAGTGATACTCTTAGCCTCCATTCTCTTTTTTTTCTCAGTAAACTGGCTTAATTTCTTTGAAAAAACTAACAAAAATGTAACGGCTACTGCTAATGGCTATTAGTATCAAATTACAAATTAGTTGACTGCATTAATGATCCTGGACTGAGCCCCCATTTTATGTAGCTCCCTAGCGTGTCTAGCTATTATTGTGGAGTGCGCTCCCGAATTCCTATTTTGCAAGAGTTCTCCTCTCTAAATTAATTAATGCTCTAATGTAATTCCCTAATACCTATTTGTTAGCAGTTACTTTAATGTCAGATTTTAATTTAATGTAAAGTGGCAATAGTGTCTTTATAACCAAATTAAAGTTAAACACTAATTGTATGCAGCCATCTCAAATCCTTGGTTAAATAGGCTTTTAAAGTTACATTAATATTCCACCCTTTATAAATGACTATCAACACTTTAAGGCAATAAGCATCAAGGTAAAAGTCACTTATATTAGTCAGAATTAATAAACACTGTCACTTTAAACCAGGATACTGTACACTCAAGGATATTATCTTACATTAGTTATCAAAATGATCAATATCTTAAACCCAATGTAATGCAAAAACTACCACAGAAATACGTTTGAACTATTTACTAGAAAAAATATAGTATGTACATATAGTTCAACTATCAACAATGCAATTCAAATAAAACACAATTAAATTCCCACAATCAAAGCTAAACCGGCCAATATAACTAAATGGCCACTCAATGAAATAAAATGAATACCCCAACAGTCAGAGGAGGATAAGATGCAGGCCTGTAGTGTTGCTTGGGAGCTGGGAGACCTTAAACACAACGGTCGCCGTGGCGCAAGAAAAAACAACAACTCACAGCTGTGGTAGTGCTGATTGGCGTCGTCCTTGCCGCTGCGCGGTGCTCGCTTTGCCGGCAATGGAAACCGTCGTCCGACAGCTATGCAGAGAATGGTTTTGGAGATAAGTGTTTTTTCAGACAATGCACAACAGGGCAACCGAGCAGGATACTCGCGGGCAAAGTCCTCGTAGTTAGATCGTGCTGACTAGCCGTCCACTCTTTTCTCCTCGTGGAAAACTCTAACCGAGTTCTTCAAAACCATAAACTTTCACACTGTAAACTAAGCAAATGTCTGCAACTCACTTTTCGTGCAATATACAATTACATTTACTCACACACACGCATTAAATTGGTGTTTTACCAACTTCTAACATGAAATTCACAGCACACTTCTCAATCATATCTCTCTCTCTTTTTTTTTTTTTTCCGTCCTCCGCGTTTTTCTCTTCCTCCCTCTCCTCACCCCTGATTGGATCTTTCTTTCGGGTACATGAATTTTAACTGACTTAATATTTAACAAACATAAATATCTTTTAAAACAATTTTAACAACATGAACTGTACATTTTAGAGAAAATAAACAAAATAAAAATAATCATTTTAGAAAACACTTCACATTCCCATAGGGCTACACTAATGACTTCATGAATTTCTTTACAGATAAAATTGAAATAATCAGAAATAAAATTGGAACTATGCATTCAAATGTCACAGCACCTCAGAAAACAGTGTCTCATAATTTTCCTTAAGAGCAACTTAAATACTTCACTGTCATAGGTCATGAAGAGCTAACAAAACTTATCAAAAAAATCAAAAGGCACAAAATGTATATCAGTTCCAATGCCAACTAAGCTCTTAAAAGAGGTATTCCCTGTTATCTCAGAACCTCTTCTTAATATTATTAACTCGCTATCCTTAGGATATGTCCCAAGAAACTTTAAAATGGCAGTTATCAAACTGCTTATTAAGAAGCCACAGCTTGATCCTACAGAATTGGCTAGTTACAGACTGATTTAAAATCTACCATTTATGTCGAAAATACTAGAAAAGGTAGTGTCCTCCAAACTATGTTCATTTCTAAAGAAAAATGGAATATATGAACAAATTCAGACAGGATTTCATCCCCATCACCGTACAGAGTCTTATCAGAGTTACAAATGTCTTGCTCTTATCCTCTGATCGCGGGTGAATTTCTCTTCTAGTGCTTTAATATCTAAGTGCTGCCTTTGACACGATAGATCACGACATTGTCTTGAATAGGCTGGAGAATTATGTTGGCATTAGTGGACTTGCAGTAGCATGGTTTAGGTCCTATTTATCAGACCGCTTACCACTTTGTATGTGTAAACGAGAAATTGTCAAATCAAACAAAAGTTAAGTATGAAGTGCCACATGGATCAGTTTTAGGACCTATACTTTTCTCCTTATACATGCTTCCCCTGGGAGATATTATCATCAATCATTGAATAAGTTTCCACTGTTATGTCGATGATACCCAACTTTATATTTCTTCTAAACCCAACGAAAATTCACAATTCTCCAAATTAGCAGAGTGTATAAATAAAATCAAAGATTGGATGGCCAGAAATGTCCATCAACTCAATTACAACAAAACAGAGGTTCTAATTATTGGACCAAAAACCTCTACATCTGCGGAGAGTCAAATAATATTTGAACTGCTTATTTTTACTGTTTCCAATGTTTGTAGAACAGCATTCTTCCACCCGAGGAATATTGCTAAATTACGACACATGCTCTCTCTTGCTGATGCCGAAAAATTTATTAATCCGTACACAACCTCAAGACTAGATTATTGTAATGTATTACTGGGAGGATGTCCAGCAAGTTCAATAAATAAACTTCAATTGGTTCAAAATGCAGCTGCCAGAGTGCTGACTAGAACCAAGAAATAAGATCATATTAGCCCAATTTTATCATCGTTACATTGGCTATCTAATATATTTTTTATTCATTTAAAATTTCTGTTAAGTACATACAAAGCTTTGAATGGTCTAGCTCCACACTACTTAAGTGACCTTCTGACATGCTCTATTCCTTCAAGTTCATTACGATCAGAAAAGTCTGGCCCCTAAACTATGGAATAGTCTCCCTAACAGTGTTTGGGATGCAGACACACTCACACAGTTTAAGTCTAGACTACAGACTCATTTATTTAGCCAGACATACACCTAATTTATCCATCAACTCACAATTAGGCTGCTTTAGTTAGGTCTGCCGGAACCAGAAACATTTATCATGGTCTATAACTGCATAAAATTTAATGGCATCTATGCTAATATTATTCTATTTGTTTCCATATTTGGATTCATATCTCGAGGTTACCAGAGCCTGTCAGATCCAGCTCTCAGATGACGCTGAGAGATGACGACAAACTAAAGCCAGTGCTAGTCAGACATCACTTCAGTTTTTTTTACTGAGGATGAACTGATGCCAACTCCAACTGTAAGTCATCGGATACTTCACATGCCACTGCCTGAACATTGGATTTAGGATGGACCCCACCGAACCTCACCGAAATGACCTGCCGGTTGAACTGCGATGCACCTCATCATTTATCTCTGCCTGCATCACCTTTGTCTATTGATGGACTACACTCTTGAACTGGAATACATAGACAATCATTTAATTGCAAACAAAACTCTTCATCAGCCAACTAAAAAAAAGCAATTGCATTTATGTGAACTTCTGCAGTTAACCCAGGATGGACTTCAAAGACATTAGTCATTAATCTTAAAGTTCATTAAAAAATATTTTATTTTTAAAACACTGGACCTTAACTCTTACTTAATTTACAAATTTAAAACCATGACTTGCATTGTACATAAATAACTATTATTGGCATTATATTCATGATTTTAGCCAGAGGGGAACTGGCCCCCACAGTGAGCCTGGGTTCTCCCAAGTTTATTTTTCTCCATTAATCCACATCTTATGGAGTTTTGTGTTCCTTGCCACAGCCGCCTCCAGCTTTCTCACATGGGTGCTAAATACAAATATTATTTAAATATTTAATATTTATACACAATTTACAATCATATTTCTACTATCAAACTACACAATGATCACTCTAAGACTTTATAGATATTACAGTTTCATTTTCTGTTAATGCATGATTTTCTGTAAAGCTGCTTTGAAACGATGTGGGTTTTGAAAAGTGCTATACAAATAAAAATTACTTGACTTAAACCACACAGTCTTGAGGGTTTTTTGTCACATTAAAACAAAATGGCTGCATACATGTTGGTTACATCA
The DNA here is from genome assembly GCF_025860055.1 of Xyrauchen texanus. Classification (NCBI taxonomy): domain Eukaryota; kingdom Metazoa; phylum Chordata; class Actinopteri; order Cypriniformes; family Catostomidae; genus Xyrauchen; species Xyrauchen texanus. The sequence continues at coordinate 2,737,930 of NC_068283.1, forward strand.
CATGACATTGAATCTGTGAATTTTTTCTTTTTTAATAATAACTTTTTAATTGTTTCAGTGATAATAATAATAATAAAATATTCAGCAATATTCATACTATTTTTTTATAGAACAATATATATGACTTTTATTGAGACAAAAATAATCTGTCTCTGGATAGTTACACCACATTACTTTTGTTTTTCTTTAAGCCAAAGAAAAAACATCAAAAATATAAAAATTATTGTTTTGTGCAAATTGCATTTATAATCTATTTAATATATATCTATATCTATATGGTCATATATATATATATGAGAGAGAGAGAGTGATTCACCTGAAAACAAAATATCTTGTGATTGAGCCTCTGAAGTAATATATATATATATATATATATATATATATATATATATATATATATATATATATATATATATATATATTTTATAATGTTGAGATATTGTTACTGGAAAACAAGACAAAAATACTCAATAAGACAATGACTTCTTGCAGTGTGTACAAGTCTGCTCATTCTTGCAACTTCATGAGGTGTATCCAGGGATGCCTTAAAAGTGTGTTGAAGGAGTTCACACATATGGGGAAAGATTCATAGGATTGTGTTTTGGGTTATTTGCAGACAGAATGGTAGTGTGAGAGTGTGAACCTGTAGAGCATATGTGTGCTTGTTTCCCGTTAAATACATGTGTGTCACCCTGTGTGTCTGCATGCTTGTGGTCAGCATGTGTGTTACTGGTGGCAGTCGGGTGGGGGTTTGGATCAGCTGTGTTGTTTGTGTGTGTGTGTTTGTGTGCGTGTGTGTGTGTGTGTGTGTGTGGGCATGAGGAGGCTGTGTGTGGGAACCCGATGCTCCTCTCTTCTCATACATTGTTGCTGCGCTCCTAAAAACCGTTAATTCCACAAAAGATGCTCAAGCTATTGTGAAGTGAGACAGCTGAGGATAGGATGACGGGGGGGGGGGCATATAAAGAAGGGTTGGTCCAGAGCCCCCGTCTCCCCACTCTATCCGCAGTGGCAAACACTTAGCTGCTCTCCAGTGGATTTGCTCTGCCTGCATTTGATCCTACTACTGATGGAAGCACACTAAAGCTCGCTCCTGAACTCTTACATGATGTTACATTTTCATTGCAGTCCTCAAGGCAAGGAACTCACTAATGGTGACCATTGTGATGCAAATGAAAATCATTTCTTTAATTATGCCAAAAGAGTTGAGAACTAAAGAGTGAGAGAAACATGGAGAAAGTGAGAGAGTGTGGAGCTAAGAGATATACATACTGTTCCCTCTCTTCTCTCTAGGACATAAGAGGGACTGCCTTTTAATGATGTTATACACTCTAAACAAAGTCTAAAACTAACACTCAGCAAATGGAAAATGCAAATAACAACTGGCAAATAAATTTGTGAATTTTGTCAAAATCTGTCAAAAACATGTACAATGAGAAAGAAATAAGAAATGATATACAGCCTATATAAATTAAGCCTATTTTTATTTTCCTCATTACCATAAGGCAACAAAAAAAAATACAGATATATTATAAAAATTTTAAATGGTAAATTGATATATTATTGTAAATGTATACATTATGGTAGTATTTGAATTTTTTCACACCTACATTTTATTTATGCAAATATAATTTCCTATGTTGGAGTTGGTGGTCAGTTACCGGGTAACTTTTCTTGTAATTGTAAAATAATGCATGGTTGAAATTACAAACAGTGATTTATTTATTTATTGATGATATGAGTTAAATCAATTCAAGGAGACATAAATGGTCTACTAAGAAAATTAGCTAATAACTTATGAATGAGAGAAATTAGACATATGTTTTGGGGTGAACTTTCCTTTTATTAACTCTTAATTCAGTCCATTCGTTAGACTAAATCATTCGGGCTCGAACCCCAAATGTTTTGTTCTAGTGACACCTCAGCTTTATGCCAAGCACTCTGTCACTGTTTGGCAAGCAGTAACGCATCCTACGAGGAAGAAACATTTGAACAGAAGAAAACAGGCCTGATCACAGTGTGGAACAGATGTGTGGTGGGAAAGGAAGCCACCTATATATTTGGGAGATTGATTGCTGAAACTGGGGCAATTATTCCATAGGAGGGAGGAACTAACTCTTGTCTTGTTGCATTAAGAATGATAACGATGGGTTAAACCCTGAGAACTTTCTCCTCTTCCCCCATGGCAAAGTGGACTGGGGACTTGTAGTGTTGCCCCCGCCCCCGCAGATTAAGCCTCTGTCTGTTTTGTCCCCGACACAAGAGTCGGTGGCATTCCATGGCAGCAAAGCTCTGAGGGCTGTCACATGGTGCAGATTAGCCAAACTAAGACCTCAATAGAATGCTCACTTTCCCCCCTCCACACACCACCATCCACACACCCATCTTATGCAGAACAGAGCGGAAAATAATAAGTCTTCCTACATCAAATGTTCCAAGTCTAGACACCAATATGAAGCGATTATCAATTGGTATGCAGAAGATTTGGGTTAATTGTTGCTTCGACAGTGGCACACATGAATATACATACAGAGCCGATGAGAGGCGGCTTTCTCACAGACGGGAGGGACAAGACGACATCAATCGTCTGTGATAAAGCCACTGTAACTGAAGATCCCAAAATTTTGGTCCCATCCCGTCATCCGACCCCTTCTCTATGCCTCTCAGTGCCCCAACTAATACAGACTAGGGGGTCTGGAAAAAATATTCAATCACAAATCTGCAGAATTGGACAGTTTGTGTTAATTAAAGCTCTAGCGGGTGTGGGCATGGAATAGGGTACCGTAGTCCCTGACCACCCCCTTCTGATTGCATTGATTTAGACAGTGGACATATGCTTTACACTTTTATACAAAATGTTCCTCCCTTCCTCCTCCATTCATTTACCTCATAAATACACATTGAACTTGATCAAGATGAAGCTTTGTGACACTTGTTCTTAGGTTATTGTCTACTGCTCTGTGCACAGACCTCAGTGCCAGTTCTGAAATTAAAGATACTTTACTGCCAAAGAATTTTAGTATGATGTTCCATCAGCATCGGCAGGAATTTGTAGGCATGAGAACCGGTAAAGTAACCAAAAGTCATGAAAATCATAAACAAGAACTGGTTCTTGGTTCCCAACCCTAGAGCGTGTCTCAATCTGCTGCCTAATTCAGTCAGGGCAAAATAGTTTCAATGTACTGAAACATTCGCTCCCTAAAAATTTACAGAATTCGCCATAATGCCATGGAGCATTTTTACTCACTATAACTAGGTTGCCATCCAAGTTTTTTTTTTTTTCAAAAAAAGATTTAGTTAAATTATCGCTAATATTTTTCCATTTAACTCTAGCACATAAAATGTGGTACTTCAAATGTCACGAAAAACTGGTTTGAAAACACTTTTTGAAGAGAAAATTTGCATTAATGCAAAAATGTAGTGTAACATGACAGAATTTACCCCAATCGTTAGCCTGTGTTAATCATAACCACAAGGTATATACATCCTTAAAATCCAATTTATTGAACGTGATTGATGTTAACGGCTTATAGACCCGATGCTACAAACATAACACTTCCAGGAATGCCAACACAAATATTTCGTATCATGCACATGGACAAGTTTACAGAGAACAAATTAATAGCCACTGTTTGCGATTAATTTAATCCATCCGTTTATTTCTTAAATGAGCTTTTCTGCACCATTCCAAAATAATAGACGGCACTCATGGAAAACAAAAAAACATATCATTTCATGATGTTTTAAATAAAAAATAAATACACAATACTACTACTTTTTTAAACACATTTTTAAAAATGTTTAGCTTACTTTTGAAAAAATGCCTGTCAAATTCCCTGTATTAAATTAAATGAATTTGCCTAACAAATGAATTAAGCATTTAATAAAATAATTAATTACCAAACAAAACAAAAACAAATTTTTTTTTGACCTAGGCAATACATGCCTTTTCTTTACACAAATTTAAATTAGCCTGACCCTGATCTGTAGGTGAAAACAGTCGGCTGAATGACTCTCAGAATATTCTACACTTTTTTCAAGACTAGATAAAACTATTTGTACAGTGCTGAGTTCACTTTCAGAAAATTAGCTTTTGAACATTTTATAATGTTTAAATATTTTAAATCTAACCCTCTTTACATCGGATCATCATGTTTATTTGTTATATATTTCATCCATAATGTGCATTAAAAGGAAATCTTTCATTTGACTAACTGCTCCCCCAGTTCTTTGCCAGGGCAACTGAAGGGGTATCTGAACCAAGCAAATTAACTGAAAACCTCACTGAAATAATGGCCGAATTGTTGTTTCAACCCCATCAACATGGTGAATGATTGTGTGTATCAAAGGAGAAATATTTATCCTAGTCTCTTGCACACATTTCACATTTTTTATTAATCAAAGATCCATTTTGCCAACTAATGCCACTGTAAAAACAAACTGTGATTTGTCCACACTTTTTAGGGTTAGATTGGCATAATTTAGGGTTGACGTGGCATCTTCGCTACAACTCCTTTTGGCACATGTGATATATCCATAGCCTGCTAACAACCTTGGGTTAGTTCGGCTAGTAGTCACTGTTGATCTGACCTGTGGATCCACTGACTGCTAGTTAAAAAGGCAGGCTAAGCTTCATCTCTCCCTTTCAAAGAGAAAAGGCAGAGGCAGAAGGAGAGGCGGAGGTTAAAGTTAATTTATGAAGAGGTTAACTTCATGGAGACAATTGTGAATGACATTTATTCATATTTTCTAAAGGAGATGAAGCATATTGATATTACATGTTCTAATTATGTTTACAGTTCACATTAGGCTGATGTATATTTGCTCGGTACTTCAGTACTGAAGCCTATTTGAAGTCAATAAAAATTCCACCTTGAAAAAAATATGCACCCCCATCCGACCTCTTGCCCCCTTGTTTAGAACCAGAATCCAGAATCGGTCTGTCTTCGACGGCCAAAGGTGGTCAGCGCAGACCACAACGATCTGCCCAGGTCTGTCGGTCCTGGGCGAGTCCCATCCAATTGTGTCCCAGATCTTGTCGTAGCGAGTCGCGCCATCGTGTTGCAGGGCGCCCGCGTGGCCGCTTGATGTCGATCGGCAACCAGACGGTGACTTCGCGTGTCCATCTTTCGTCCGTCCGCCGCGATCAGGTGCCCAGCCCAGCGCTTCTTGGCCTTGTTGGCCAGGTCCACCGCGTCGGCCACCCTGGTCATGGCCCGCAGCTGCTCGTTGCGGACGTGGTCGATCCTTTTAACCCCGACCATGCGGCGCTCGATTGCGCGTTCAGTCACGGCCAGCTTTTGTCGGTCGGCCGCCGTCGCTGCCCAGGTCTCGGCCCCGTAGAGCATGGCCGGCAGGACGGTGCTGTTGAATAGGGCGGCCCTGATGTCCGGGTCGATGGCTCTGTTGGTGGCCATCTCGGCAATTGAGCCAAAGCTGACCCAGGCGGCTCGGCGTCATCGTGCCAGTTCTCGACCAACAAATAGAATTCAAATGCTCAATATTGGAGTTTTTCTTATTTTTTTTTATTTTTTTATTTACTTTGATAATTTTGTGTTGTAAGACGTTATAGTTATTTAGCCCAGTGGTTCTAAACAGTCGAGAACTGTTTAGAACCTGTTTAGTTATGTCAAATTTTTTGAACATGTCATTTTTTTTCTAAAATGAATCGCACTGATTTAACGCATTAAATCGACATAAAAAAAAATCAGTATACAGTATAGTCCTGAAATGTTGCATCTTTACTTTGCAGATGAGACAAGAGTGAGGGCAGATGAGAACAGCAGGCCAATTAAAGACCTAGAGAAGCAGCATGCAGGGGCAACTGGTTGGACCATTACTGATTTAGGAGACCCAGACGCAGGCCCTCGCTCAATATCCCCTCGAATTATTTGGATTGCAAAATAGGGCCTTTTAACACAAGTGGTTTGAAATCTTTGATTGGCCTGAATTGAGACCAGGAAAAACACAGAAAGGCAACAAATAGTACAATATGATTGAAACACGAGGAAAGAGAGACAGAGTCAATAAATAGATGGAGACACCAGGAAAGACACAGAGACAGACAACAATTAGTAAAATATGATGTAGACAAAGAGTGTTGAGTGCATTAACAGAAAAGGGTAGATACAGGAGTTGTTACTGAAATGGTATAAAGTGTTCTTCCAAAACAAGCAATTTGTCAGTAATGCATTTAACTGTAATTTGTGCTTGGTGTGCGGTGGGTTGGTGTCTGGGCTAAGCCCCTAGTCTCTTCAAACTCTAAAAATGCCCCTGCTCCAAACTTCAAGAAAAAAGTTCCGTTTCAGGCTGCATATGATGTTTGGACCACTCAGCATGGTTGGTAGACATGGTATAATGATAATCAGTACATAGATTCAGACTTTCATAATGCTACATTTTATTTTAACATGATTGGCAGTGATTGAAAGATGCTGGCAATTACTTTGAATAAGTAATGCTAATTTCTTAAAATGCTTAAGCACTAGCTATCACTTGTTTGTTTGACTGTGCAAAATCAGAATCAGAATCAGAATCAGCTTTATTGCCAAGTATGCTTACACATACAAGGAATTTGTCTAGGTGACAGGAGCTTCCAGTCAACAACAATACAAACAATACCAAAAACAGCAGCAAGACATAGGTAATTAAAAACAAAAAAAGAACACAAAAGAACACAAAATAAATAATTATACATATACGTACATACTCACCTTCATACATACCCACATACACACACGTAGTGCGTGTGCATTGAGAATTGAGATCATTGAGAGCATTGAGAATTTGTTGCCAAAGTAGAAAAACATTATAGCATAAAAGTAAATTCAAGTTAAATAATTTTTTTAGTTTGTGCTTTTCCCAATATTGTTCCAATGTGGCTTTACAGAAAATCAGCTGTAATGTGTGTAACAAAGAAGGTATTTGGCTGAGGGCACATACCCAATAAACACTAGTATAGAGTGATCATTGTTTTAGAATATGAGTAATCATCATCGATCGCTTCTCATAAATGTTCAGTACTCACTGATTGCGAACAGTTATGAGACTGTTGAAAACACAAGCTGTTTCCCAGTGATGCACTATACACTGGGCTCAGATGCACAGGTAATAGTGCAGAAGTGTGCACTCTGAAGTGCAGTGCACACAGACATTGTGTTTGTTTAATGAAATCATAGTCTTTTGCCGTTTAATAATAACATTAGGCCATTAACTGATTTATTTTATCAGTCTCCAAATTTAAGACCTCTTTATATGATAACTAATAATTTTGTTATACCATTTAAGATATCTAAGACATTTTACAGTGTGGCCTTAAAATTTCTTAAAATTCAGTTTTAAAAATTTAAGACCAAAATAAACATTTTAAATGTGTTATAAAATTTATTTTAAAATAGCTTCATGTTGATTTTATTTGAGATTTTAATTAATTTCACCCTCTTTCCAAAGAATCTTGGTTTTATGCCTTTATTGTTTAAATAAACGGGAAACAGTGCAACTCTTTTTGAGAAATACACCTCCTACACTACTGGAAACAGTGAAAGGTCAGACTATTTCTTCAGCTGCACATAATCACTGTACATTTTCCTCTGCTACTGTCCCTTCTAGTCAAGCAAGGCTGTTCTCAATCCCCAGTGTACTTTTTGACATCTTTCTTCTCTCCATTCTCTCCAAGTTTGATAGTATTCCTCCACAGTCTCTGTCCATCCTGGAGTTCCTCTGGAGCCTGTTGAAACCCTGTTTATTTTCAGCATAAATGAAAACTAAAACTAAAATTCTTTATCTTAACTCCAAAACTAAGTAAAATAAAAATGATCTCAAATTAATTTCAATTTTAGTTTAGTTTTAGCTTTAGTTTTGGGAAAAGTAGGACACTTTTGGAAATTGTTCATATCTTGACACTTTTAATTATGATCCAAAAACACATAACCTGACATTATACCTATGAAGAAAGCTTAGGATGTCTTCTACCTTAGACTAAAGTAAAAACGAAGAAATTAATATGAGAAGTAGAACTTTTGAAGACCCTATTTTGACCAAATGCCAGAGGAAAAATGATTCTATAGAAAATATACACAAAGTATATCTCATCCAAGGCTGTTCGCCCAATCAGAACCAAACCAGTGCAGAAAGATTCTCTGGAATCAAAATATTAATAATTATAAAAAAAAAAAAATTAACTTTCGATTCATCATCGCAAAGGTATGCCAGAACATATGTAGGGGGTGTGGTTTACTATCACTGTTCGAACTCGAACTTTTTTTTGTTTTTCTCCCCAATTTGGAATGCCCAATTTCCATTGCACTCTAAGTCCTCGTGGTGGTGTAGTGACTCGCCTCAATCTTGGTGGCAGAGGATAAATCTTAGTTGACACTGCGTCTGAGACCGTCAATCCATGCATCTTATTATGTGGCTTGTTGCGCACGTTACCGCGGAGACATGTGTGGAGAATTCACGCTATTCTCCGCAGCATCCACACACAACTCACCACGCACCGCACCGAGAGAGAAGAACATTATAGTGACAACGAGGAGGTTACCCCATGTGACTCTCCCCTCCCTAGCAACCAGGTCAATTTGGTTGCTTAGGAGACCTGGCTGGAGTCACTCAGCACGCCCTGGATTTGAACTCGCTACTCCAGTTGTGGTAGTCAGCGTCTTTACTCGCTGAGCTACCCAGGCCCCGACTGTTAGAATTCTTGAACGGATACATTAAAATAAAATAAAATAAATTTGGAATGACAGATTGATATAAAATATAAATAATAACTAAATTAATAATCTAAAACTATAATAATACTGCTATCCTTTTCATGCAATCCATTCCTTCCGACTCAAGCTGCTTTGTGACTGTGCTGGCCAAAGCTGCAGCATCTGGCTTTCTTTTAGCTCATTGAGTTTAGCGCTCAAGTCCAAAAGACCCGGTGAGAGCCTGTGCAGTTCTACTGCTGCTGAGCTCATGGGCAAACCGAGGAGAGCGCTGTGACATCCGTAAATCACACCACTGCAAGAAAAACAAGCCTTTTCCCGGGTACTCTCTGTCACCACAGAAGGCCCTGATTTGCACTTTGGTAGTGGAGCAGTGTTCTTAAAACCCTTCTAAAGTCATATTAGTGATGTGTGCTTATGCAGCGAGAGTCTATAAAGTCAGGCAGGGCTCATATAGGTAGACGAATGGCAGCGATCTGCTTGGATCAGGGATACGGTGGGTGTGTTAAGGGCAATATGGTAGAGGATGTGAGGGCTTTGTCTCACATTGGGTATATTTCTGTGGCAAGCTTTAATGATGGCCTCTTTGGCAGTTGACCCATTTCTCCCCCTGTAAAAGCTGGCATACTCAGTCCTCATGGACAAATCGAATACATTGTCCCTGCTTACTGCATGGTAATCATAATACTTTATGTCCTTGGGAAATGAGATTACAAAAGCCCGATTTAAAACAAACTCAACCAGGGCAGTTGCGGCTGACCCTAAGATTAAAACAAATGACACTATATACACGATTGTGGCACTGAACCTTGCTGTTAAAGGCAGTTTCACATTTCCAGCTTCATATGTGTGAAAAGTGTAAACACAAATGGATGATGAATCTGTGCCACACACACAATATGGAGCTAAATCAATGCTTGGTTGCCATATTCATGTTGTAGTGTGAAAGTCAAGTCAAGTCAAGTCATATTTATTTGTATAGCAAGCCAAAGGCAACTGTGGCAAGAAGCACAAAACTCCATAATATGTCCTGTATATAAAAGAGAAAAATAACCTTGGGAGAAAGCAGGCTCACCAGGGGGACCAGTTCCCCTCAGGCTGTACAGCATAAATACAATGCCAATATTAGTTATCTATGTGTAGTAAAAGTCTTGTTTTATGTAAGTAAACTGAGTAGATGTTGTTGGCCAGTGTTTAAACTAAAGGATTTTATACAAACTCAAATACTAATGATTACGTGTCTATGAATTTCGTCCCAAATTGTTTGCAGAAGTGCACATTGATGCAATGTCATTTCATTTAGTTTAAAAAGACTAAAAGTTAGAAAAACAAAATGATCAGATAGATAGAGAGATAGAAAGACAGACCAGGCTGACTGATAGATTGTGACAGTTGGTTCTGGATGGATGGATGGATGGATGGATGGGAGCAGAGAGCTGCCTCCAATTTGTCAGCAGGGTTCCCACCAATATATTGGTGACCAATATATTTCCATGATTTGTTAATGACTTTTCAAGTAGTTTGTTATTATTGGAAACTGATTTTTAGAAATCGTTTTAATTCAGACTGATTCACTACTGAATCATACAGACCGATTTGTAAAGCTTTTTAATCAATTAACTGAAAAGAACTGACTCAAAAGAAGGATTCCAAGCAAGTTCTACCTCAAAACATTTAAAGTACACTACATGGCCAAAAGTACATGGACAGCCCCTTCAAAATAACAAGTTTTGCTAGGCCTCTTAATTCCAGTGAATACAAATCATAATGCTATGGCAAACAACAACTTTCTAGAAAATCGTGTGCTTTCAACATTAGGAAAAGTTTGGGGAGGGCATTTTTCTGGTCCAGTATGAAAATGCCCTTGTGCACAAAGTGAGGTCCATTCACACCATAAGTCTGGTGTGAAATAACTTGATTGACCTGCAGAATGCCCAGACCTAAAGCCCTTGAACACTTTTGGGATGAAATAGAACAGCAACTGGAATTGGCCATTTTCCAAAATGTAGTGGAAAGCTTTCCAAGAAGAGATGTTGCTTCCAAAACCTATAGCTTTGACATTAAATCTTCAATAAGCACACATGGTGTGATGTTCAGTTGTCCATGTACTTTGGGAAATTTCCAAAAGACATTTCCATGATTTTTCCATTACATTTAAGACTATTAATTTCCATAACTTTTCCAGGCCTGGAAAACACCATTTTAAAATGTTATACGATGTATTATTATGCTTGAGACTATGTATTAGTATGCTTTAGACATCCCGTGCCTCCCTGTCTGTTTGTTATGGGTCTAGTTCTCATCGTAAATCTGCCATGGGAACCAACAAGTGCCACATTTTAACATGGTTAGAAAATGCGCATTACTAAACACGACAATAATGACACGCATGCATTACTCATGCATATGCATGGACTAAACAAACACAAACAAGCTCACAACTGTCACATTCGATTATGGCCGAAAAACAGGAAAGCCCCATTCCTCTCCCCAACCAGACGTACTCTGAAGTATGGCAAAATATGCACACTCAGTTTTACATTTACATTTACATTTATGCATTTGGCAGACGCTTTTATCCAAAGCGACTTACAGTGCACTTATTACAGGGACAATCCCCCTGGAGCAACCTGGAGTTAAGTGCCTTGCTCAAGGACACAATGGTGGTGGCTGTGGGGTTAGAACCTGTGACCTTCTGATTCTGATCAAGCTGCTTAGATGAAGACTTTTTTAGTCTCTTCTTTAACGGCATGAATCTCCATTCACCTTGACCTTTAAACTGAAAGGCCAAATTATACAAGTTCTTGGGAAACATCTTTTTGGAGGCAGATTTAGGGAAATTGCTGTTTGTCTGTGAAAGTTTGTGAGATTTTGAGAGAATGAGCATGCAGACATCCACTGGCTGAAGAAATATCCAGTACCACACACTAGGCAACTCAGAAAACTACAGAGAATAGAATAGAATAGTGATATTCCAAACCCTCCTCACGTGGACTGGAAAACCTGACGGGACTGACAGATGCATCCAGTGATCTTTTTGCAACAGTTCTCTCGAGCTTGCCTGGGGGAAGAAAGGGAAGGGACATTTTCTGTGAGTGTCAGGGAAGTGAAAGCTGTCAACACATGCAGCACTGCACTCTCAGGATTGTAGCGATGATGTCAAAGGCTGCTGATTCTTTTGTAACAGTGGTGTAAGGGGGAGTCCACAGCATTGACACCACACCACTGATCTCACATCATTTTTTAAACCTTCTCAGACAGGAAACTGTGTAAATATCTGACGTGCCTCGGAAATATTACAAATATCCCGTTTTCTTACAGTGTGTGAACACTAGTATATATTATAATATTTTGCATTATTTTCTTATTTAATTTAATAATAAAAAAAAATTAAAAAAATAAAATACAAATTATTTTATCAGCATGATAATTTGAGTGAAAAGTTTAATTGGAAATTGTGAGGGTTTCTTTGTATTTGGTATGTCCTCCTTTTGCTTTAATGAGCGCATGCACTCAAGCTGGCATTAAAAAAAACCTGATAATCATGTTATTCAGCATGATTTGAGAATATTCCAAATAGTATCTGGTGTAGAGCAAGAAAATGTCACATATTTTCTTACATTTGATTGTGACCATAGATTTTAATATGTCTTCTTCATTGTATGTCAAATCTTTTCTTAATTTAGAATTTTTCAAAATACTAAAACATACAGTTTTAATTTAAACAAATCCAAAATTTTCAATGGGGTTTCAAACTATTGAATCCCACTGTATGCTTATCAATTAGGGCTGTCGCTTTAAAATTCAGTGTAATTAATTATATAAAAATATATGTAAAATATAATACCTCAATTAATTACCATAGTAAAAAGGACAACACTCCCACAGGACAGCTAAACAAACCACATAATGCAGGGATCTCCAGAAGCATTTTTCAACTCAATTGCACACAACAGGCGAAAACAAGTCAGGAAATCTGTGCGAGAATTCGGTCACACACACACACACCCGACAGCTTAGACTGAAGTGACCGAACCTCAGCACAACATGAAGACAGCTTGCGGACCCAGGCACACAACGCGAGTGCAATGCGCACCCAACAAAATATTATCTGCCAATATGACTTAAGCACGATGCACCTAGATCAATAACAGAGAGACATGGAGCACGAGTGTAAGGATCCTGACACAGACCAAAACCAAGCCAGACAGGAAGTCAGGATCCAGCCACCGTGCTCCCGACACGAAACAAGACAGAACGAAGGGTGCACGGCAGGGAATACAACTGAAACCAAGTGCTTACTCAAAGACAGACAACGTAACATAAGACAGACATGGGACGATAAGCCACGGCCCTGTCAGACAAAAACCCAGACTAACAGATTGACAGGACCGTGACACCACTTTGTGTGTTGTCAAATAATTATATATGTGTGTTTGTATATACATATATATATATGTATATATACACACACACACACACACACACATACACAGAAAAGATGCTTTGTGCTCTAATTCAAAGCAGATAATTTCAAATAATTATAGGTCCAATCACTAATTCCCAGTTTATAATGGAAGCAGAAAGTAAACAGACAAGAAACAGATGGAGGCGAGACTTTCCTGAAATACATTTTTAATAAGGAAATAATAGGTATTTTTGGAAACAGCCTGCAAAATAAACTTATGTGAACATTTAAGGCATTGTATGACCATATTCTTACTGTTGACATCAATCTCTGACTATGCCCAGTGTTGGCTCCCTAAGGCCAGCGTTTCTGGGACAGCCCCTGGCTGGGATGCGAGTTGCCATCTTCCAAGGCTAAAAACAGCCTCCTCCACCCACACCTTGCGCAATGATCTTTGCATATAACCTATCCAAATCACCAGCCAGATTCCTATTTGACTGGAAAATAAACATAACCTAGAAATCGAACCGGTGTTGGCTTCCAGGCCCCATAAATTGGACAAATTGCAAAGAATATGATTTGGAAGGTTTGGGTCCCAGCTACAGGCTGATTATGTGATCAGTGCTGAGCCCCAATCAAAAAGAAAAGCAGAGTTCCAGAGCTGTCAGACTCCAGTTCCTGTTAAACCTGTTCTCTCCCACGTATGATGTAGTCATTATAAAATACTGTAACCAGAAAGCACATTACCTGACATAGAAATTTAGCTCACATCTCTGTACATTACAACTCTGAACACATTACGGATATTTAATGAAATACTACGTCTGAATCAATGTTGACAGAAGTTGACTAAAAGTAGCAACGCCACAGACTTAACTACAATTATCAGTAGCATGACAGTAGCTCAGCTATTTTCACAATAGTGTCGCTTTTCCAGTAATCATCTACATTTTCCAAAGAGTAGTGTTGCAGTATTACAAAACACTAAGTTGTTTGTATTGTATTGTGAACACAGCAATGAAGCTGAGGGAGTAATCAAACATACTCATCTAAACCATCCTCTCTATCTCATATTCATCCTCTCGGATTCACTGAGAAAAGTGAATCCGTTTTTTTCAGAGTTCACATGAACTAGTTCATATAAAGGTAATTTGTCTTCTTTTTTAAGTTAAATATTTAGTTAATTGCTGCTGTTTATCACCGTGTTTTGATTCATTTATATAAAATTGTGTGTTTTCTAGTTTTGTTAGTGTATTTTATGAATACATTCATGTTCAATTTAATGTTGTCACTTTATTTTTTCAACCCTTTAAAATGAACAATGGTTTTACTACAGTAATATTGTAGTAACAATGACTGTTCTAACCATGTTTAATTATGTGACTATGGTTTAACTACAAATACCATATTTCAATTATGGTTACTGTATTAAAACCATGGCTAATTTCCGTAAGGGAATGTTATCAGAACTTCTGACTGAAGAATTAAATAATATAATGTGATTGTTATTCATTTATTTAAATAGATTCAATGCAGTTAGGTTCTTTTTGTTTATAGCTTGTAGTGTAGCTAGCTACTTTTTCAAACAGTTGTTTGAAAGGAATAGTCCACTCAAAAAAATTCTCTCATCATTTACTCACTCTCATACCATCCAAGATGTGTATGACTTTCTTTCTTCTGCAGAACAAAGACAAAGATTTTTAGAAGAATATCTCAGCTCTGTAGGTCCATACAATACAAGTGAATGGTGACAACAAAAAAAGAAAACAATCAAGTCAGCAGAAACATAATCTATTAAACTCCAGTGGTTAAATCAATGTCTTCTGAAGAGATCCTGTCAGTTTTGGGTGAGAACAAGGAGACAATTGTCAAGATATACAACGAAAAAGGTTACATTTTGGTCTGTTCTTACCCAAAACCAACTAGATCACATCAGAAGACACTAATTTAACCACTGGAGTTGAATAGACTATGTTTCCGCTGACTTGATCTGCTTTTTGGAGCTTCAAAGGCCTGGCCAGTATTCACTTGTATTGTAAGAAACTACAGAGCTGATATATTCTTCAAAAAATCTTCATTTGTGTTCAAGAACGTCATACACATCTTAGATGGCATAAGGGTGAGTAAATGATGAGACAATTTTCATTTTTTTGTGAACTAACCCTTCAACTACTAAGTTACAGGCAGCTTGTTGTTTTGGGAAGCTAAAGCTTTCCCAGCACTACACTGTATATATAGCTAAATAAATTAGATGAAAATACAAACTGATACTGAACCTCTGCTTTCTAATTTTGGGGGCCATTGCCAAATTTTATTGACCACTCACCAACATGAGCACCACAGCTCAATATTCCTGGAGTATGTGTGTTAACCACCAACTCATAGCTCTGACTTGATAACTCATGGAAGAGAGTCAAATTGTCCCCCATGCAGAAAAGATCAGCCTAGAGCAGCTTAAATTTCCATGCTGTTCATTCTGCACAGGGTCACACACCCTCATCAGAGACAATTGCACTAAAACAGTAGGCGCCAAAGAATTTCAAAAGGTGAATGGTGTCCATTTTTATATTGTGATTGTGTGCCATTAAATAAATGAATTTACAGGATTCTGCATCATAAAATAATATATTTTTTTTGGGGAGACACTTATTGTTGGTATGGCATTTTTTGTCTTTATTTTTGGGGTCATATCAAATAGCATGCTGCATGCAGACAGGAGCCTGACAGATTCATCATGCCAGAAGATGCAGCATGCAGTTTTGCTTTGGCTAGCTGTGCATGCAACATTTCTCACACCGACAATGCCACATCCACCTGTAGAAAGGTTTAATGTCTTCCCAGGCAGTACGAGGAAGCAATTACCAGATTAAAAAGAGAAACCTGCATAGCATACAATCATTTATCCTGTATTGTATGCATAAAAACAAAGCTTTGCTTGTCTGCTAGGCAGAGTTTGTCATAGCAATAAATAGAGTTGTACTGACTGAATTCCCATGGTGTTCTTTCACCTGCGGACCATACATGTAGCTGCACCTGACGAATCAGGTAGAACTCTGTCAGAATGTGAGAGAAACCTTCAAGACTCCTCTGGGACAAAGACACAGTTCAGCAGGGCAGAGTGGACTCTGGGATATGGTGTCTTTCCCATAGCGAACAAAAGCATGCGGCAACTGAAGCTAAAGGTGCAAGGATCAGTTACATCTTTAACAAGTACCTTAATATGCAGAATTACTCAGCACTAAACCATCAGCATCGCCAAAAAAAATAGTAAATAATGCAGAGATTGTTTGAATCTGAGAAGCATCATCCGTTTTCTCAGACAACAATAAGATTACAAATATCTGCATCCATACATCAATCTGCACAAGAAACCTTGAGAACATTGGCTGTTTTGTTCTCTCCTCTCTCTGAGGGCCCAGCATTTGCTTAAAGCAGAACAATACCATCCATTCCTGGTGATAAGGCCTTCTGTAATCGGACAGAATCAGAGAGACCAATCCAAACTCCTCCCTGCTCAGCTTGCAGATATTCTGAAGAGATAATGCCTCGCAATCTCTTCCGTTAGCATTCAGCTCAAACATGAAGCAAATTTTTTTGTCAAATTTTCTTCCTGTGAGTTCCACTCAGAGTTTGTTAAATATGTTGTCAGAAGTAGGCTGAATTTTGCCCACAGACATTCCCTTAAAGCTTTTTGTGGGAATTATAAACTTGTGTGATCAGTCGACTGTGTGGTTTAGTCACAAGTTTTGTCTTAGTAACTGTAACATATGGATGGCACAGGTATGTGTTTGCGGTACATTTACCTGACAGCTGTCTGTAAGAGTGAGTATGTGAAGATAAACTCAACATTCAGCTTTGCCTATTATTAAAGAAAACATTCCAGTCGCCATGGAGATGTCTGCTGGAGGTGATGATGGATCTTTGTTGAGGCAAAATTCCTCATAACTGAGAACCTCTCTCTCTCTGTTCATACTTGGCACACTTTCAGTCACTCTCTCTCTTTTGCAAAGACAGGCAAAAGCAGGTAGGGCAGCCTCGTGTTTCAGGACCCACCCTCACCTCTAACTTCCTGTTGCACGTATGCCTGTTGGCACTACAGAAAATTCCTCACATTGTATGCAACACATCCATCAAGGTTTCAACCAATATTGCATGTGAATAAACCCTATGGTAGTGAAATCCTGTCCACCATATTGGAAATGTCAAGAGCTGTCCTTAAACACATGACATTTAATTGACAGTTGCAGTCTTTTCAAGCCAATTTTCAATTTTCAGAATATGTTTTGCTATAAACATTGGAAAATATTGTAGATGATATACAAATTCTAAACTAAACAGAGGATTGGTAAAATTCTCTTAAATAATACATAAAAATAATGTTGATCATCAGAGCATTGCCTGATGCTTGAAGCTTCAAATTAAAGTGGTGGACTAGTGATCATAAACGCAACGCATATGTCATAAGCAAAAATTAATCTGGTTACACAAACATCTGTAACATATGTGATCATTCACATATACCCCTTTTCCACCAAAATTGTGCTTGCTCTCGTGCCAGAGCCTGCGCTTGGTAATATGGAGCCTATAGCAAACTGGACCACTTTTCCACTGGCTTGAGGACTGAAAAGTGACGCGATGGTAGTTTTACTTGACCACAACTAAGCATGGTACACTGTGTTTGTATACAGCTTTTTCTCCTGTTTTTGAGGACATACAGTGCATTCAGAAAGTATTCAGATAAGTGGTGAATGAGTTCCACCTGTGTGGCACACCAGTCTTGTGTTCCAGCGAGGGGCAGTGGGAGTATTTGAGGAGAGGATACGTAGCAGATGGAGGGAGAGAGAGAGAGAGACGCATGAGCAATGTGTTTGTGTGTCACATTATGTCGAACTTATCTGTTGAAAAGCAGCATGTGTATTGAATGTTACGGCTGAAAAGTGTATGGTCAATAAATGACTACGTGTTGTTTCAAGCCGGTCCCAGTTTCCTCCTTTGTCATTCTTGATTCCTTTACATTGGCGCCGAATACCCAAGGAGGAGGAAGGATGCACCATCAAGGAGTCGTTGCCGCTGACTGAGTATCATGATGCTCAGTGGAGTGCTCGATCCGGTGGTGCTGGAGCACTGCGTCAACCGGCAACCGAAAGGGATGTATGAGGGGTCCAGTGCCATCACCCAGCATTGCGGACCGAAGCAGTACAGTGAGTGGAGCAGAGCGGCATCTGGGTAGAGCGAGGCTGGGAGGATAAGTGGTGAATGAGTTCCACCTAAAAAGCAGTATGTGCGTTGAATGTTATGGCTGAAAAGCCTTATTGTGTGACACTGAAATGTGTATGTTCAATAAATGTCTATGTGTTGTGAGAAGCCAGTCCCAGCTTCCTCCTTTGCCATCCTTGAATTATTACACAAACTTAAGCGCTATTTTAAGTCATACAAGTCACATCGTAACATGGTCACATGACACAACATGACAATCCAACTCCCACAATACATACCAACACCTACCACAATACAAAATATAAGTGATACAAAGCGGTCCCTTTTAAACTTTTCCAGAGGCTCCTGGGGCATATGGTGTGACCGCTTCAGCACTGGCTTCAGACTCAAGTCGCTGCGCACCACTCACATCCCCAGCGACCTCAATGTGGTAGCGAACGTGCTGTCACGACAACGTTGGCCCGGTGGAGAGTGGAGGCAATCGTTTGGGAACGATTCGGCAAGACCCAGGTAGACCTGTTTGCCTCCCGAGAGATCTACCACTGCCCACTCTGGTATGCCGCTGGCACACAGCTGGCCCTCGGTGCTGCGCAAGTATGCATTTTCCCCAGTGAGCCTTCTTGCACTCCACCCCATACGGGCCCGAGCACCCTTAATAAGGAGTGTTGCGTCCTCGTGGGCACTGGCCAGAGGCACCTGCCTGGCAGACATATGTAGAGCAGCGGGTTGGGCAACACCTAATACCTTTGCGAGATTTTACAATCTCAGGGTTGAGTCAGTATCATCCCGTGTTTTCTCAGGTCTGAGCCAGTAGAACTCGGTAACACGCTGACAGACTAGCCAGGTGGATCGCTTGAACCTAGCGCCCTTTCCCTTTCTCTCCCAGGAGATCCCATTCATTCAGATCCCTGGATAACTCCTCCCTAGCCCTATGGGTCCGCAATTCAGTGGAGGACTCCTGCGTGGACTCCTCCTGTGTGTATTTTCCTATGTGTATTTTCGCGGTACGGTCCCCTTATGAGTGGACCCGTGTCTCCCTTAGGCAGTTCCAGCTGCCCTCCGGTTGCCGTGTTGTAGCAACTCCCCCCTCTTTGAGGCTGGATCTACCACCGCGCCATTTTTCCACATGTGACCTGAGTGGCCCGTGTGATGTATTTCGCCACTTTTACCTCCCTCTTCCTGGGCAGGGTCTTTTCCCCCTGAAAGAATAGGAAACTGGGTAAGACCCCCTTCCCACGATGCGTATTAGGGCCCCAGCCATTTGGCTCTATGCGAGAAACATAGAGAGAATAGAGGCTTGGCTAGGTTCGGCCCGTTATTGGGGAAGGCTACGTGCAGTCTGACACAACTGGTCACCTTTGCACTTGAAATACTTGCCTGCTCTTGTGACAGCAGTACACGTACACGGCTCAGTGCATGGCATGATTTAAATTGGACCCCTAGTGTCGCTTCTTCATCACAACGACGAAGGAGGCAACATATGGTGAACGTCTAGGTTACGTATGTAAACTCTGTAAACTCCTGATGGAGGTAACGAGATGTTGTGTCCTCCCGGCCACGAACTTGACTTATTTCCCCACTTTTATACCATATGTCCTGGGGCGGGGTATGCAAATACTGTCTGCCTAATTCTCATTCGCCTTTTTTCATAGATCAGAGGCATATTCGGCGCTCAAGAGAGACCCCTAATGTTGCTTCTTCGACACAAAGTCTCGTTCCCTCCATCAGGGAACGGAGGTTACATACGTAACCTAGACGTTTCCAAATATATCTATGCCTAACAAGTCAAAGAAAGCAAGATAGTTGATTTTCTTAATTTAGCCCTTTCTGTTATACACATTCCATGTAGTAAATCCAATTAGCTTCACATTGTAAGAGTATCTCCCCTCTTTAGTCGTGCTAGCTTGTGTATACCACAAAACTTCTAATCAGTTAAATTGTGTTTGGAATCAACAAAATGTCTATCCACTGGAGAGTGAATATCTGCCCTCCTTACAGCACTCCTGTGCTCATTGATGCACATTTTCAAATGACGATTGGTCTTATCTATGTATTGGAGGCCACATAGACACGTAACAAGGTAGATAACAAATGTATAAGATCAAGTGATGGTCTCTTTGCTTCTGTACGTCTGAGTTGTATTGTCATACTCCGAACAGGTCCTGCATGGAAAGAACCTGTAAGGTGAACTAATGTACTGTATTTTCTATCCTTTATAGAGGTGTCAGAGTTGACCAACTGATCCCTGATGTTATGACCTCTATATTAGCTGAACAGAGGAGGGTCTTTAAAAATTCTACTACCAATGTTGTCAGTGCAGAGGACATGGTAGTGCTTGTTGATAATCTACTGTCGGTAGGACAGCAAACAACAGAAATATTTTTAGATATCTTTGGATGTAACACTGTCGGTCCCAACCTTGCTTTCTCTAGTGCTTTGTCCAACCATTTGTGAGGTTATCCTCTCTGAAGAAATTGGTTAAACATCTTTTCTGCCTCCTCCACAAAGTCACTTTGTGCAGATTCGCCTAATATGGAGAAACTGTCTAAATGGAAACCCTTTCTTCAGGGGGGTATGATGAAAATCTTTGCATGGAGAATACTTTTGCAGTCCGTGGATTTTCTATATAATGTGGTGTACAGTGTGCTACCACTTACACAGACATACGTGTCTATAAAAATTATTTAGGAATCACTCGCTCCCCGACTGAACCAGGTATTCCTTCACATCACATTAGTAATGACTTCATTCATTTCTTTATTGATAAAATTTAAATCATCAGAAATAAAATGTATATTATGCAATCATCTGTGACAGTACCTCAGAAAACAGTGTCTCATAATTTTCCTCATGAGACACTTCAATCCTTTGCTGTCATAGGTCATTGGCATGGCCAAGCGACGTCTGTAGAGCATGAGGCCCATATGGCAGCGTATTCACGGCTGATGAGCCCTATTCTTCTCTCTCCCTCTCTCTCTCTCTCCTCCCTCCCCCTCTCCTTCCCCCTTGTCCTGTGCCTATTCTTCAGAAATGGGGAATTATGATCCCAAAACTGGGTCCCCAGTCCCATGGACATTTTAATCCATTGGTTTTCCCTAACCCACTCCACTCTCCCACACAATCCACTGCCATGTGTGTGGGCATGAAGTCTGGGCCTATCTGCTGGAGCTACTGGGAACCTGGGCACTTCCAGGACCGATGCCCCGCGATGGAGGTGGAGACATTGGTCCAGATCCCTGACGTGCCACAGGCCTGTTGTAGGAGCATGCTGGATACCTTTTAGTATTAAGGGTGGTACAAGCCTTGTTAGATTCAGGCTATAATAAAACCTCCATTCACCAAAGCCTTGTTCAATCTGAGGCTTTGGATACAAGCCAGCAGGTGAAGGTAAGCTGTGTGCAATGGGATGTTCAAAATTACCCTTTAGTGATGGTCATTATTCAATTTTCAGGGACAAAAGTGTAGCATAGTATAGAGGCTGTGGTTAGTCTCTGCCTCTCCAATCTATTAATCTTGGGTATGAGTTGGCCAGAATTTACTACTTTATTAATGAGAATATGTGTGGACGGGTCCTGCAACAAAGTGTATAGGTGTGTGGTGTGTGATTCACTGGCTGGGGAGGGGCTGTCTACATCAACTCTATGTCAGGAGAACGTGTCCTGAGATGCAGGACACACAGACAAAGGAGGATATAACCCAATTGTTAATACCGCTGTTAAGTTCCTGCTTGGTGTCGTCTCCACTGCTACATGTCACGGAGTGACGATGACTAAATGCAGACATCACCTCAGTCGATTACAATGGATTTCAGAGGATGAGCTGATGTCAACTCCAACCATAAGACATGGGATATTTCATATGCCACTGCCGAACCATGGATTTAGAATAGACCTCACCTAAATGACCTGCCGGTTGAACTGCAATGCATGTCACTGATCTCTGCCAGCATCACCTTGGTCTAATGATGTACTACACTCTTAAAATGGAATGCATAGACTATCAATCAATTGCCAACAAAAACTTTCATCAGCCAACTAACAAAGGACAGTGCATCTATGTAAACTACTGCAGTTAATCCAGGATGGACTTCAAAGAAATTAGTCATTAATCTGACAGTTCATTCAAAATCTTTGTTTAAACACTGGCCCTTAACACTTACTTAGTTTAATCATTTGAAACTATGACTTGCATGGTACACAAATATCTAATATTGGCATTATATTCATGCTGTTTAGCCAGAGGGGAACTGGCCCCCACATTGAGCCTGGTTTCTCCCAAGGTTATTTTTCTCCATTAACCGATATCTTATGGAGTTTTGTGTTCAAAATTTACAATCATATTTATTCAAGACTTGCATGATTTTCTGTAAAGCTGCTTCGAAACTATGTGTTGTGAAAAGTGCTATACAAACAAACATGAATTTACTAGACTAAATTTGATGGTAGGGATAAGGTTCTCATTTCTGTGAATGCAGAGCCTGTCCACTCAAGCCATTTTGCATGACTGTGTTACGACTGATGTTTGCATAGATACACAACCAGAAACAAATGGGACTTCAAGTAGAACCAATGATGTCAATAAATGAAAGGCATTCAAAGGTTAGCTGCTTCATTGGTATGTTTACGCATATGTGCATATTTGTTTAGAGAGCAGCACGCATTCTGAACTCTGACATTTGAAGGCGGCCTGCTGTAGTACCTGATTTACTGCCTGCCTAATCCATGCAGTAAGAGAGATGGCAGAGAGAAGCATGACTCCTCTGCTCTCCCGGAGCCCGACTCACTTCAGTGGAAAAGATTACGTCCATGGCATTACATGTGGTTACACTTATGCAAGCAAAATAAAAGAAAGGCTTGAGAAATGAACATTTGTAGGGACATGATATTAAAAGGCCTGGATTTGGGGCAAATCCAGGGTTGTTTGTGGCACTCTATGGACTTTTTTAAAAACGTACTGCTAGGTGTGTGAGGTAGAGAACCGCCTCTCCAGCATCATGGTGCCAAGGAAAAGAGAACAGGATGTGCCACAGAATTGGAACAGCCTGTTCAATGTTAAGATAAAGTCCAACAACAGATGCTCAAAACATCACAATATATATTGTGCATAAAATACAATACATATGAAAAAAAAAAAAGTGTTGATGACTTTAGTATGGTAGGCTTTAGCACATCATCTAGTGGTATTTCCTAAGGGAATCATCACTATTATCATGTTAGAATCATCACATTATCACATAGAATTAGATATCTGAACAAACCCCTTACCCTAAGTATTAAACTTTGCAGCATAACTGGTTTTGGCTACAGATATGAATGATTGCAGGTGTGCTGCTTGTTGAGGAGAGTTATGCTCTTTTTAAGTGTTAAAGTGAACAGACTTATGGTTCGAAAATAATACCATAGACTTAGACCCATATCCATTGAAGAAGAGACCAGATCCTAATAGGGACAAAGGGACACATTTTATGGTGATTAATGGTTCCAAAAGCATTACCAATTTAACATGGTTTGGTTTAAAACAATTAAAAAATATTCCTGGCCTGGGTTTCTCAAGCACAGTTAGCTAACAGTGCACAACCATGCTGGTGGAACACCTTTATTATGTGGCGATTCACGATTGTTCATATGCTCAGTCTGTCCATTCTAATCTTGATTTTGCAGAACCACAAATGGGGTTGGGGTGGTGGGGACTAGAAAGAGTATCACAGAGTCCACTTGGCAAACTGGATCATGGACACTATATAACTATGGCTGCACAATTAATCAAAATAAAATCAAAATTGCAATAAGACCTTGTGCAATTATTAAAACACAAAGGGCTGCGATTTAATTAAATAAATAAATAGTCTGCCTGTGCTGCTGGCTTCAAAGTGTATGTACACTGATCTGTCCTTTCTGTATTGATTTACTGCATTATTGTGTTTTCAGTGGTTAAAGATTCTGAAGTTCTGTGCTCCACAACTCAATCTTGTGCTAAGAGTAACAGATGTGCTCCGTGTTCGGTGTTTATATGGTATTTAAAGCTTCACTTTAATTTCACTTTAGCATAATTCTAAATATGTTTGGCCGCTTCAAGTTAATACTGCATTCAAATATAAATTATAGACCCTAAGGCACAGGGTATTTTTAAACAGAGGTTTTTTGTTTTAACACAGCAAAATAAAAGCTTGACAGTTTAGAACTCCTTGATATAACAAGACCACATAGCAATGCCCCATGCAATTTAAGATTTTCTTACAGAAATATATTACTATTGTATAATAACGATAATAATAATTATCATCAATATAATATTGTATTACAATAACATAATATTCAAGTTTATAGGGTTCCAAAAACATGAATAGTGGGCTGAGACCCTATCACAAAGTGGATGAAAACCTTGGACAGGTACAATGTGAATAAGAAGATGACAGTGGTTGAGTTCCAAGTTGCATACTACCACACTATTCATACTATTTCAGCTATGGACCCATATGGCAGAAGTAGTAAGAGTAGTGTAAGTAGAGAGTGTCTACAAAGAGTGGCCAAGTCTAAGAATATAGGCAAAACATTACAAGATTTTTGTCCAAAGAAATTGCTTACCAGTTTGTTTGTTTGTTTGTTTTTAGTTTTTTTTTTTATCATATCGCAGTTTAAAACGCAATCACAATATTTTTCCAAATAAACGCTTTTTCTCAACCACAACATCCTAGCATCATTGTAATATTCTAAATGGAGCTCATGCAATGTTGAGCTGCACATTTCTTTGTTTTGCAGCAGTGTGGGTGATTTCTTCATTGTCATTGCTTTCAAGGTGACAGGGAAAAGATCTGAACACTGGTAAACAGAGACATGCCATTCTGTAAATGTTGGGCAATTTTCTCTGAGCAGTAATGAGGAGTGATCAAAGGAAGTATTGTTTTAAGTAATAGCAACTTTGAGCTCAAGTTACATTTCATGTGCATGGAAAAAATGTGTATCAACATGTCTCTCTATGTTTCTCTCTTATGTTTCATCCTATTTTTTCTCAAACTATGAAAAAATAAAATGACAGAAACTTCAACCAAGTGTTCTTGACCGTGAAATATATCACACTCACATCAATCACATAAAATGTCAAATAAAAATACAAAACATGTCAAATACACATTTTCTTGCCGAAGTCCTTGAACGCCTTCTCATCATTATTAAACATTTCTTTTCGGTGCGGATTTATCTCTGGCTGGCTCTGCAGCGGTGAATCGGGAGCAGCCAAAAACTCTCTCAGGAGCCACATAGAGCATTGGGCCTGCACTCTGCTGCGATTCTATCTCACATTGCAGCAGCCCAGTGTGGATCAGCATGGATGCCGAGCCTCACCAGAGGGATTTTTTGCCACAGAGAATATAAAATGGATTTATGCATAGATTTTCCACTGATGTGAAATCAGCAAAGCACTGCAGATGAGGATATTAGAGAAAAACAGCTGATCCCGGCCAAGGGCTTTCATCTAAGTCTCTCTTGAGTCCTTCATTTGGGAGTTGTGCAGCGAAGTAGCTCTGGAAACACTGAAATCCGAAGACAGATTTATGGAGATTTTAGGAAGAGGCCTTTTAAGGAGCACAAAATGAAATTGTTACATTTTCTTGAAAAGCATTGCCAGTGTGGAAATGTTGAAGCATCCAATCAGTTAACGAGTGTTGAAGTGTTCACGTCAAGCAGTGTGAACCAAAGCTATGCCAGTGCTGCAGTGTAGTCACCCATTTTACACACACACACACACACACACACACACACACACACACACACACACACACACACACACGTTGTGTTTCCATGTTTTATGGGGACTTTCCATAGACATAATGGTTTTTATACAGTACAAACTTTATATTCTATCCCCTAAACCTAACCCTACCCCTAAACCTAACCCTCACAGAAAACTTTCTGCATTTTTACATTTTCAAAAAACATAATTTAGTATGATTTATAAGCTGTTTTCCTCATGGGGACCAACAAAATGTCCCCACAAGGTCAAAAATTTCGGGTTTTACTATCCTTATGGGGACATTTGGTCCCCACAAAGTGATAAATACACGCTCACACACACACACACACACACACACACACACACACACAGAGGACGCATGCAGACTTTATGACTAAATCCTGCAAGCATCACACTCACGCCTGTCCAGAATCTGAGCTTTAAGTTTGACAACAGAATTAACAGGTCATCTGGAAAGAAACAGTCTAGAGATTCAAACGAGTCACGGCAGCACCCAATGAAAAACCTATTACATGCCGCCTCCGGCTGCAGTGGCAACAGGTAGAAACTCGCTGAAGAAATGTGCTTTGTGTAACCAGCATGGTGGCACCGTATCTAAATGGCAATTTCAGATATTCTGGTGCCATCTTCAACTCATCTTGAAATACACTGTACTCTCCATGCACACAATAAAGGAAATGAACTAAGCTTCCAAAAACCATATGGCAAACATTAGCCAATACACTGCCACACATTTATGCTTTATATTTCTAGGAGTGGAAAAGGATAAGCTGAGGCAGCGTGCTTCAATTTCAATTTAAATAAGAAACATAATTTTAGGCAAATTCGATCATTTTCACATGCAAAAATGTTTTATGGCAAACTTGAAGAAAATTGTCCATTGTTGCCAAAGGTTTGCTGTAAATTCACAACTACCGGTAAAGAGATGCAAACTTCCAGCAAACATTTGCGGCAAATCACAAGCTCATTTGCATGTGAAAATAACTAAATCTGGCTAATTTGCCAGAACTCTAGATTTTTTGTAAGGCAATGCAAGGTGAATAAGAAACGTGTGTAAATGATTACAATATATTAATGTTTTGAATCAGAATACCCCCCAAAAAATAAAAATAAATAAAGAGTAAGAATACTTAGTTGTGCTGTATATCCCAAGAAACCTCTGAAAAATGCCTGCATTAAAAACATGAATAAATTCCAGCCACTTTCTTCGCAACCAGCTCCTGCATTTCACTCAGAAGTGATCATCCATATTGCCCTATTCCCTTCAAATGGTCTGCATAGTGCTTTTTTTTTTTAAACCAAAGGTTACCAAAGGGCTTTACACTGTGTACCAATCAACCATTCACACATACATTCACACTCACACACCAATTGTGGCAGAGCTGCCTTGCAAGGCACTAGCCTGACATTGCGAGCAACTTGAGGTTCAGCGTCTTGCCCAAGGACACTTCGGCATGTGGAGTTGTGTGGGCCGGGAATCGAACCACCAACCCTGCGATTGGCAGCCGATCCTCTCTACCACCTCAGCCACAGCCACCCCAAAGACAATTACCCTCCAATGTGAGAGCTTCAGAGGGCTGATAGGTCATTCAAACTCACTTTTTTAGTCGTTGTTAAAAGAAAATTCTGTTAGGAATGACCATACAGCATTGAATGTGCTCCCTTCAAATTTCTCATAAGCAAACAGGTGTACTAAAGGGGGAGAGTGCGTTCTTGTTCTTGAAAGTATTAGATTGGACAAAGTTTCCCAGCTACATTGTGATATCAAGAATTTTCCTAGGTCTATTTAGATGAAAGCGAATTTTGTCAGTGTTCTGAAGTACACTATCATATAGGGTAGACAACATTAAAGCTAATAGACATGGGCTAAAAGTAATACAACTTTAATTTCTTGGGGTCTTTAAGCAAGTTTATGTAACCTCCGGGAGTGGGGTTTTAAAAGTTTTTATCAGTCCATCTGGAAACTAAATCATGTTTACTTGGTACTGGAAGCTACAATGAGCACTTTTGAGGAAGAACTATTCTAAAAGCTCAGAGAGTTCACATGGTTAGTGGCATTACATTTTTGAAAGATATTTAGTTTTGTTTTAGGTGCTTGCATTTAGGAAGCAAGTACTGTATACTAGATATCAATGAGTAGAACTGAATATTCTGCTTTGTTTGCAGAGTTATGTTTGTTAAATTACCAAGACTTCTTACTTTGAACTACACACATTTCTTCTAATTACTTGTGTGTATCTTCAAGAGATCCTGTATTACATACTGCAGTCTTTGTGAATACATTACAGGAAATTAGTTGAGCTGCCAAAAACCACCTGAAAACATTGACAATAATGTGCCACACGTGAATGCTTTCCATTTGATGAAAAAATAAAAATGCTACAATTTCTCCTTTAAAAAGAAACATATTAGGCGGTTAAAAGTTGGCAGAGACTTATTGTTGGCTAAGACAATACACCACACAACTATGAGAGCACTATTCTGAGGTGTGCTCCACCAACAGAAGGTTATCACTGCAGAGAGGACTCCATCTTGCTCTGCTTGACTGCATATACTCAACGCTAATGCTTTGACTGAACAGGAATGAATCTCATGTGTGTCTCAGTCAGAAACTGATGTGGTGCTGTCTCATGATCTGGCTGCTTCACTGGCAGGCCCTCACACATCGCCAGGAAAGCATCTATATAAACCTGTCCTCCATTTGAACTGTGATGTTCTTCCTGACAAATCAGAGCAAAAGGAAAACAGCCCTCATGAAGCCAGTAGATTAAAACAAATCAACACCTCCACAGACAAGAGACCGTTTGTTAAAGCCTGAAACATGACACTTAATATGCTTATACTCTCTTTTTTTCTTTCTTTCTTTCTTTCAATAAAGAATTTTCTAAATGAAATCACTGGCTCCTTTGTGTCTAAGTGATAGCAGTTGATCGACAGCTTCAGTTTTAAGTGACTATGTAAAGCAGATTTATTTGATTGCCTCCTTCCTTTGTGCTCATCGGAAGCAGCATAAAAGCTATACCCAGAGGAAAATAGTCCCGTTCAGAAATTTCTGTATCAAAAACCAGTTATGATTGTACAATCATTGAGACATGAAGTATCAACTTTGTCTCTGATGTTTCTCCTAAAATTCATTAGGATAAATAAAAATAGTTATAAAATAATATTCATTTTTATTTAATTGTTTTTTTCTGCTATAAAATGCATGGATAGCATAGCTCAGATATTTCGGTCTCAGGAGAATTTGATAAGAAATATTGAGAATTTGCGAGTGCTCAATTTAAAAATGTTTAATTTTCTAAATATTCTAGCATCTGGCATGACAAACCTTTCAAAGAGGTGCATTTGATTATCTCACTAGTTAACATAATATCAAATCAGCACAGGGCAGTTGGGTTCATCATATCAACCTGACACCTTCATGCCTGGCCCGACCCCCCCCAAAAAAAGAAAAACAATACCTGTGAGAACATTACAGAAATAATGCACACCAGATTGCTTGGAAACTTGCCAAATGGCACAACAGAAACGGGGGGGTGGGGGGTGAGAGACTGGCATGAAGGTGTCAGGTTGATATGATGAACCCAATTGCCCTGTGCAGATTTGACACAGAGAGACTGTGTCTGGTGTTGTGAGCGTGAGCTGCATTGTATTACTGCCGAAAAACATTGCCTCGTAAAAAACACAACATACAAACAGGTGAATAATGATGTAAAGAGTGATGGTACAGTGATTAATGGTCCTTAATTAAACTGCATATAGTCACAGATAGATCCTATATGTGCAAGGCATTTCATATACTCAGAGGATGAGAGACAATAATGTGCTAAAAGTCAGACTGTGTAGTATGTAAGCACAGGAAAGACCGTTCCCATACTTCACGCCTCAGCTTCAGTCGCATACCCACATACTGCTCACAGTGCTTTCACGTACCATCTAATGCATATTGCATGGAAACATGGTAAGCACTTTCAAAATATCAAGCTCTAATCTGATTGGTTGGTTGGTTTTCTGCAACTACAGGGAGTTTATTTTTTTTAAGTCTCAGAAACATAGTCATGATTACAATGTAACAAATGATACAATAAGTACTTCTGAGGAAATAGTCACTGGGTTTGCGAAAGTCTTCCGTATTAGTTGCTTTAAATCTTTGAAAAATAGAATACAAAGAGGCACCCTTTTCTTAAAAAGGTGGCCAGACTTTAAGAAAAAGGCCCTCCCAGGGGTTATAATGATTGATATAGTGTAGATATGGGGGCAGTTGGTAAAGGGCAAAACTTTTGAGACAACAATATCTTTTGTGAGACAAAAGAAGATAATAGTTGTTTAAAATAACCACACAATTTTTTTTTTTTGGTTAATTTCAAGGATTCTATAAGTAGCCAAGTGGGGATTTTTGAAGGAATTTAACTCGAGTCATAAATTGGGTGTGGCCCCTTTAAGAGTTTTGCAACACACGCTTTCCGGAACTCTCTTGTGTTAGAGACGTGAAAACAAATGTTGTGCAAGAGAGCTCCCGGTTTTGTTCATCATTTGAGAGTTCTTTGGGATAATATAAATTTTTACACAAAATGTAATTAAATTGTTTTAAATATGTGTTCACAAGAGTCTTGTGTTCAAATTTTGTTATATAAGCATGTGATAAATGCATAAAATACTGTGAGTGATTTAAGCATGTGATAAAACCCCCAAAACATATTTTTTGTATCCTGTGTTGTTTCTTTGCAATCACCGGCTATATAAAAAAATAAATCTCCATTGTTAGTAAATGTGAGCCCACATGGATTTGATAAAAGCACTTAACATCGATTGCTCTATTAAATCTTGAGAATTATTTGAGCTGACATTTTTTTAAATCTTCCTTTTTTATGGTCGTTTCAGGGTTTTAGCAATTACGGAATTATGTCATCATGGCAACGAAGTTGGAAAACTGGAACTGTCTTTTTACCATTATAACCATTGACTGTTCTTTTTCAACTTTCATTGTGCACCATCTTGTCAGTGCAGCAGAAAACTCTAATTCTGCTTAGATCATTTAGCACTTGTCAGTTTTCACTATGGATCTACAAACCCAGTGCTAATAGTCAACCTCTTCAAAATCCCTCTGTGCAACATCAACCACAGATAGATCCACAGACAGAATGAGTGTGAAGGGTGATGGGCTGAGAGATCTCTTGGTTTGCACTCTTTAAAACTTCACACAATGGGAATTGCACATTGGCCAACCGGTTGGACAGTCAATAAAGGATTAAAGGAGAAGCAATGAAACCAAACATGCTCATTCAAAGTTATTAATCTCTATAATTCCATGCAGACAGATGTGATTCACTGCCACTAATCTGGTAAAGACCATGAGATCAAATGATCACATATGCATACTGCAAAGTTGAAATCCAGTGTGTGCTTTATTCAACTTCGTGATACGTGTTGTCAAGCATTATCACTCTCTGCATTGTCCTTGAGCATCTACGGAGTGACAGGCACAGTGCATGCATCAGACGACACGTATGTTGAGAGTGTGCCAGTGGATGGGACAGCGGAATGTGATGTGGGTGGCTACACACGCGGGCAGGTAGAGGGAGGGAGAGGGTGGCTACGTGCTTTTTAAGGAGTAGCAGAGGGGCCTGAAATGGAAAAGAGGTATGTATGGCTATGAAGACTGCCAGGGGTCTGTTTACACAACCATTGCACTACCATAGCTCTACACTTTACGCCTCAATAAGATGAGTTCTTTTCTTATTGGATGTAAAAAAAATAAAGGTGTAAGAATGGCTCACTTAACTCATAGGGGAAAAAATGATTTGGGGGGGGGGGTGGGGGGGTGGGTAAATCGAGATATAATGGAGACCCCAGTAATCTGTCATGTTTTCTCTTGATTTGAAGAAGAGATCTCAACAATAGTGTCCATTTAAGTTTCAAATTTAATTTATGCACAAAATCTGAATATTGCAAAATCAATTTGTGAATAAAGCAGGTTTTCTATCCCTGTGTTTAAGAGAACAATATTCTCACTTCTAGGGACATCGATGCAAAATAGAAATGAAAAACATTGAAGCAACATTTGATGTTATATATTGAAGCAACATCTGATGTCATGTTATGTGATGATACTGATAATATTGTCTGTGTGAATTAGATATTTAAATGGCTTGTTAAGGCAAGTCGCATGATCTTTTGGATGTACATCTATATTCCTTAATAAATTTGGTGGTGGAATGTCATGCCCCTCCCTCTCTTTATAGTTGCACTGCCTGTTAGGGTCATCCTTCAGCCAGGCTCACAATGGGAGTGGGAGAGTTGAGGTGCAATTTTATAAGCCTTGTTTAGGCAGCAGATAATGAGGCACACCTTATGTGAATATAGCCTCATCATCCACTGCCATTAAAAGGTAGAGTGCACCTTTCCTCAGGGAGCCGGCTTCTATCTCCTTGTGTGTACACATTTGTTTCCTCGTAGGTTCAGGAACGGAGCAGGGAGGTCACACGTCATAGCCCCAGGGAAGCCGAGCCATTTAGAGTAAGCTGCCGTGCCTTATTTTTCTTCACTATCTGCCTTCACATAGCTCCATTCACTTCGTGGTCTCCAGATCACCCGCTGTGTCTGTCTCTTGCTCACCCAACTACAATTCTAAAAAAACATATTTGCTAAATGTGTTTCCATCATAGTTAAAGTGCACGTACATAAAATTGCATAAAACAATTATCCACCTCAAACAAACCTATAAATTTTTTTGTGTGTATTGTGAAGGTTGTATTTGCATCTTGGTGTTTACATCCAGCGTCATCTATGTGATATTCCAAAATTTGAATTAAATTACGTGGATGGAAACCTAGGTAATGACTCAAACTATGCTCTTACCTGCCCAGACACCATCTGTTATCAGAAATCACATACTTTAATATAAACAAAATTTTCTCTCATTAATTCTACCAATACCAAATTATCTGAGCTATAATTTTCTGAGCAAATTCATCATTTACTTTTATTGCTCTATACTCATACTGCCAAATAATTCTCTCATTTGTGTATATTTTTATTTCTCCTAAGGAGTTTTAAGAGAAACATCTGAGACAAAGTTGATTTCACTTAAATGAAACATAACACCATTAAGACTCATGAGTTAATATGTAGAGGTCTGCTAATGTACCTCACCCTACCCTGATGGGATCCGACAAACATCTTTGACTGTAGCACCACGTCTTGCTGTTTTCAGCATCTTGTGTAGGACTGCTGCATCAAGTAAAAAAATTTATAAATAAAAAAATTATCTTAGGACACCTGCATTTTGTTTAATTCATTGTGCTGCATCTAAAAGATTCTAGTTCTGAAGAAGTTCAGGATGCAAAAAATACTTTATGTGACTGTCACAATGTTACACATGATTCCAGATTTTTCTTCATTAGGTAAAGTTTCAGCACTTGATAAACAATAAGCCAATGTTTTCCCTTTTATTCTGGTGTGCTGAAGGGCTGTTGTGCCTTGTTAAAACTGTGCATATTTACTGTTATAAAACAGTATATTTATTTACAGAATTGTTCCTGCAATGCTTGAATTTCACATTTAAGCATGAAGACTTCCAAGTGTGATTTTGCGTTTAGGCTTAAAATTTGGCATTACCGGTCATGGGTACATTTCCCGTACATAGACGTAACTCACTGCAGAACCACCATAGTTCGATGCAGCCTTTAATCCCTTAAACAGCTGCATTCGTGTTTACTTGATGTTTCAGAACGTCACTTTGTGTAAAACCCCTTAGGTCAAGTCAAGTCCATTTTATTTGTATAGCGCCTTTCACAACACACGTCGTTTCAAAGAAATAGTAAAAAAAAAAATGTCTTTAATGCATGTAAACTTGGTCAAATTCTTGACAGAATGAAAGATATATAAGCCTCCGCAAAGTCAAATAATGTCCACGTAGCAAACTAACAAGAAACTATCCTTCTAGCCACAGGTAGTTGGAACTACAGTGTTTTTTTAAACATCAAATCGTTGAACTATGTTGGTTACAATGGAACTTGCGACCATAGTTGTCTAACGATGCTTTTCGGAAATACACCCCAGGTTGAGACGGGTCTCAGGTTTGGGCTTCAGCTTATTGCCTGTACAGACTTCTTCTAGAAACATTTGAGCAAACATTTTCCACAGGGAAGACCGACCCCAATAGTTGCACCCCTTATCTGCCCACTGGGACCAGATTGCTTCTCACACTCCTTGATGACATCACTGTTTCCAAAGCCACTATCACCATCATTGCCCACAATCCTTTGCGGAAACATGATTATCCTATGATTATCTGCAATCAAACCGCTCACTCACAAGTTTATACAGCGTACGGGAACCTTGAAAAGGTTCTGTACAGACATGCCCGAGTGCAGGGCTGCCATTCTAGCCCACTTGACAAGAACATATACATTCATTGCACTGAGCCAGAAAACACCTCTGGTTCCTGTCACATCAAAAACACAAAATTCAAACTGGGAGAACATACGCTCTACCGCACAGGCAGTCTTGCATAACAGCCAAACACACCTAATGCCACAATCATTGTGTAATGTAAACTACACACACAGGCACTGTAACAGAGTGCTCCTGATTTACTGATACAAATACACTCATGAGTCATTTTCCTCCCCAGACAGACTCCAATCTGTCTTATAAGAGCAATCAAACACATTTATCTTGTCGTGGACCTCCATCTTTTTCTTCTTATCACATGGTGATGGCTACTGTGTGAAGTCGTCCAGACTGAAGCGTTGTTTTTCTGGTTACTGATCTAGTAGTTGTGCATTTTGTTCATTGTTGCCACAAAGAAAGCAGATTCTTGTCTGCACAGGAGTATGACATCATGAATACAAAGCGCCTGGAGGTGCACAAGGGTGGAAACAAGATGATCGCAGCTGAAGGCTATCAATGACACAACCGAAGTGTGAGACAGACTCAGAAGGTCAACACAAAAACTTAGTAGACTTACTTTGAGCTTAATAGAGCTGTGGTTGCTCTTCAGGTACCAGTTGCAAGATTAAACATTAAATGGTGGCCAGACACAAAACTAAACCCAGACTTTGACATCAACAACATAAGATATGGGTGTTTATGTGTTTTTCCTCCCTTTATCATTCAGGTATATGTCTCGTCACTGTCATGACTGCTATGTTGCTCGGAACTGCACACAAGAATTTCACCTACTGTTGCACTTGTATACATGGTAGTGTGATAATAAAGTGATTTGATTTGATTATTTGCAAAGCAAAATGCAACATATTGTTATATTTTAGTTTTTGAATTTAGCGTTTCCCCCCTCGTATTGTGAAAGAACAGATAGAACAGGCTAGCAACCCATTTTTACGTTGCGACCCACCAGTTGAAAAGCCCTGAATTATCAGGTCATTAGGTTTAGCAGCATGTCACCCTTAATAAAATGTGCATGTGATTTAAATGGTGCCATCTTCATATACCATGGTACTTACAGTATATTGTACTGTGTTAAAATAAGAAAAATCAATGCTAATATTTGGTAATTCTCCTGCTAAAAAAAGTCTCAAACCAAACTAAACTGGTCTCTCAGCCATGCTAGGTTGGTTTTAAAAGGGTTTTGGCCAATTGTCAGCTGGTCAGGCTGGGATACCAGCAGGGTGACCAACTGTAAACCTGCCATGCAAAAGTTTGGCCAGACTGGAAGTCCAGCTAAACCAACAAACCCACTTTAGCTGGTTTTTAAAAAAAAATTCCAGTGGGGGTTTTTTATAGACAATAAATTAACTTTGAACATGTATAGGTTAATTTAATGAGGATTTGATTACTTCCAACTCTCTGATACCTGTCTGCCATGACTGTTTTAACTAATAATGAAACATCTGATTTTGATAAATGTGATTCTAAGCAGATTAAAGACTGAAGAGGAAACTGTTAAAATGATAAAATCTGCATAAACTGATGAGTAATATTGCAGGATTTATGTGTGTGAGCATTCAGGGTTTGAGTGTTTGCAGACAGGGCTGAGAAAGAATGAAACAATGACAGAAGAATGAAATAAAACATGAAAAACGAGAAACCTCACCTGTGGCCTGGCTCTTTACCCCCCAAAAAATATCCATGCAAACTTCCTCTCGTGCACCTTTAGCAAACACATATTGATCTCGGGCGTAGAGCCTTCTGCATAGTTCAAAGGGTGGATGTGTGTGTTTAAGTC
Source organism: Xyrauchen texanus (assembly GCF_025860055.1). NCBI lineage: Eukaryota > Metazoa > Chordata > Actinopteri > Cypriniformes > Catostomidae > Xyrauchen > Xyrauchen texanus. The sequence goes on from NC_068283.1 coordinate 2,774,201, forward strand.
TTAGAATGTGTGTGTACACACAGGTGAGTTAGCACACTCATAAATGAGTGACAGAATGCCACTGTATGAATGTGTGTGCACAGCAGAGTTAAGGTAAATCTACATAATATATCTGTGACCTGAAAAGTGTTAGACTGAGAGAAAACTTATAACAGAATTATTATATTTGGATAAGTACTGTATGTGTCAGGGGTTAAGTTTTTCTCTTTGTGAGTAAATGTCTCTACAAAGACAGTAAAACCAGAAATCACCTACATTGCCAAGCCAAAAAAAAAGCTGGTTTGCTGGTCTTAGTAATTTTAAGCTGGTCTCCCGACTTGGCCGAGCTGGTGTTGAGATGGTTTAGCTGGTTGGTCAGCTGGTGTGCGTGTGTGTGTGTGTGTGTGTGTGTGTGTGTGTGTGTGTGTGTGTGTGTGTGTGTGTGTGTGTGTGTGTGTGTGTGTGTGTGTGTGTGCATGTCCAGGTGCAGGTGTGGTGGTGAGGTGGAAGTGGAGGCAGATTATCTCTTGCATTAGTTGTAAGCTGGCCATGCAGCGGATGGTGGTGTTAGCCTGAGACAGCCTCCAGAATGGAGCATACACCACCTGACCTGTTTGGCAGGAGACTTTATCCACAGCATGCCACACAGAAAAACTTCTGCTCTTCTTAAAGGAATAGTTCACACCAACATTTTTATTCTCTCTTTATTCACTTAGCCTGATGCCATCCCAGATGTGTATGATTGTCTTTCTTCAGAAGAACACAAATTTAGATTTTAAGAAAAATATTGAAGCTCTGTAGGTCCTTATAATTAGTGTTAATTTCATTAACAAATACTATGATGAAAAATGTTCATCTTTGACCTTTTTTTAATGACTAACACGAGACGATGACGAGATGGCATCGACGTCATTAAACACTAACTGTGACTATGTTAACATGCAATATTGTTGACAAAAAAAGACAAGACTAAAATGTAGTTTAAAAAAAATTTAATCATTACCAAAATCTCTCTTTATTTACATCGAAAAAAGAGGAGACAAAATATTATAGTCTGTTTTCTTTTCTTTCTAAATTACAATCCAAATAATGAGTAGCAGTTTCCTTTCCTGTGCTGTGTGCGGCATATCAGGACTAAGCAAGCACAGTGAGGAGTACCTTTCAAGAAGTTTACAGAAAGCTAATGTTCATTAAATAATGACTATTTCTAATTATCAGATGTCAAAAGCGTTCAGGTAACACTGATGAAACGAGCACTGTACTTGGGATGTGGTCTTTGCGGAGATCGCAAAGTGGAAAAAAATCATCTACGTGAAGATCCAGTATGAAATGATGCATGCCGGCTTCAATCAGACAGTTGACCAAATCATAAACAAATTGATAAACACTTAAGGAAGTGCAGGGACTGTAAGAAAGACCTAAAAAATAGTGACATTGGATATAGCAACAATGTTTTGGACTCGGACAAACACAGAGTTGCCGGTGTCCTCTGGTGCTGATCTCAGTATGTTATTATATTTGCCGACTTTGTTAGCTTTCCTTACACTGTTGTTCTCATGGCTGAAGACCACAGCTATCTTTTAAGTAAACTTAGGGATTCTCAGTAAAGACATAAACATAATATTATATGCTATAGGAGCTAATGGGGCACATTTTTTGAAGGTTTAAAGGCAGAAATGTGAAGCTTGTAATTTTATAAAGCACTTAATTAATTTGTCTGTTAAATTGTTGTTTAAATTGTCATTTTTACAGTCATTTTAAGGTTTTAGAGTTTGTTGACATTTTATCGTCATGGCAACAAAGTTGTAAAATTGAACAGAAAAAGTTAGTGATTTTATCACACTTTAATCATGTTAACACGCAATTGTTTAATTATTGTTTATAGCTATCTCGCAATAAAAAGATTTCTGGAAAAAAATAGTATTTTCACATTAGAAAAATGACCTCCGACTCATGGTGATCAATATTATTGTAATGTTGGGTCATGGAAAGGAACAGATGAGATGCAGGTGTAGATACTTTAAATCTTTTCATAATAAATCCCAGAGTGGAACAAATGCTGGAGTGGAACAAACTATAAAGCAAAACATCACAAAATAACAACAAAATCTAACACGGGGGCCTGGGGGGGCGGCTTCATTGCTGGGAATGGATCTGGGAGCCTGGGAGGCGGTCGCAGGACAGGGACTGGGTCAGGTGGCCTGGGAAGGTAGCCACAGGGCCGGGACTGGGTCAGGAGGCCTGAGAGGCACCACATGACTGAGACTGGGTCAGGAGGCCAGGGAGGTGGCCACAGAGTAGGGACTGGATGTCTCGATAGCCTGGGAGGCGGCCACAGGGCAGTGACTGGGTCAGGAGGCCAGGGAGGGGGCAAAAGGGCAGGGACTGGGTCAGGAGGCCTGGGAGGTCCAGGAGATCCAGAAATTGAGGACGGAGTCATGGGAGACATAGAGGGCTGATTCATGGAAGGGTTGATGGAGACAGGTGGAGCCAAGACAGGCTCAATGAAGGCACGAGGAGCTGTGGAAGATTCATAGGGTGGAGCAATCGAAGAACGGGCCATGAGAGGCTCAAGGGGCAAAGCCGAGGAAGGCGGAGCCTTGACAGCCTCGAGGGGTGAAGCTGTGGAGGGCAGAGCCATGAGAGGTTTGAGGGGCGAAGCCATGGAAGGTGGAGTCATGGGAGGCAGAACCAGGGAGGGCGTAGCAGTGGAAAGCTCGAGGGGTGAAGCCATGGAAGGTAGTGTCAAGGAAGGTGGAGCCTGGAAAGGCAGTGGAAGGCCCGATGGGCAGAGCCATGGGAGGTGGAGCCAAGGGAGGTGGGGATATGGGAGGCGGAGCAAGGAAAGGCAGAGTCATGGGAGGATCGAGGGACGAGGCTGTGGAAGGCTTGAGGGACGAGGCCATGGAAGTCTCGAGCGACGAGGCCATGGAAGTCTCGAGCGACGAGGCCATGGATGGCTCAAGGGACTAGGCCGTGGACGGCTCTAGGCTAAGAGCCATGGAAGGCTCAGGACATAGAGCCGTGGATGACTGGGAAGCAACTCCCATGGTAGAGAGTACAGTCAGAGACTGGGGATCGACCTCTGTGGTCGTGAGCATGAGCAGAGACTGGAGAACCACCTCCATGGTCGTGAGCACAGGCAGAGACTGTGAAACAACCTCCGTGGTCGTGAGCACGGGCAGAAACCGGGTAACAACCTCCATGGTCATGAGCACAGCAGTGACTGGAGAAGGATCTCCGTGGTCTTAAACATGGGCAGAGACCGGAGAGAAGGTGTCTGTGGCAGGGCGGAGGGCAGGGCCGGGTCGTGATTCTACACACCCGGTCCCTTATCAGGCTAATCAAGCCTCCTAGAGGGATACAGGCCGAGGATGGATGTGCAGGAGAGAGAGATCGTTTACGGACATGTCCGTCATGTGTGTGTGTTTGTCTTTTGTTTAAGTTAATCATTAAAATATTATTTATGTATTCAAACCGGTTCTCGCCTCCTCCTTTCCATTTGACTGCATTACACTGGTGCTGAAATCCGGGAAGGAGGAGGGATAAGCCGTAGTAGAGTTCTCGTCAGTACCGTCCACCCAAATGGAGCAGCTGCGGCCATCTGCCGGGGGACAAGGAGCCCAGCCGCCTGGATGCGGAGGAATGGCCACCGACCGCTAGGGGAGAAGGGGCTCCTAACCAACCGCCTGGAATGGTCAGGACTGCTGCCAGGGGCGGGGGAGACCCCTTCTGTTCCATTCCATATACCAGGGGCGGAATTAATATACACGGATGGTCAAGATGTTGGCTCTGGCTCATTAACCGTGGCAGGCATGGACACTGGCTCTTTTTAACTGTGGCAGGCATGGGCACCGGCTCGTATACCATGGCAGGTGCGGGTGCTGGTTGTGGTCTGGGGTTCCCACCATAATTTACAGTATATGGGGAAATGCAACCTCAGAGGTCGCAAATGCTGACTCGACCACCGGAGCTTGGTGAGAATGAGGGAATTGTATGGAGAGGAGTTACCTTGGAGGCAGGGGCTGTGGAAGGCTTGGAGCAAGGAGCCATGGAAGGTGTGGAGCAAAGAGCCGTGGAAAGCGTGGAGCAAGGAGGTGGCACAGGGTTCCCGCCATAACCCACAATGTGCAGGAAGAAAACTGGGAGAGGAATCACCTTCTCTGTCGTACATGTCGATGCAGGTGAGGGGTAATGGAAGTTAAGCATGGCTCGGACGTATTCCAAAAAGGGAAGATTCTCCACTTGTGAAAGAGCTGAGGGATGATGAAATTTCAAGTCCATTCTGTAGATGGCACAGAGGTAGGGGTCTGAGATAGTGGTGGAAGTGACGAGTTGACAGAACTTGATGGTGTATTCAGAAAGAGGAAGGTCTTGTTTGAAAAAATCCATAAATAAACTCGTAAATTCCATGACTCGATGTGATGTGCTTGACGGGGTCTGGCTTTCTGGGAGAGGAGAATTAGTGGGATCGCTGGAGTAGAGGAGGACATTTGGAAGAGCAGGTAATTGAATCAGTATTCTTTGTAGGTCAGTCCTTCTGTACCTTTGGGTCATGGAGAGGAAGAGAGGAGACGCTTGAGTAGATACTTTAAATCTTTTAATAATAAACGCTGGAGTGGAACAAATAATAAAGCAAAACATCACAAAATAACAACACAATGTAACACTTCATAACCATCTAGAAACACTTTATAACCAACAAGTAACACTTTAAGGACTGACAAAGGAATGGGCAAAACAAGAAGATATTTTTCAAAAGGAATTAAGAAGGAATGGAAGACAGGTGAGGAACAGCTGGAAGTAATGAGAGCAGTGAATTCTGGGAGATGTAGAAAAATTGTAAAATAAGAGACCTAGGAAAACATGAGGGAGACAGACTGTGGCAATTATGCCACAAATGCTATCAATTTGGTTTAACTTGAATTGAACATAGAATATTCCTTTTTTTATTCCTTGAAATTTTATTCCTTTAACTTTAAATATTCCATTTACACACAGGCTTGCCTGGGCTGCAGTGGGGCCCCCAATTCCCAGGGGGGGAGGCTCATCTCACTATTCCTCCCTCATCAACATTTGCGGGAACAAGCGCATGCAAATGTGTACAGCAGGAATAGCAAATGTAAACACAGAAATGGTGCACAACAGAGAGCGGTACGATTCATTAAAATGTTCTGCTCCCCCACCCTGCTCAGACAACTGTCAGGGCCCAGCGGTGGGGTAAGCTTCAAGGCTACGCGGTAACTTAATGTGGCCCTGGGCATGAGCGGAGTGTAACAATAGAGGAAAACTCCATATGCCAGGAGGACATGATGGACAGTTAAGGAAACAAATACACCAGCAAATTATGAACAAACTATGTAAAAAAAATTGCCAAGTTGTGATCAGATGTCATGTTCATTATTTACACCAGGGTCACGAGGAAATTACTTTGCTGTGGGGAAAGCTGCTTATGGACCATACAGCATATATACAGGGTTAAAGAGTGTGGTGCTAACACAGTGCTTGTTAATCCAAATTCAGTGTCTTAAGCAGCTTTCGCACAATGAATAGATTTCTGGTGTCCATGTAAACAAGCTCACTGAGAATGCAACTCAGAGTTTTGAGTTATGTTCTGGCACATTCTGGAATGCAACAACATGTGAAATCAAGCTTGCATTGCTAAAAGCATTTGTATTCATGTGTTTTCATACTGTTTTTCAGGTCATAAACATCAGGAAAGAGGGTGGTGTTGAACCCGGACTTTGAGTTACTCCATGAGGGGAGTTGTGTTTGAGCATCAATACCAGGAACTCTCATATCTCTGAAGATTAGTGTCCAGTGTTATATGATGTGTGAAGAGAGGGCAGAGGAGTTTGTATCCAGCATGATGCCGTAGAATAAGGAAGGTGAAAGGTTAACTGAAACGTCAGGGGTCATCTGTTTGGAGTGTTATGTTTCCAACTCTGGCCCTGAATCTGAATCAGCTCAACATGAGACAAGATACACATCAGAACAAATATGATCAATGCATCTTTTCATAAATCAAGCACACACTTCCCTCAGCCTAGATGGCATGCCCATGGACCACCCACAACATCCTTTCACTGTCCGACACTGTTCACTAATGCATATTCTCCATTGCTTCACTTTATTTCTAGATATTCCAGAGTTGCTATGTTTGTCTCCTTCACTTTCTACTGTGACCTGCAGCAGAATTACAATGCAGTAGTAATAGTCATTATTACGTAAAACCCAGGGATTTCCCAAATGTACAGGCATATATATGCAAACGTGAGGGACAGTTGATATTTTACATTGGTGTGTATGAATGGGTATAGTTATAATATATGTGATTTTTTTCACTGTACTCCAAGAAATGTAAAATTCTTTCCGCTGTGTTGACTTGTTGTTGGGCTTCATCCCATGACGTTTGTTATCCCAGTCTGTTCCAATCACGCGCAATCTTCAAACACCCATCAGAATGTTGCTTATACGCTTACATGGCCACATTAAGCTGCGTTCCCCGAGACAAACCCAGTGTGATAAACCCTGTGGTGGCCCGTGCATTTTAAACCTAAGCCTTCAGTGTGATTCATGCCATTAAGAAACACTGTTTCACAATAAATAAGACACCCTATGCCTATGGCCATCATACATTACGTAGTAGCCAACTAATAACACCAATTAACATATTTAAATTTAACTGCAGCATGATTGTTTTGTGAAATGAAAGTCTCCCGAGCTGACATTCAAAAATCATATTTTTCATGCAAATCTACCAAAAAGCTGTCTAATAATATTTGCGATTTAAATGTTGCTTGCAATATATTTGGTTTCTTCAGGCCAGGGTACATGATTACTTTTCAAAACTTGAAATGAATTTGAATGCTCAAGCCAGCCTAATTAACACTTATAAAACTCCAGATGTTGCTATAACAATGCTAAAAGCACCAATTTACTTGAAGTGAAAATCAGCCCTCCTTTCCTGTTTAAAAAATGTAATAATCACATAGTCATCTCTGGTTTTTAAATCTATTTCTCAATGTTTGATAGTGGCAGTGACAGCCGACTTATCAGCTTGATCTCACGCTATTTGCTTTTGAATTATGTACATTACTTAAGTGATCACTCAAAGCCTTCTAGAACAACATGGTCACATGTAACGTCGGCATTATGTTTCCAGTAATTTCATTACCCTAGGATCGGCAACTGTATGCCGACTCGCTGACATGCAGCATTCTTAGCAGACATGTTTACAGTGTTTTCAATGTGTTTACCTTTCCACCAAGAACAAATCAGTCTGATTGGCTGATGAATCTGACATTGAGCCCGACTTTTATGGCACAAGGACATCGGAGCAACCGGTGTTCGTGTCTACCATTGCCAGACACTGCTAAATTATAACTATGTTCTTCAGGACTGTTTTGAGTGTACTGACTAGCACATGTTCAGGGAGGCTGCAACATACGGTGACTCTACCAACTTGGAGGAATACACAGCATCAGTGACCAGCTACATCAGCAAGTGCATTGATGATGTCACCTTCTCCAAGACCATCACCACACACTCCAACCAGAAGCCGTGGATGACTGCGGAGGTGCGTGCGCTGCTGAGGATCCGAGACTCTGCCTTCAGAGCAGGCAACAAGGCTGCCCTGAGAACAGCGAGGTCCAAACTGTCCTGGGCCATCAGAGAGGTAAAGCACGCACATGCCCAGAGAATCCACAGTCAGTTCCAGGACAGCGGCGACACGCGGCACATGTGGCAGGGCATCCAGGCCATCACCAACTACAGGACAACATCAGTTGCCTGTGACAAAGACATCTACCTTCCAGATGTGCTGAACGACTTCTACGCTAGGTTTGAAGCACAGAACGACGTGGTGGCGAGGAAGACCACCCCTCCTCCCAATGACCAGGTGCTCTGTCTTACCACAGCTGATGTGAGGAAAATTCTACGTAGAGTCAACCCACAGAAGGCTGCTGGACCAGACAACATTCCTGGCAGAGTGCTCAGAGGATGTGCAGACCAGCTGGCAGATGTTCTTACTGACATCTTAAACATCTCTCTGAGCAGCGTCGTCGTTCCAACATGCTTCAAGGCCACCACCATTGTCCCCATGCCAAAGAAGTCTTCAGTGTCCTGCCTCAACGACTACCGTCCCAACGCACTCACACCATCATCATGAAGTGCTTCGAGAGGCTCATCATGAGGCACATTAAGACCCAGCTGCCCCCCTCACTAGACCCACTGCAGTTTGCGTATCATCCAAACCGTTCAACAGACGACGCCATCGCCACCACCCTCCATCTGGCCCTCATCCACCTAGATAAAAAGGACTCATATGTTCGAATGCTGTTCATAGACTTCAGCTCAGCATTCAACACAATCATTCCTCAGCACCTGATTGGAAAGCTGAAGCTGCTGGGCCTGGACACCTCCCTCTGCAACTGGATCATAGACTTCCTGACTGGGATACCTCAGTCAGTCCGGATAGGGAACAGCATCTCCACCACCACCACAGTCTACTGTGTGCTCAGTCCACTGCTGTTCACTCACAACTGTGCAGCATGCACAGCTCGAACCACATCATTACGTTTTCAGATGACACGACCGTGGTGGGTCTCATCATCAAGAATGACGAGTCATCATATAGAGAGGAGGTGCAGCGGCTAACGGACTGGTGTAGAGCCAACAACCTGTCTCTGAATGTGGACAAAACAAAAGAGGTTGTTGACTTTAGGAGAGCACAGAGTAACCGCTCTCTGCTGAACATCGACAGCTCCTCTGTGGAGATCGTCAAGAGCACCAAATTCCTTGGTGTTCACATGGCGGAGAACCTCACCTGATCCCTCAACACCAGCTCTATTACCAAGAAAGCCCAGCAGCGTCTCTACTTTCTTCGAAGTCTGAGGAAAGCACATCTCCCACCCCCATCCTCACAACATTCTATAGAGGGACTATTGAGAGTATTCTGAGCAGCTGCATCACTGCCTGGTTTGGGACTTGCACCGTTTCGCACTGCAAAGCCCTGCAGAGGATAGTGAGGACAGCTGAGAAGATCATAGGGGTCTCTCTTCCCTCCATCAAAGACATTTACAAATACCCCACACACCCCTGACACAAACCTCTCACCCTCCTGCCATCTGGCAAGAGGTACTGAAGCATTCACGACCAGACTGTGTAACAGCTTCTTCCCCAAGCCATCAGACTCCTCAATACTCTGGATTGGACTGACACACTCACACGTGTCCTGAGTTGCACTTTAATTATTGGCGGCGGCCCGGCCAAGCATGTCGGACATCTGGGCGTCGCCTCAGCCTGGGCGTACTGGCCCGAAGGCGGCAGCCTAGGCGAGTCACCCGTGTCAGATGCTGGACCACTCTCCGATGCAGCAGAGAGCTCATCCAGCTCGGGGGGCTCCAGAGGATTGGCAGGCTGGCTGTGAGGTGAGCTACTGTTGCCTCGTGCCCGGACGGGAGTCAACGAGCGGGTGGTTCGCGGGGGGGCATACCCGGCGAAACCGAGCCTACTGCCATCCACAGATCGCCTCCATCGCCGGCCGTATTGTCCTCAATCCCGTGGGAAGAAGGAGCGATGCGGGGGGCGGCTGGAGTGGCGTTCCTTCAGTTGAAGGAAAGCCGTGACTGCAACGTTGCCATTTGCAGTGAGAACATGAACCATCCACAAACGCTTTGAAGAATTGGCAAAATTAATTTGCATGCCCCTCCCCCAGACATACGGTATAAAAGGAGGGAATAGTGCATCTGTTCAGACAGATTTTTTCTTCAGAGCCGAACGGTTGTGTTTCAGCGAGCTGACTGAAACCCAATGCTGTTCCACTCACCTCTAAAGAGCATACGCTGTTGGAAATATGCCGCATTTCAGCGGCTTTTCTCTTCTTCTGCACGCCAGTGCAGACTGCGCCCCTGAGTGCTTCGACAGCCCTCTAAAAGAGTATATATTTCTCTAAAAGAGTAAACACATTGACATTGAACGTTGTTTTAAAGACACGTCTTTTTCAATATGCCCTCCCGTCTTTGTGTCATTCCTGGATGCGGTCTTCTCTTCGCTTCTGACAGCCACAGGCACTGCCTCTCGTGTCTGGGCAGAGATCACACAGAGGCATCATCACTGCGAGAACATGACCATGGCAACGTTGGGGTCATTGCTCTCCTTCTTCCGAGGGAAAGCCACTCTAGCCACCCCCTGCATTGCGCCTTCTACCCACGGCTATAGGACCGGAGCGACTGGTGCTGGGGGTGATTTTGTTAATTTAACGGGCGCGGGGTAAATCCCCACAGACCACCCGTTCACCAGCACACTCCTTTGCCCCTGTCCGGTTCCGAGATGAGACCGGCTCGCCTTACAGCCAGTCTGATGTCTCTCTCAGAGACCCAGAGCTGGATGAGATTTTTGCCGCTGCATCAGAGAGCATCTTGGTGGACTCCGATGCTGAGGACTCAACTGAGCTACCTCCGGGCCACGAAGGTCACAGCGCATGTACTCGGCCAGGCGATGGCCACCCTTGTGGTCCAGGAACACCATCTGTGGCTGAATCTGGTCGAGATGCTGGACCCTAAAAAGGCTTGCTTTCTTAATGCCCCCATCTCCCAGATCGGCCTATTCAGTGAGACCGTTGAGGGCTTTGCCCAGCAGCTCCCGACAGTGTAGAAACAGACGGCGGCCATTCAACACACATCGCGGCTCAAGATCCTGCATTCCATCTGCTCGCAGAGGGCGGTGAAACCCCAGGCAGCGCCGCGCAAGCCAGGACCCAGCTCAAAGCCCTAGCATAGAGCTCCCTGCAGGATGTGGATGCCCTCCCGGACCAAGAAGGCTCCCAAGTATTGAACACAATCACTTCAGTCTCTGATCCAATCTTTGGATGAAAGCTCAGAAGAAGACATTTGAGCCACACAGAGCATAAAGGTACATTTATATCAGGGATACATCCTGGGTATACAGCTCTAGGCACAGTTGAGGCCACTTTATGAGACTAACACCCTATCTACACAGGACGCGAGCATCACATCGCATCGAAAGCAATAGAACCCCGTTACAGTCAATGATGCTGTCTACACTGGAAGGGTTTGTTGTGGCGCATCCATCATGCCGATGAAAAAGATGTTGTATTCTATTTTGGGCTGCACGCGCTAGCACTCCTACACAAATTAGACAGATTAGTACATTCGTGTTGACACGTCTAGTGTAGACAGCCTCAAGCCATTGCGGCACGTTGCATCACATTGCATCAACGGATGCGCCCAGTGTAGACAGGGTGTAACACATTGGGTCTGTTCCAAAACCTAGTGAGCTTCCTTCAGAGGCAACATTTTTAGACATCACAGGCACGCTCCCGGCACAAAGGCTATTCCAATAGTTAGGTATCTTAATTTAGCTGCCTCATAAAATGCCTTGTTTTGGCCGAATTATAAGGTAACATCCTTCTGTGGGTAGGCGATCCCAGAATGCACCATGATGAATTCAATAAATAAATCCAAGATGGTGGACGAAGTAAGAGAAATTTGGATTATAAATATACTCAATCAATTCAATACTGACTATTTTAACCCAAAATATGTGTGTGCTATGTGTATTTATGCTCATTAGATTATCGCATTGTTTCTCTTGCGTCACCTGTATTTGAAATTTGTTGTGAGTCGAGTGTCCCACATCCATGTGAGTAGCACTATTTGAAAGACACGTGGAGTTGCCGCCTATGTAGAGCATTCCAAAATGGTCTCTTATGAGGCATAATTCCAGTAAGTATGCTGCCATAGAAAACAGCTTCCTATGTAGGTAGGAGACAGCGATGCTTCTCACTAAGTTTTGTAACAGACCCAAAGTAACACACTATCTACACTGAGCGCATCCGTTGACACGACGTGCTGCAATGGCTTCAGGCTGTCTACACTGGATGCACCGACACGAACGTTCTAAACCATTTAATTTATGTAGGAATGCCAGCACGTGCAGTGCAAAATGGAACGTGACACCTGTTTTTTATTGGCACGACGGACGCACGGCAACGGACACTTCCAATGTAGACAGCATCATTGATTAAAATGGGGTTCTATTGTTTTTGACGCAATGCTCACATCTGGTGTAAACAGGCTGTAAGGCAGTTTTTTTTTTTCTTAAGTATTTTTCTATTGAGGTTTGTCTTGTGCAACCCAAATGTATTTATTTTTTTGCTTCCAGTTAGCTAAACATACTGTAGTTTTTTTTTTTTTTTTTTTTACTAAATTATACATATAATATATACTGTACATGTGATAATTTAAAAAATATATGTATTATTACAGAGCACTGTAAAACAGTTAAAGGATGGGAAAGGAGGAGGCGAGAACCGGCTTGACGATATAAATCATAGTTTAATGGAAAACTTAAAAGACAACACAAACACACATGACGGACATGTCCGCTAACGATCTCTCTCTCCCGCACAGCCCTCTGCAGTCGACCTTTAAACCTCACGGAGGCATAATTAGCCTAATACGGGACCGGGTGTGAAGGATCACGACCCGGCCCCGCCCTCCGCCCTGCCACAAGCACATTTATGAAAGTGCTTCAGTGATGATGGGACATACGGTGCTGTTTCTTTGGTTTCATCTTTAGGTGGAAATTATTTTGTTCTTGAGTGTCCATTTAGTACCAAATGAAAATACTGACAAACTTGTATTCCATCTTTTGTGGTTACTCCTACATTGGAACACACTGTTAAAATATTCCTTATAGAGTATAATATGTAGTGTTAAAACTGACTAAAATTTTTCAAGAAACATCAAGCTTAAATAGGACCCCAGAAACACAAATTAACTTATGTAGATTAACTTAAATCCACACCAAAAGCTCTAGTTCTGTCTAGAGTAATAAAGGAGTAGTATAAGAGGGTTGTGTAAAATGTTTCTCCATAAACTGAGAAAATCCCCTGTGGAGACGATAAGAGCAGCCAGTTCCCAAAGGGATTACATACAAGTGGCCACAGGTGACACATTCTAATGACCTGTGACTGAGACGTTTGGCCCTGCCCCCTCATTGAGCCCTTACGTATGTCACAAGAGAATAAGAGCTTTAGCTTGGAAACTCTTTATAAATCTAGATTTAGACAATAGTTGCAAAGCTATCTCAGACTATCACAATCACACAAATGTACCTCTTTTTACCACAATACATTTACAGAATTAGCATTTTTTAATAGTTAGTTATTTTATATTTATAATACTGTATTTATAAACAGAATATTTATAAACGCTTGTCATGTTACTCTGTGATGCTGCACAGGTCTTTGGTTTAGTATTGTCCTTTCTGAAAGAACCTCAAGCGATGTATCTAGTCGTGCTCAAGGCCGGCCAGTCCTAATGGTGATGCACATGACAGCTTTTGCAGTATTGGTGAAGCTACTTTGAAATTATAGCTTCTCAGGCTATAAGCTACTCATACGTTTAAGTAGTTGACCATGTGTGTCGCTAGCAACTGTCTTCGTTTCTGCTCGACCTTCTCTGATTGGGATTTGAAGCGGTCTTGCTGTCATGGGAGGCAGCCAAGCTAACGAGGAGGCTAAAGGCTATATCCTCTAGCATCAGTCACTAGTGCACCTCTTGAGGCCAAGGGAATACGGCTACAGCCTCTAGTGCAATATACAGTTACAATATAATATAATATAATATACAATATATATAGTCATGTGAAAATACCCATGTGGAACATATTGTATATACCCCACAATATATATGCAGCTCTTAAAACAATTAAGAGACCTCTCCACATGTATGGCAGCCATTCCAGTCCAATATCTGTTGAATTCCAACACAAGCACACCTTATTCTACTTTATGAGGTACAGATTAGGTGATCACTGAACCAAACCTTATTTAATGAGGAAAAGTATAAAAACTACTTCTGCGGTCATCCCTATCCTCTAGCAATAGGACCAGCTGAATGGCAAAAACAGTGCTAGTAGCACCTCAAAAGTAATTTTAATCAAAAAATAAATATTGACTATGCTAAAAGAGAGGAAAAGAAGGGTTCAATTCTGGCTTAACTGGCAGAGGGATACAGTAAGCATCAGGTTGCTTCCATATTTAAAATTTAAAAGACGTCAGTGCATAAGAACAAGGTCAAGCAGCAGACGTAGGGGACAACAAACCTACAGACCTACAGAGGGCAAAAATGACTCTCCACTGACTGGGATGACCGCCAACTCATTTGAATGTCACTCAACAACTGTAGAATGACAACAAGTGACCTACAAAAAGAATGGCAAACGGCAGCTGGGGTGAAGTGCACTGCGAGGACAGTTCTAAACAGGCTCCCAGGGGCAGGGCTGAAGTTGTGCAAAGCTAGAAAAAAGCCCTTCATCAATGAGAAGCAAAGAAGAGCTAAGGTTAAGGCTAAGGTTTGCAAAAGAACATAAGGATTGGACCATATAGGACAGTAGTAAGGTCCAACAACTGGTCATCTAATGGTTAGACAGAGACCTGTAGATGCCTACAAGCCATAGTGTCTCATACCCACTGTGAAATTTGGTGAAGCATCATTGATGATTTGGTGGTGCTTCAGCAAGGCTGGAATGAGGCAGATTTGTCTTTGTGAAGGTCACATGAATCAAACCACGTAGAAGGTTATCCTGGAAGAAAATGTATTTCCTTCTGCTCTGACAATATTCCCCAACTCTGAGGATTGTTTTTTCCAACAGGACAATGCTCTATGCCACATGGCCAGGTCAATCAAGGTCTGGAGGGAGGAGCACAAAATCACTGAAAACCTCTGGAGTTTGGTCAAGAGGAGGATGTATGTTCACAAGCCATCAAACAAAGCCGAGCTGCTTGAATTTCTCCGCCTTCCACGGCTTTGCTCCTCGAGGCTCCCATGGCTCCACCTTCTGCGGCTTCGAACCTCGAGCCTCTCACGGCTCCGCCTTCCATGGCTCCGCCTTCCAATGCTTTGCACTACAAACCTCTCATGACTCCGCCTTCCATGGCTCTGCCTTCCACTGCTGCACCCCCACAGTCTTCCACAGCTCCACCTCCCATGGCTCTGCCCCCAGAGTCTTCCACAGCTTTGGCTCCTGTCCTCGAGCCTCCCTTGGCTCCGTCCTCAGACTCTTCTTTGGCTCCACCCTCTGTGTCTTCCGCTTCCAAAGAGTTTCCTCCTCCAGCGATTCCATCTCCTGACCCAGTCCTTGCCCAGTGGCTACCTCCCTGGCCTCCTGACCAAATTCTAGCACTGTGGCCACCTCTGAACCCATTTCCAGCTCTGAAACCGCCCCCCCCAGGCCCATGGATCCATTCCTAGCTCTGAAGCTGCCTCTCAAGCCTTCGGACCTCCTACACTCCTCATCCGGGGAATGCCACAGTCTGCCTCCATCACCTTCTTCAAGAACTCTTATTTTTAAGTTTTCCCCTGCACTACATTTCCCAGAATTCAAGGCCCTAATCACTTCCATCTGTTCATCATCATCCCCACCTGTATTCCATTCCCTCATTTTAGTTCTTTTAGTACCCTTTAGTTTTGTTCAGTCTTTGGTCAGTCCTTGAAGAGTTACGTTTTGAAGTGTTACATTGAGTTATTGAAGTGAAATGTTGTGTTTAGTTTTGATGTTCCACTCAAGCATTTGTTCTACTCCAAAGATTGCTATTAAAGGATTTAAAGAATCTACTCCTGCATCTCCTCTCTTCCTCGTCCACTCCTTGACTCCTTGATTGTTCCAATGTCTTCCATTCATTTTAATACAAGTGGTCTGTCTGCTTTAATAGTTCTTATAGTTGAACTGTCTGAAAGAAATTGAAAGAGTTTAGGTGAGTGTGTTTGACTACTCCCTTGACTCCACTGCTGTCTGCAAAATACAATATGATAAATATAATGTTCTGTGACGCTATAGTGCGACTCACTGGAGAAGCTACAGTAAACTATTGTGAAGCTGTCAAATACTGAAAAAAGTAAAGTTAATAGCATTGTTACTTTTAGTAACTACTCCCCAAAACTGAGCCTTTTTGCCTTACAGATCCTATAAATCACAACTTCTGATGCTTGGATGCTAACTTTAAATATACATGTCACAACTACACCAGACCCGTTCCATAAGTTTAACAAGTGGAATCTCATAACATTGACATTCATAGCTGAATTACTAAAAAAAAAAAGAAACATCACTTGCTGTGGTTCTAGGGTTGTTTTACTTAATATATTTTTTGCACTATTGGGGCTCATTTTCATGATCCCCACAAACCCACGAGCCGGCCCTGGCCCTGCTCTATGGACAATCATGCAGGGTGTCATTCTAACCACCCACCACTTAATGTCCCAATTTAATGTATACCTACAGCCCACTCCAATCAGAACATGTCTCAGCATACAGACAGCATTCATATTCATAGCAGCAGTACTTTGAGTGAATTCAATTTTTATGACGGAGAAGTAATTTGGCATGCCACACTATGGGTCAATGGACTTTACAGCCACTTAGTTTGGATCATATACCGCAATGTAACAAACGTCTGCAAAGACACATCTATGCCATTAAGCACAGCACGTCTCCATAACGTCTGGACAATATCCAAAGCAAAGCATCTCCCCCTCCAAATCAAATTGCCTGTAATAAGTTAATTCATATTTGCGTCTCTGGACTGAGGAAATACACTCAAGGGAGCAGTTTAGCGCAATTACAGTGTTATTTTAGCAAATGGATTTGCTGAGTTGTGTCCAGCGCGGCTTGCCCACTCAAAGACTCTGCACAGAACTCACATTGTGTTAATGGTCTCTAATTGAGTGGGTTAAAAATGGATCACAATGTTGAGTTTCTCAAAATTAGCATGTTTAGTTATATTCCATGAAAGCGCCACATTTGTGAAAAACCCTAATTTCATACATAGATTTGTTTCCCTTCTAGGGGCAGTTATCAATATGAATGGAGCACTTTGCAGAGGCTGGAAACTGTCTCTGGTACAGACTTCATTCCCATGGTTCTGTTTTGGTAGGCTATAGAGTTCAGTTCAAGGGGAGATTTTTGTGCGGTAGTCTTGAGGGCCTTAAAATAATGATTTCTTAAAGGAATATTCTGGGTTAAATACAACTTCAGCTCTGTCTACAGCATATGTGATGATGTGCTGATGATTAACACAGAGAATAATTTTGACTTTTCCTTTGTAAAAAAAAATGTTAAATGAAATGTTTATGGTGCGAATCAACAGCACAGCAAATAATTGGTTCAGTTATGAAACTACCATACTGTTCAGAAAGTATTGCCTTTACAGTGTTGGGGACTCTACATTGAAACTGTTCAAGCTACACTAATAAATTAGAAAACATAATATTTTATATAACTGAATTGAAATATAGTAATAAACAGCAGAAATACTCTAAATACACTTTTCAAAATACAGCAGAGGGAAAAGTCTCTTTAAGGCTGTGAATCATTTATGTGCACTAGTTGATTTACATACAGTGGTGTTCAAAATTATTGGCCCCCTTGGTAAATATGAGCATAGAAGGCTGTGAAAAATATGTCTTTATTGTTTATCTTTTTGATATTTCATTAAAATTGTTCACAAAAAATATATTCTCTAATCGATATCAAACAATTGCAAACACAACACAAGTTTTATAAAAAAAAAATTGGCACCCCTAGAATTTATTATGAGTAAAATATATCTGAAGTACTGTATATTCCCATTCATATTTTTTATTTTTTAGTAAACATGAGTGGCTAGGAACAGAAACTCCTGATTCAGAGGGTATAAATATGAAGTAACACACAAGCCAAATTCCCTTAGTCATCTATCACAATTGGTAAGACCAATGAATAAAGTTATGATGTGTGGCAAAAGGTTGTTGAGCTTCACAAAATGGAAAATTTAAATAAGAAAATAGTTAAAGAATTGAAAATATCAATTTCTGACTTCAGGGATTGCCCTGAAGTCAGGGATTGCCCTGAAGTCAGAAATTGATATTTTCAATTCTTTAATTAAGAAGTTCCTATCAACTGGAGATCTTAAGAATCGACCTGGCAGAGGACACGTGTCTATATTATCTCCAAGCACGGTGATGAGGATAGTTCGAGTTGCCAAATATTCTCCAAGGATCATAGTGGAGAATTGCAAAAATGAGTTGGGTCAGAAAGTCTCCAAAACTACAGTCAGATGTCACCTACATCACAACAAGTTGTTTGTGAGGGTTTTAAGAAAAAAAGCCTCTGCTCTCATTAATCTCTTCAGTTTGCCAGACACTACCGGAACTTCAAATGGGACTGGGTTCAATGGTCAGATAAAACAAAAATAGAGCTGTTTGGCAGCAAACGCCAGAGATGGGTTTGGCGCACACAGAGAGGTAGCCATATTGAAAAGTACCTCATGGCCACAGTTAAATATGGTGGTTGAGCTATAAAGTTGTGGGGCAGTTTTTATCCCAAAGGTCCTGGACATCTTGTTCGGATACATGGCATCATGGACTCTATCAAATACCAACTTTCTCAGACAGAAAGCTTAAATGGGCCCTGGTTGGATCGTCCAACAAGACAATGATCCAAAACACACATCAAAATCAACACAAAAAATGGTTCACTGACCACAAAATCAAGGTTCTGCCATGCCCATCCCAGTCCCTTGACCTGAACCCCATAGAAAACCTGTGGGGTGAACTGAAGAGGAGAGTCCACAATGTGGACCTCAGATTTTGAAGGATCTTTAGAGATTATGTGTGGAGGAATGGTTTCAGATATCTTGCCATGTGTTCTTGGCAAAGGGAGGTTGCACAAACTATTGAATAAAAGGGTGCCAATAATTGTGCCACACATATATTTGACAAAAATATAATTAGTTTTTGATAAAACTTGTATTGTGTTTACAATTGTTTGATATCCATTAAATTATATATTTTTGTGAATATTTTGAATGAAATATCAAAAGGATTAACAATAAAGACATATTTTTCACAGCCTTCTTTGCTCATATTTACCAAGGGTGCCAATATTTTTGGCCACCACTGTAAACCACCAGACTCACTAAAATAAATCTTAAAGCTAAATATAAGGGATTTATTATTCATTTTATTTTAGCTGGTTCATTTATACATACTTTACTGTACGAAAGAACCAATGTGTCCCCCTAATATTCAGATGCTACACAATGGCCAATCCTTAAACTATTGTCCCCAATTCTAAATGTGTGGTCACAGCCTTGCAAAGTAGCAATAGTAATTTATTATGCCTAAGCCTAAAGTGCTTTTTGAATTCATATAATTATATGTTCAATAGATATATTAGTAAATTCTTGTAGTTTCACTCACTACCAGGTTATATACATTGACAAGTTACATTCAAAATGTTTCAGGACTGAAAGTTATATGGTTGAAGATCAGTGAAATACAGCCCTATAGCTGGCAAATATAATTGCACCAAACCATAATATTTATGGCACTTTTGCACTGCACATTACGGTTCGACTTGCCTCAACTCTACTTGCTTTACTTTTCTGAGCTTGCATTTCCACTGCAGTTTAGAGCCCCTCAACGTGGGTGGGATTATAGGATGACCATCATAGTTGCACCGCCTCTACTGCTGTGACATAATTTTAAACACGACACAAACTGACCAAAACAATAACACAACCGCTAGCTATTAGCTACTAGCTCATTGTGCTGCATAAAGCAGTTGTTGCATGGTGATTTTACACAAGTGTAACAGTTAAATTGGCCAGGTTGTTTTAGAAGCAAGCTTCCAGTAGCTGGTCAACTAAATAAAGTGAAGCTTTCAAGCAGAGTATAGAGTAATGTAACAAAATGTGCCATCCTCCATCGTGGCTGAGTCCAGGGCACTCTCCCTCCCATTGCTCGCCGGTTTAGATAGCGTCCATTTGGTTGAAACACTTCCACTTTTCCTTGATGGTTCTGTAGTCACTTTTAAGTTATTTAAACTTTTCCCTACACTGTTGGTAGGTCCGGTGGTAGCCGTGTGCGGCCAACAGCTGAGACACTTCCTGAGAGACTTTTTTGTTTCGATCATCGCTAACGAGTGGACTGTCTGCACCTCGTTTATTAACCACAGCTTGGTTTTGTGCACAGCCATTTCTTTTTTCACAATTTGAAAGGCGCGTGAACAAGTGATACTGTTATCACTGTTGCTAACTTTAAAACTAGTGGGTTGATGTCGCGTGTTGGAAATCCAGTGACGCTGGTAGTGACGATTCTCTCTGACCAATCAGCGATCTGCAGGATTTTGACATCACATTTAGCATCGGCTCGGCTCGCTTGGAACCTCGACCGAGGTGGTACTAAAAAAAGCATCAGGTACCACGTACTATCCACAGTGGAAAACCCCCAAAAAGTCGAGTTGAGTCAAGTTGTATCGTGAAGTGGAAAAGCCCCATTATATTCAGTATTCTTGTGCTTATCACAATCATTTTTCCCCATAAAAGATTGAACTATAATGAGTCTTGCCAGAAAAAATACCCTAATAAAGTGTTACGGCACACTTTATAAACAAACAATCAAAATGGTACAAGAATATATCCACCCACTTATGTATATGTTTTATGTATAAAATTAACATACAGTAAAGATTTCACTTACTCTTTCACATCTCACTTTCATTTCTGTTTGAACAGTCACTGCAGAGAGGATGTGCTTCCTTCCTGCTCTTTAGGAGCTCCTCTAAGGCCAACACAACTTCAATTTAATAAAATCTCTCTCTCTATAAATATATACATGTTGAATGAAAACTAATACAGATATAGTTAATCAAATGTCAGGCTGGTTTAGCAGTGGCACAGAGCCCTTGATTTTGTTCCAGACCTGCCCATCTTCATAATTAACTGTCAGAATATCCATTTCAAGAGGAAAAGAAGATGATGAAACATGCAGCAATCTTCTAATAAACAGCTAGGGGTTTAAATTACGAGAGAGAGAGAGAGAGAGAGAGAGAGAGAGAGAGAGAGAGAGCACAACAGTGATTTTAGGGCCTACTGATAACAATCAGACAGCATCAGCTTTCTGGGCAAAATTTAAAGTAGGTTGCACTTAAGTACAAAGATCCTTTGAACACGAGCAGAAAGAGAAAAGCCCCTTAGACGTCATTATTGTAATCAGCCTGTGCTCCTAGACAAAAAAAAAGCTTGGTTTGAGCTAGTTACTCAACAACATTTCCACAAATGTAAAGTGTTTGCTAATATGCATCATCTAAAAGAATTTCAGCCACAAAGCTATAGTATGACTCAGAAGACTTGGAAGATAGTGCTCTAGTGCTGAACTGTTATGGTAGGCCTTCTCTAGGGCTGTGTTTTTTAAACTATGGGTTGAGAAGCTGTGCACTAAATGTGCAATTATTTCCTTAGCATAACTGAGTAAGAGCTTAGTTGAGCTCCATATAGTTGTTTTTAATATAAGCATTGTTTTTTTGTATAGTTTTTGGAGCTCAGCAGCATTGGAAGAGAGCAATGTGAGCATTTTTAAAACATCTCCTTTTCTGTTCTGTTCAACAGAAGTAATGTTTTCCACCCTGACTTAGATCTATCCAAACTATTGCACTCTCACTGGAAAGCATTAAGGCCTTTGCACACCAAATGCAAATTTCCGCAGCATTTCTCACCTTGATCAACATGTTGAATCAAAACAATGGATTATTAACGAGCCATTGACACCTGGAGAGAACTTTGCTGCCGAATCACGTGGCGACAAAGCAAAAAAAAATTTGGCATGTAAATTTTTTTTCTTTGCTCGACAATGGAATGCCGTGAGTCTGACCAATAAAATATGAGCATTGGATCATGTGTCAGGGGCCTTTGAGTTACCAAATCTAGCACAATAGGTGGCGCTAAAGCACATACAGCTTTTGAACAAGGACATTTTAAACAAGGAAATGTCATATGTGTTCCCTTAATATGTAAATGATATTGCTGCATCACTGCCTTGCATCCCCTTATAAAAAACACTCTGATCTTATTTGAATCATCTTAATGTATTTCATATTGCAAATTTTTTTTTTTTGCCTTTGCATTTAATCTTACATGAGTTCTCTTACAGTATATCTCTAGTATGTTGTAGCATTTTTGCCGTTGTATCATTGCCTTTTGTCTGTTTTTAATAAACAACTTTATGGATGTCATGTGCTTTTCTTTGCCAAATATTAATAATATAAATCCTATTGCTCTGAATCGCTGTGTACCAAAAAACGTGGTGGTTTCTCCATAAATTATGTAATGGTAATTGCTGTTATCGTAAAGAGGTTAACAGTCGTGCTGCTGTTAGCAGTATTAAAGTATCTAACAATAGTCAGAATGAAGATGAGTTTTAAGTTTAAATGTAATGCTTAATTTGTTACATGCAGGGTTTTAAGCGAATGTATAACACAAGTAGATGTACTATGGAAACCCAGGAGTGCCATTTACAAATGAATGAAGGAATAAATGATCATTTTATTCATTTTAAAATAAAAATGTGATTAAATAAATCAATGTATAAATGGACAAATAAATAGACACATTTAAATGTGTTTATTTAAGTCATGTTTTAAAATGTACTTACATTTAGCGATAAAACAGCACATTAATAAGTCATTTTAAAATGCACCTTTAAAATGGCGTTTTAAAAAGCATTTACATTTACATTTATGCATTTGGCAGACGCTTTTATCCAAAGCGACTTACAGTGCACTTATTACAGGGACAATCCCCCCGGAGCAACCTGGAGTTAAGTGCCTTGCTCAAGGACACAATGGTGGTGGCTGTGGGGATCGAACCAGCGTCCTTCTGATTACCAGTTATGTGCTTTAGACCACTACACCACCACCACACCACCATTTGGTAGTTGTTTGTCTTCATCCATTTGTCAGTCCATACCAGCTAAAGCCCAGGAGTGCCAATTAAAAAACAATGAAGCAATAAATGATCAATCTTTTAATTTGACAATAAAAACTTGAATATATAAGTCAATGTATAAATGGACAAATAAAAAGACACATTTCAATGTGTTAATTTAATTCATGTTTAAAAAATGTCATTATATTTAAAAAAAATATTTTGCATTAATAAATCAAATTTATAAATGTAGCAATACATGAGTATGTTAATGATTCTTTTGAATGTACTTTTTAATGCACTTTAAAAGCACCTTTTAAATTGTATTTTAAAAAGGTATTTGTCAATTGCTTTTCATTATTCATTTGCCAGTTTCGTTTCCTCATCCATTTGCCAATGCCTTTTCTTTTTCATGTTTCTTTTCCTTTTCCCTTTTTCTTTTTCTTTCTCCAATTGAGAATCAAGTTAAAAAAAAAATACCATTGGACAGTTGAATCGTGAGAGTTACAATGAACTTTCAATTCAGTTATAAAATAAACCCCCTCTCCCACGTGCCACTCGACGAGGATGTAAGATGGCCTGTCATTGGATGATGGTATGAGCAGTTTACCTGATATTATTGATCTGCGAATCCCACCCATAAGAAAGGGATATCAGAAGCATATCAGAAGTTAATGGTGGCAAGTAATCGCGGAACGCGGCCTAACTGAGTGTGCACAGATATGTGTCCAGTATGGGAGCAAGTAATCGTGATGCTGTCAACAGAACCAGACTCCCGACCCGTGTCCCAAACTGAAACACATGCACACAACCGCCATTTGCCTTACACTTCACCGCTCGAGGTACCGAGCCGATGAAGAATACCACCAGATCCTGTTCTTTCCACCCCATGAGGTTCAAATCGCTCCAAACCGGTGTCACTTGTTTGTGCTGATGTGTGCCATTAAGAAACTCTGTAACTACTAATCTTCCTTAGATATAGCACAGTACAAATCAAATAATATATATATATTTTAGTAAGTAAATTAAATAAATATTAAGAACATATAAATATAAAATAAATGTGTCCTACACCGCCAATACAAAAGGACACGATTACGTTTTTTTTCTCATAAGCTTAGAAACTTTTGATCTAAAAGCTTATGGTCAAATGCTTGGGATTATTTCTGTACTCAAAACAATTAATTGTATTTGGTTATAGATGTCTATTGTTACGCGTGCAGACGAGGAGTGAGGATCTAGGTGCAGCTCTTTATTAAATAAACAAGAAAACACAGAATAAATCAAAACACAGGGAACAAACAAAACATCCACGAGGGGATAACAAAATGTAAACACTAGAAATAACCACGGCAGGAACACAGTCAAAGACACCATAACATACATTTGACATTCAACAAAGCAGTGAAACATACAATGATCAACAAGGAGTTGAGAAACAGCAGGGTATAAATACACAGGAGACATGATGATAACAAACGACAATCAGGTGAGAACAATGACACAGGGCTGGCAGTGATTAGGGCCGGGAATTGTGGGAAGTGTAGTTTTAGACAAAAACTGGTGAAACACAGGGCAGACAACAAGGGAATCGTGACATCTATACAGACATTTTATATATTTGTTTTATTTTTTTAATAGTATTTGTTTTTAAGAAAAGTAACCAAAAAGGTTCCAGGATATGAAAATCATTCAAGACTGTTTAAAAAGCATCCCAGGATGCACCTGAAGTTGATTGAGAAAATGAACTGTATGCAGAGCAGGAATAGATAAAAGGCTTCACTGAAGAAGTTAAAATGTTTCTGATTTAATTTGTTTTGGTCACTGCATAATTTCCATACTTTTGTATAACTTCTAAAATATAAAATGTGCTGTAACAAATAATAAAGAATAGGCAAGTATGATCAAACTTTTCTAAAGAGTTCTAGTCTTACACTGAGGGGCCATTCACATTGAAAATGTTTTGGTGTCCGTCCGCACTGTTTTATAATTGATTTCAATAAACACTAAATTTAAACAAATAAATTCAAATTCAGAGATGAATGTGGCTGTTTACTTGTGAAAAATTCAGAATAATTAGCTGATACATGATGTACAGCTTTGTTCAGCAGTCTCTCATACAGCCTATAAAAAAATAATAATTTGCAGCACAAATATGGAACATTTTTTGCTGTTGCATTTGGAGTTTTATGGGGTGAAAGATTCATCTTTGCCAAAAAAGGAATGCTTCAACGATACCAAACACGGCACAAACAATGAATCAAGCACAAACAGTGGAGAAAGGTGAGAGCGATTGACATAGGGTTTAGCCTGTGCGATTTCATCTTGTTAAAAGAAAGAAAGGAAATCGTTATGATGTTTCTTTTAATGGCACAAACTGCCACAAATCGAGCACAAATGAACGACACTGGTTCACAGCGATTTGGACCACATGGAGTGGAAAGTGACGTCACTGATCCCGAATATAAGCTGTTATTTATAAGGAAGGGAAATAGAAACAAGTTATTTTAAGTGATTGGAGTGATTTGGACGATATAGGGTATAGAGTGACGCCACTGCTTCCGAAAGGTTTCTTGCTATATGTAAGGAAGGAAAATAGTTATTGTTTCTTTTAACAGCACAAACAGAGCACAAACGAACGGCAGCCGGTTGGAGCATTTTGGACCACAAGTCTAATGTCTAATATCTTAAACACCAAACCAGCACAAACGTTAATTTTTGTGGCACAAATCAGCACAACTTTTTTTTATAGATTTGGTAATGATTTAATTAGACAGGGTGCCAACTTCATGGAGGTTACTAAAGCAATTGCTTCTCTGCACTGCCTGACCTTACAGTTATTAACCTGTTGGGGACTTTAACAAAGCAAATCTCACATGGTTGAAGCCAGTAGTAAGGACTGTTGAAGCCAGTAGTAAGGACTGTTAAGAAATGGACCTATGAAGCAGAACTGGAACTACAAGCCTGCTTCGATTGCATTGATTGGAGTATTTTTGAAGCTGCAGCTACAGACCTGGATGAGCTCACAGACACATACATCAGTTTCTGTGAGGACATGTGCATCCCTACTAGGACATTTTTATCATTCAACAATGATAAACCATGGTTCACAGGAAAACTCAGACAGCTTTGTCATGCCAAAGAGGTGGCTTACAGGGGTGGGGATAAAGTCTTGTACAATCAGGCCAGGAACACACTGAATAAGGAAATCAGAGTGGCTAAAATAAGTTACTCTGAGATGCTGAAAACCAAGTTTTCAGCTAACAACCCTGCATCAGTGTGGAGTGGCCTAAAACGACTTACCAATTCCAGGACTCCTACCCCCAACCCTGTGGTGGACCGCCGACTAGCTGACGATCTGAATGTATTCTACAGCAGATTCGAAAGGCCCAATCTCACACCCCACACCCACTCTGACCTTCACTACACACAAACACCAACCCCTCCAGCAACCCCCTCCTGCTACTCAACCTGCACTCAAGATCTGTGAAGACGATGTGTGCCGTGTCTTTTCGGAAGCAATGGTCAAGGAAGGCTTCGGGCCCAGATGGCGTCTCACCAGCGTGCCTTCGATCCTGTGCTAACCAACTGGCCCCCATCTACACACAGATCTTCAATAGATCACTGGAGCAGTGTGAAGTCCCATGCTGCTTCAAACGCTCAAATGGATTATTATCCCTGTCCCTAAGAAACCAAAAATCACAGGACTTAATGACTACAGACCTGTCGCCCTGACGTCTGTGGTCATGAAGTAATTTGAGAGACTGGTGTTGGCTCACCTGAAGGACATCACTGGACTCTTTCTAGATCCCCTTCAATTTGCTTATCGAGCAAACAGGTCTGTGGATGATGCAGTCAACATGGGATTGCATCATGTCCTGCAACATCTGGACAGACCGGGGACATAAGCAAGGATCCTTTTTGTGGATTTCAGCTCGGCTTTCAACACCATCGTCCCAGCTATTCTCCGGACTAAGTAACCAACTCCTTGTTCCCATGTCTATCAGTGGATTACCAGCTTTCTGACGGACAGGCAGCAGCTTGTGAGACAGGGAAAATTCACTTTCAGCACATGTAACATCAGCACTTGTGCCCCCCAGGGATGTGTGCTCTCCCCACTACTCTTCTCCCTCTACACCAATGACTGCACCACCAAGGATCCCTCTGTAAAGCTCCTGAAGAAGAACTGTCAAATCAAATCAAATCACTTTATTGTCACACTACCATGTACTGTACATACTGTACATAATATACTGTATTTTTGTTCTTTATATAACAGATTTGTATTAGATTTGCACTACGTGTGTGTATGTGAGTATGTACGTAAGCGTGTGTCTGAGTGTATGTACGTATATGTATAATTATTTATTTTTATTATAGTTTTTTTTAATTATCTATGTCTTGCTGCTGTTTTTGTATTGTTGTGCACTGGAAGCTCCTGTCACCAAGACAAATTCCTTGTATGTGTAAGCATACTTGGCAATAAAGCTGATTCAGATTCTGATTCATTACGTTTTTATCGCTCTCTCTCTGCCATATCTGTGAACAAAGCCCATATACTTTACCTTCTGTGTACTGTGAGATCATCGACCACAAGCACTGGGACAATGAAACTTTGCTAAACTGCTTCTTTTTATAAAGCTTAATAAAGCGTTACCTTTCGTTTACACAACAAGATGGTCTTTTCTTTTTCTTCCAGTAAAAGTTATGTTAAGTGACTGTTTCATTTCACACAGTTCTAGCGGTGAAGGGGTAAAACACTTGTTGGTTATAGCTTTTTTTTTTCTCTCGGAAAATGTCTGGCCTAAATCTTGGAAATCTTTGACATGTTAATTGCCATTATCTGTGTCAATTACATTTAGTGTATAACATAATCAATTCAGGTACAATTAAAATGTAAATACATTAAAATGTTTAATTCAAAATCCATAAGGCCCAGAATACAATTGTAAAAGTGAAATGTGATAAAAGAATGTGAACATTGTAGAAACACTTTTGTAATACACATAACACATAAGTAATACACAACATTAGTTTAAATTACCATTTGTTCCACAAAAGTGTGCTCGCTTGCATTCTCTGTATCCTCCATTTCTTGATCAAAAAAATATATAGGTATTTAAAGATGATCATACAGTGTTTTTTTTTTTTTCAAATGAATGTGATGTAACTGAAAGTGGATGTGCGTTTTCTTCAGAATATGTTCTGGAAAGTACATCGGCTTTCTCCAGCGACTTGAGCTGTTGCCCTTGCTCACTTCTGTTGCTTGTTTCATTTTAGGGCATGGGTCGGGAGAATGGTTCTGGTTTACGATTACGATTATCAGCTCCCTTCCTGGACACATATCACTGTGCACACTCATGTATAGCCGCGTTCCGCATTTCACAGCAACAGTCAACGAGCCACCATTAACTTCTGATCTGCTTCGCATCCGTTTCTTATGCGCGGGATTCGCACAATTTCATACATCAAATAATATCACACAAACTGCTTGTACCGTCATCCAATGACAGGACATCTTACATCCTCTTCGAGTGGCACGAACTGAGTATAACTGAGTCGAAAGTTTATTGGTTGCTCCCACGAGTCAACAGTCCAATTACATTTTTTAAACTTTCTAAAAAAATAAGGAAAAAGAAAATGAAAAGCAAAACAAAAAAGAAAAGAAAGCCACTCCCAAATGTATGAAGAAAAACAACTGCCTAATGCTTTTTAAAATGCAATTTAAAGGGTGCATTTTAATTATTAATGTGCTGTTTTATTGCCAAATAAAAGTACATTTTAAAACATGAATGTGGCAGGGCAGAGGGCGGGGCCGGGTTGTGATTATACACACCCGGTCCCTTATCAGGCTTATTAAGCCTCCAAGAGGGATAAAGGCCGATGACAGATGGTGGTGCGGGAGAGAGAGATCGTTAACAGACATGTCCGTCATGTGTGTGTTTTGTCTTTTGTTTCAGTTTACCAATTAAAATATAATTTATATTGCCAAACTGGTTCTCGCCTCCTCCTTCCCATTGAACCCCTTTACACTGGTGCCGAAACCCGGGAAGGAGGAGGGATGCCCGTCGCGGAGTCCTCGACACTGCCGTCCACCCAGGGGAGCGCCGCTGCTATCCACCGGGGGAGGGAGTAGACCGACCGCCTGGACGCAGTGAACGTCTGCCATCCGCAAGGCGAGTGGGGGACTGGAATCCCCTACTGCCTGGAGCGATGGAGCCACTGCCAGGGATGGAGGAGAGCCCTGCCATCCCCCAGAAACGCGGAGGGGTCGGAGGAAGACCGGCGTCTGCGAGGGGAGGAGGGAAGTGTTTCCGACCGCCTGGAGCGGTAGGGCCGCTGCCAGGGGCGGAGTAGAGTCCACACAAGTCGCCGAGAACGCGGAGGGGCATTCTGACCGTCGGGGGTTGTGAGTCTGTTCTCCGGTCCACCAGGGGAGAAGAGCGGCTGTCATCCGCCTGAGAGGGTGGAGAAGTGATCGAGGACCATGCGACGGTGTATCGGAGAACCAGCGAGTAGGTTTTTTTTTTTTTTCATCTCTCTCTCTCTCACTGCCGCTCTGCGTTGGCCTTTTCCCTCTTGTTTAAATGTTAGTGTTTTTTTTTTGGGGGGTACTACACTGTTACAGGAAGTACCCCCCCATCTTAATTGTTTCTGTTTCCCTCCCCTTGTCCCCTTAAATTATATAAAATGTAATTTATATTGCCAAACCGGTTCTCGCCTCCTTCCCATTGAACCCCTTTACAATGAATAAAATAAACACATTTAAATGTGTCTATTTATTATTCCATTTATAAATTGGTTCATTTATTCAAATTTAAATGTGTCTATTTATTTGTACATTTATAAATTGGTTTATTTATTCACAATTGATCATTTATTTCTTCATTCTTTTTTAAATGGCACTCCTTGGCTTCAATAATGTACATGGCAATAAGATACAATCATGATTGTTTCAATTCACAACATCTTTTTCAACAGTTGTTATATATGTGTGTACATTACACAGTGTTTATAAGCAAATGCAGCCTACTTAACAAAAGTATATACAGATTGCATGGCAGTAGCATATAGTCAGTATTGTTTCAATGAATACTATTTGATTTACACAAAAATCTTTATAATTAACTGATAATACTGCCAGTCAACTTGTTCAGTGTCTCAAATCTTTTCTTTGAACAAATCAACAACAAACTTATCATCGCTGATGCAACTTGTAGAAAAATCTGTTTTCTTTTCTCGATCCACTCACTAGAGAGCTTGTTTGCTTGTCGTTTTACAAACTTGTAAAATACTACTTCTCATTCATGAAGGGTGAAAGATAGACTGGCTAAAATGTGCGTTGTGCCAACTAACATACAGGAGTAAAATTGCTTGTTGATTTGAGCATGCTATTGTAAAGGCATGAATGTGCTAAAGGCGATCATTAGTGTCACTTTCTATTTGAAACGTTCATTCGCCGGCGATTCCCCTCTCATAATCGCAACGTATTTGCAAGTTAGTGTGGCCTTTAGTGTGGAGATGGCTGTGTTCAGTGTCTGATCATGAATCAAGAAATACAATTAAAACATGCAGCCCTTCAAAACTACATACATTTTCCTCTGCGCTTTAACCTGCCTTAAACACTGAGCCATTAGTGCATGTTCTTCCTGCAGTGTGCAAACATGTTACACGTCAGTACAATATGTGTGAAAAAGAAGGAAGAAAACAGCTCCATCAGCTAATGGCCCATCAGCAAACATGGGTGTTGCTTACACAGATAGCATGGCTATCGACCTGCTATCTGACCCTGACACCATTTATCAGAGCACAGGGAGCTACCGTGGGAGCCATAGAGCGTCCTCATGACCCCAGGAGAAGAGAAACAGACCCCTGCACTTGCAGAGCAATCAGATCCTTAACCTGTTTAGCATGTCACTTAGCAGTCCCTGTTTGAATTAATTCTTAAAAGAATATTCAGAGTTAAATGACAAAGCACTACAGACAGCATCAACAGCCTGCTGCAGATTACATTACTATCCTTAAAGCAAAGGCTACATGTGTGCACAGTAATATACTAATAATGAAGTCTAAGGGGCAACAGCCCTGTAAAGAAACACCTTCTGGCTATGGTTAAGAAGGAAGGACCAAAAGTGGGGTGTGCAAAAGTGAGAAAGTAGGAATATGGTAAAGTAGTATGGGGCAGAGGGAAAGGGGTGGGGAGGAATTATTTACGTTAACCAACTTGGTTCTTATCTGGGGGTTTATGGAGAGGGATTGAGTTGGTGAGTGAAACCATGCCAAGCTAAGCTTTAGAGGGGTGGCTTATGCAGTCTCGTGACTCGCTTTGCACATTGCTCTTCTACTTAATCTGTTGGGGGTTGTAGGTGTAGTCATATAGCTCATAACTTGTCTTTTCTAACAAAGAAGAGGTCTTGGATGTAGGGTAGGACTGCTCTTGTGGGCAAGGTAATCAAACCCTGAATGCATGGTATGACCTGTAAAGAGGAATGTCTTGAATGGAATGCAAAAACAAGAAGCAATGCAATGATCCAGTGTCCAGCTGCGGGTGTGGCAGGGAGACTTCCTTGACCACTGCCCCAGCACCAGGAGATGTTTCTGGATTAATAGGGTGAAACATTTAAGATGGGTAGCTCCCGGCTGGATGACTGATGGCACTGGCGGAGGTGTAGCAACAGGTTTAGACAGCTACCTGTACATCTGATGATGGTTTATAAAGGGGTTAATTAATGACATTTAAAAAATTACTTATAATTAATTTACAACCCTAATTACAAAAAAGTTGGGACAGTATGAAAATATTAATAAAAACAACAAGGAGTGATTTGTAAATTATTTTCACCATTTGCTATATTGAAAGCACTACAACTACACATTATACAATGTTTTATCTTGTGAATTTTCATTTTATTTTGAAAATGTACAGTAATTTAAAATCAGATGATTGCAACACGCTCCAAAAAAGTTAAGACGGGGCAATTTAAGACTAATAACATTTTGACGAATTGAGATAACAAGGCGATGTGAAACAGGAGATGTAAAACAGGTGAGGCAATCGTGTCATAGTATATAGGGAGCCTCCAAAAAACAGCCTAGACCTTAAAGAGCAAGGATCATTCAGATTTGTCAAATTGCCAACAGATGCTTCAGCAAATAATCCAGGACTTTGAGAACAATGTTACCCAAAGTGAAATTAGAAGGATTTTGGGCATTTCACCCTCTACAGTGCACAATATAGTAAAAAGTTTCAAGGAATCATGTCATATCTTGGTGTGTAAATGGCAAGATGAAAACCACTTCTGAATGTGTGTGATCTCTAATCCCTCAGATGTCACGGTCTTAAAAAACATCATTCATCTTTAATGGATATCATGAACATGGGCTTGGGATAACTTTTGTAAACCTTTGTTAGTCAACACCATTCGACACTGTATCCACAGATGCAAGATAAGACTTTACTATGCAAAGCAGAACCCTACATCAACACTGTCCAGAAGCGCTGCTGACTTCTCTGGGCTCATTCTCATCTTAGAAGGAAAATAGAACAGTGGAACTAGGTTTTTTGGTCTGAAGAGTCCACATTTCAAAAAGTTTTTGATAAGCAAAGCTGTCGTGTTATCCGGGCCAAAGAGTAAAAGGGCAATCCAAGCTGTTATTAGCATCAGGTCCAAAAGCCAGTGTCTGTATGGGCCAGGGGTGTATCATTTCCCATTGCGTGGGTAACTCGTACATCTGTGAGAACACCATGAATGCAGACAGATATGTACAAACTTTTCCAGGGACGTCCTGCATTTTCCAGCAGGAAAATTTCAAACCACATTCTGCCAGGATTACAAGTGCATGGCTGTGTAAGCAAAGAGTGCAGGTGCTAGATTGGTCTGCCTGCAGTACTGACCATCTCCAATTGATAATGTATGGCACATTATGAAGCACACCATATGACAATGAAGACCCTGTACAATTGTGCAGCTAAAGACCTACATAATGGATGATTGGGGGAAAATTCCACTTTCTGTCTTCAGTTCCCAAATGCTTACTAAGTGTTATTAGAAGAAATTGTGATGTTTTACATTGGTAAACCATCAACTGTCCCAACTTTTTTGGAGTGTGTTAAAAGTCCTTTGATTTGAAATTACTGTACATTTTCCAAAAACAAAATCAAGGAAAAACATCATATAATGTGCAGTTGTACTGCTTTCAATATAGCAAAAGATGAATATAATTTACAAATCACTACTTTTTGTTTTTATTAGCATTTTATATAATAGTCTATAATAACTATTTGTGGAATTGGGGCTATATATGTGTGTGGCAGGGCGGCGGGCGGGGCTGGGTCGTGATCCTACACACCCGGTCCCGTATTAGGCTAATCAAGCCTCCCGAGAGGGATAAAGGTCGACTGCAGAGGAAAGTGCGGGGGAGAGAGATAGTTTACGGACATGTCCGTCATATGTGTGTGTTTGTCTTTTAAGTTGTTAATTAAACCAT
This sequence comes from Xyrauchen texanus, assembly GCF_025860055.1. Lineage (NCBI taxonomy): Eukaryota > Metazoa > Chordata > Actinopteri > Cypriniformes > Catostomidae > Xyrauchen > Xyrauchen texanus. The sequence continues at coordinate 2,807,439 of NC_068283.1, forward strand.
TATGTTGAAAAGCCGGTTCTCGCCTCCTCCTTTCCATTGATCCCTTTAAACTGGTGCCGAAACCCGGGAAGAAGGAGGGATGACTGTCGCGGAGTCCTCGACACTGCCATCCACCCAGGGGAGCGCCGCTGCCATCCACCGGGGGAAGGAGTATACCGACTGGACTCCCCGACCGCCTGGAGCGATGGAGCCACTGCCAGGGGCGGAGGAGAGCCCTGCCATCCCCCAGAAAAGCGGAGGGGTCGATGGAAGACCGCCGTCCGCGAGGGGAGGAGAGAAGTGTCTCCACGACTGCCTGGAGCGGTAGGGCCGCTGCCAGGGGCGGAGGAGAGTCCCCACGAGTCGCCGAGAACGCGGAGGGGCGTTCTTTCCGCCGGGGGTCATGAGTCTGACTCCGGTCTGCAGTCCTGACCATCTCCAATTGAGAATGTATGGCACATTATGAAGCACACCATATGACAACGAAGACCCCGTACAATTGTGCAGCTAAAGACCTACATAATGGATGATTGGGGGAAAATTCCACTTTCTGTCTTCAGTTCCCAAATGCTTACTAAGTGTTATTAGAAGAAATGGTGATGTTTTACATTGGTAAACAATCAACTGTCCCAACTTTTTTGAAGTGTGTTAAAAGTCCTCTGATTTGAAATTACTGTACATTTTCCAAAAACGGAAAAACATCATCTAATGTGCAGTTGTACTGCTTTCAATACAGCAAAAGATGAATATAATTTACAAATCACTACTTTTTGTTTTCATTAGCATTTTATATAATGTCTCAACTATTTTGGAATTGGGGCTGTATATGTGTGTGGCAGGGTGTAGGGCGGGGCCGGGTCGTGATCCTACACACCCGTTCTTTCAGCCGGGGTTCGTGAGTCTGACTCCGGTCTGCCCTGGGAGAAGCGGCTGTCGTCCGTCCTGAGAGGGTGGAGTAGTGATCGAGGACCATGCGACAGTGTATCGGAGAACCGGCAAGTTTTTTTTTTCATCTCTCTCTCCTCTCTCTCTCTCACTGCCACTCTGCGTTGGCCTTTTCCCTCTCTTTTAAATTTTACAGTGTTTTTTTGGGGGGTACTACACTGTTACAGAAGTACCCTCCCAGTTTAATTATTTCTGTTTCCCTCCCCTTGTCCCCTCCCTCGTCCAGGTAGACGGGGATGACCTGCCGGCAGACTGGGCTTAGGGCACACCCTCCCCAAGGGAAAGGGGGGGGTGTACGTCATGCTGGGGGCTCCCCAGCCTGAGAGAACGAGGGAGGAATGTGGCATCATATAATGTGCAGATGTACTGCTTTCAATATAGCAAAAGATGAATACAATTTACAAATCACTACTTTTTGTTTTTATTAGCATTTTATTTAATGTCTCAACTATTTTGGAATTGGGGCTGTATATGTGTGTGGCAGGGCGGAGGGCGGGGTCCCGTAGAGAGAGATAGTTTACGGACATGTCCATCATATGTGTGTGTTTGTCTTTTGTTTAAGTTGTTAATTAAACCATTATTTATGTTGAAAACCTCCTTTCCATTGATCCCTTTACAATGTGGTTATAACAAAATTAATAAAAAGGTAATTTTCAAACAATACTTGCCAAATAGTGAGCACTGATATTTAAAAACATTTTGTGATAATGTTGTAATGGAGGAGTCAAGAGACAACGAAACGGGTTCAATTTCAGTTTTCTTTAATGCACACACACGACGGTAACCGTCAAATAACATAAAAACTCATAAAGTCTGTATTACACTCTAAATCACTGGTCACTCTCTCTCCCATTCTGACGCTCGACAGCTTTCACTCTCCCGCAGACAGACACATGACCATGCTCCACATGCCACAGTGTTTAATAAATATACGTATTTATACTTACTATAAAAACAACATTAAATGCCCTTATTTGGGATTTATGTCAAGATGCAGCAACAAACAACAGATATTTATAATGATATTAAAAGGAGGGGTTATGTAATTTGTGTCCACGTTGTTAAAATCACTATAATGTCTTATGTGGCATTCTAATTTACCTAGTCCTAGATTCACAGCATATATCAAATAATAAAGCCTGATGACCATTAAATCATACTGAACTTTACTCTATGTACGTTGGTTACTAATATAAAAATTGTAATTCTCTCCTGATTTATTCACCCTCCAGGCATCCCAGATGTGTATGACTTTCTTTCTTCTGCTGAACACAAATTAAGATTTTTAGAAGAATATACAATGCAAGCGAATGGGTGCAAACATTTTAAAGCTCCAAAATCCACATAAAGGGAGCATGAAAGTAATCCATAAGACTCCAGTGGTTAAATCCATATCTTCAGACATGGTGAGAAACATTTTTAATTCATTTTTTATCATATATTCTCTTCCCTACACAGTAAGGGGAAATATGCACAAAGGATATGAATCACCAAAAACAGAAGAAGAAGAATGAGAAAGTAAAAGTGAGGTGACTGAGAAGGGAGCAGAATTTAGAGTAAAATGGACATAAATATTGATCTGTTTCTCACCAACACCTATCATTATAAATTCTGAAGATACAGATTTAACCAACAGAGTCATCTGGAGTATTTTTATATTGCCCTGTTTTGATTTGGAGCTTAAAAATGTTGACACCATTCACTTATATTGTATGGACCTACAGAGCTGAGATATTCTTCTAAAAATCTTAATTTGTGTTCAACAGATGAAAGAAACTCATTTACATCTGGGATGTCATGCAGGTGAGTAAATGATGAGAGAAAGTTTTTGGTGAGCTAAACCTTTAAGACACATTTCCCTAGGTTATTAATGTTGAATAAGTGTTACTAAGCATTTATAACATAAGAGGTTATTACATGATAGTCTGCTTTTTTAACTGCATAACAATGAACCTCTTTATTTTTATATAACCTCTTTATTTTAATATTTGTTATTTTTCTTGCTTTATTGTGTATCTCAATATATATTTTATTCACTTATTGTATTTTATTATCTGTGTCTTGATGTTGTTTTTCTCAGTGCACCAGAAGCTTCTGTTACAAAGACAAATTCCATGAGTGTGTAAGCATACTTGGCAATAAAGCGTATTCTTATTCTGATCTGAACTTTCAAGAAACCCCATTTTCCCACCTTTGACCCAAAGTACCAGGACTGTAACCACCATAGACACTGGGGGACTGCCATAGTGGGATGCAACCCATCCAATATTCAGATGAGTGGCAAACAAATATATGAATTTTTCTGATCTTAAGGTATTACGTTTGGAACATACATTGTATATAATTTGTCTTATGTTTTGGTAAGTTTGAAAATCATACTGTAAGAATTTGAATAAATGAGTAAAGTCTGGTAGTATCACTCAGAGAGTCTGTGTACTTAACCTGGTTAGACTACCTAGAGGTCCCTGTTTGATGGATGGTTTCCACACCTCCCAGTCAACTGGCCACACCAAATTATGAAATTCAAGTGCTGCCTGAAAAGATGACCCGAGAGTGTCCTGGGCTCAGGAGGTCAGTAAGTTACCCATATTCGCCTGCTCCTTCAGTGAGTCACTCGACCATTGAACAGACCTGAAACCGCTACCTGGACACGTACACCACCCTATGTGCATGCAGCTATACATGTAATACTTTCTCTTAAACACAATAGTGTACTGATAGCATCGCTCGTGTACCAGCATACATCTCTACACTAAAAACAATCCCTTCCACGTGGCTTCATTAACTCACACTGCATCTCATGTACAGGAACTCAGGTAAAATGGATTGTATCTCTCGGCGCTAATTACTCAATGCAGTAGAATGAGGTTATGTCAGATATTTTATCTCAGCAGGGCTGAAATCTACAGTCAATTCAATTCACATCAGATCTGAGTGATACTGACTGTCTAAACTACAACAAAGAACAGAGATGAGTCAACAGCAGAACATTTACACTGAAATACAGAAATGACTACAGATCATATACACAATGGACATTTTTTTATACAGAACTGTAAAAGAATATAGTTGCAGAAATGTATAATGACAACTTCCCATGTGACAACTACCCCCGGTCTGCCAATTCTTATGTAAATTTTTTAACCCTCCTGTTATCCTAACCAATCCTACCATATGTTTACTAACATCTTTTATCCTTGGGGTCAATTTGACCTCAGCAATTTTAACCTCCAGTATATGATTTTTACCCATGTTTATGTGTAAAGTACCACCTAAATAGCCCTTTAAATACCCTTCATAATACAAAGGCATTGTAGGCGCTCCCATCAATGACGTTAAAGGAAATTACAAGGGGCCAACGGGCAGTCATGCTTGATGTAGGTGGCTGTGACCCTGTCCAGATTATTAACCCCTCCCTTTGTCTCGTTGTAGTCCCAGACCATTCATGTTTTTCTGTCTTCTCTGGTGCTCAGAACAGCATATTTGTGCATGGTGCTCATCAGCAGGACATTTTTTTTCCTTTCCTGGGGTAATAGGAGACATCAGTGGCTCTGCCAGTGAAAGGAAACATTAAAGATGTTACCTTCCTGTTCTTCATCGCAAGAAGCTCAGAGGGAAGCTCTTGCTTGGTTTTCCTCACTTTCCCCAACATGGTAACTTTTCAGAAGTTCCTCACCAAGGGAGTACAATGTGAAAAAATTATTACAATGCTATGACCATTCAGTTCTACAGCCATGTCTAGTACCAACCTCATGCCCTGATATCTTTCAGGTGCTTCCCCAGGGGATTTACTAGTGTACACCTGCATATTCCAGGCATAGCTGGACTATGCATCACATGCTGCTCATATTTTGATACCATATTTGGCCAGTTTGCTTGGTATGCATTGTCTGAAGGGACAGCACCCATGAAATGCAACCAGACATCCACAATGACGTGGGGGCCTGGATTGTAAAGAAAATGTAATCACTGGACCCATTTGTCCCATAAATCCCATATCGCTGCAAGTTTGTCACGCTCTCGTCAGCCCTGCCTTGTTTCTCTGTCATCGAAGTGTATTACATGGGAGAAAACATGGAATGTCTTTAGAGACATGGTGGCTGGAAATATTGCCCTTCCAGTGTCAGCATTCGAAAGGCTTGCCGTTGCTTCTCCTGTAGACTTGTACAATCCTGCCAAAATGAGCAACCCAATGTAGGCTTGCAAGTGGGCAGGACTTTACTGTTAATCTGGCATACCGGGCATTTTCCCGGTGGGCTGAGGCACTTTGGGGCAGATCAGGGGTGGACTGGCCATCGGGAGAACCGAGCAGGCCAGTGGGTCGGCCCTGAAACGTGTTGTGATAAGCTAAAATGAGCCACCGCGTTACGCAGAACGGACCACAAAACGGTGCCGCGATATGCAGAAAAGGACAGCGATTTTATGTCTTGGACATGGCTTACAGTGTATCTGGTGGGGCCTGGAACCATTTTGATGAAATTAGCAGCACTAAGTCTAACCCGTCGTTCAAGTGGGGAGAGGGACCATAATAACTTTCCATTTTTGGAAAGTAATGTGTCTGCTGGTGGTTGAGAGACAACAGGAGGGTCAACACTAAGAGTCTCATTCTCATCAGAGGAGGATGCCTCATAATCAGGGTCCTCCTCAACATTATCCTCTGTCTCAGACAACATTCTCCTATGCCACTTTCACTGTCAAAGAACTGTGACAAAACCTCATTGACAGAAAACCTTAGGTTATTTTCAATTGAGAGAGAGCCCACAGACCACCAATAGAAATGGTTTAGAAGACTCCTGTGCAAGCTTTTATATGTTTGCTCCTCCCCTATGTTAGGTGAACTATCAATATCCTCGTGATAATTATGTTTTCCTCTCCCCCATCAGTGGTTCTCGTAATACTACATGTATGGTTCTGTTAGGTTAGGGCCCTAATGCAGAGTGAAGTTTTTTTGAAGATTATCAAATTGCATGTTATAGTGATCTCAATATCATCCAAAAAAAATGTATGTAAAATTTTGATATTTCTTATGTTTTATACAGCTAAAACAGCCTGGGGTCAAATTGACCCCAAACAGCACTGACGCTACAAAATGTGTAACATATCATCATGTTTTAAAAAAAAAAAAATTATGTCAATCATGTATTTAGAGCCATTTAACATTGAATGGGGTCAAACTGACCCAAAGATTATAGGAGGGATTAAGTCCAATTACACAAATAATTGTTTTTTTTGGCAGTGCTTTTTTAAGACATTTAAGCAATGTAGGAAGATTTTTTTTATTATTCTGTCAAGATAAAGATGTAAAAAATCACAGTTAATTTAACTACCTGTTCATTCATCACACTCGATATCAAAGGTGAAGTTGAGTGCATTTGCATTGTCGGATATAGTATATAACTGGTATTTATCAGCAAACATTGTGTATTAACATGCAGTCAAGCATCTTGGTAGTAGATGTTGAAAAGTACAGCACTATTATAAAAAGAACATACATGAATGAACAAATATGTACATTCATTGGACCTCATTGATGAAACTTTTATGAAAATATGTTTAAATTGGGAATTATTTGGAGAAAATTGACTTTTCCAAACACTTTCCACCAAATTAGCAAAAGCTGCATACACCCCAGCTTTGTTAGTTGGTGTGTATATTAGTGAATTCTAAATATTCTTTAAATAGGGCATGCGCCCCCGCACATTCACTATTATCATTACTCATGCCATGAAAACGGCATGTAAGGAAGCCATCAGACTCTACTGTACTGTAGCTAATGCAAATAGGAAGCTAATTATGTAAATCCAGCCAATCAGAGAGGTTACTTGCGATTTTGAAAAAGATCATGCCAATTTTTTGAGTAACTTTTGAGCTAACACATGCCTACACCTAACTTACACATGAATCATTCTGTAACGAAGACTCAGGCAGGTTGGGATCCATAAGCAGTATTTTAATAAACACACAGTAGTCATACAGGCAATGGTCAAGCACAGGTAAACAGATATGTAGGAGGTAGGCAGAATCAGCGTGACAGCAGGCAGAAGATCGGGGCAGGCAGCAAACAATCAATAAACTAAGAACTGGCAATAGTAATATAGGGCAGGCGGCAAACAAACAAGGTACAGGAACAAAGCTGGGTCAATACACGATAGACAGAATAGTAAACAGGGTAAATGCTTGGAATTGTAGCCGCAGCAAAACAAGACTTCGCAAAGAGTGTGTGTTACAGAGTTCGTTAAATAGTGGAGGGGAAACAGGGAACAGCTGTGGAGCAATCAGACCTAGGTATGTGGGCTTATGGGAAATGTAGTCTATAGTCAATACTCCGGCAAATCTGATCTCCGACGGCTGGAGGGGGAGGCGCTCTCCATGTTCGTGACACATTCGATTGGTTAAATCTGAATTGTTTCAGCTCATTTAACATTTAAACACATCTTACAAATCTCATCTCTGTAATAAAATGAAAATAACACTTTTTATTCTATATTCTAGATCTAGAGTATACTTTTGCTTCCAAAAAAAAATCTAAATCATAAAATTGTCAAACTCAACTTTTGCTCTAACAACATAGGCTTCCCCCTGCTGGTACTCACTAACCCTTTCTCCCTCTCTCCCTCTCTCCCACCTTCTTCAGTTCTCTGTATTGATGGTGATAATTACTGCTGAATGGATTTCCATATTCCCTTGGACATCAGTCTAGCTGCTGCCTCCACGCTTTTTAGCATGACTAGAAGGCTGTATTAATAATGAGCATCCAGGACCACAACCATCCGATTTATAAAGAAATTATATTTGACATCCTCTCTGAAAAAGCAGGGGAATACAATCAAAGGTCAAAGGAGATTAAAAAAGAGCTTCAGAAAGGTTTCTCACGCACAGAGCAAACGCTAGTGATCCAGCTCATGGTTCATATTCCCGCACACCCACACACACTCCATCAGCCAACAGTAACCGATACACGAAAGTCCCGTCCAAACTGGCAGACCTCTGCTAGCAGTGGCCCAGCCCAACAACCGAGACCCGTACTGCCAAGCACTCAGTGCCAATCGCTCCTCGCCACAGGATGACATGCAGATCAACGCTCTCCTGACTAGCGGGAAGTCTTGGCTAATGTCTGCCCCGGGTGTTAGTAATGGGCTATAATGAGTCCATTTAATAGAGCCTATTAAAAGAAATAAATCACTTGAGCATACTCATGTGAAAAGAGGACTGGCTGAACATTTGTCACTATGGCACCGAGAGATGTGTCCAAGCGTAAACCTGTCCTCGGTTCAGGTAACGGATGAAACGGATTAAATCATAACAAATGATGGAATGTCTTCGACAGCCTGTCTCTCAACATACCTGTGAGGTCCCAGGAAGTAGCATATTGTCCTGAAATAAAGCTTGAGTGAGAGCTGGGACTGCTCCAATGGCTGAGCAATTGTGGGCTTTTTTTTTTTTTAATCTGTGGTTCTTTGGGACACAGGAGCATTTTGAGGAAACAGTTTGGATGCAGTTTAAAGCATGCTGTGTGAGCATTCACATCCAGTGAGGTTTAGCTTTGGGGCCTGTTTAAGCTTCAGCCTCAAATTATTCTCGTTAACGGCTCCTCCAATGGAAACGGCCATTTGTCTGTATGTGATACTTGTAGCTATGAGTCTGTTGGGGTTTTAGAGCTCCACCAATGAGAAAAATAAATTTCATCAAGCAAGGTCATAGGTCCACAGCTGCAAAAATGACGGATGTGCAGTGTTTCCCATTAATTACCTAGACAGTAGTACATAGACACAGTCTAATTTGTCCCGCCACAGTTTCATAATGAACCGAAAATATTTTTACACTTCTCATAATAACAGATCTCATAATAGATCACTAATGTTGTGTTTTGCGCAGTTGCTTTGGCAAAGCATCTCTCACTCTGTTAGTCAGCCCCCCGCTCTACGCGCGCATGATCACACACATACGCACTTTGAACCAATTATGTAACATTAACATTATTACCAGCGGCTCTGATATCATAACTATTTTCAGCATCTGAGGAGCAAGTTCAACACAGGTAACAACTTTTGCTTAATTTCATTGACAATGGACAAGTGGATTTTTGAAGGGGTAAGTGAAAGAGAATTTTACTTGCCCGACCGGACAAGCAGACTGATTAAAACGTCAATAACAAAATAAAAAAATAACCAGCTATATCTGTGATAGCCTAGGCCTGAGTCACTTATTAGAAAGTTCATATTCTTATTCTGCTATTGAAAATAATCCAGAGTGCATAATTTCATAATTCGCTAGTGATCTAGTAACAGCTGCGCCCTGTTTGATTGACCGGCGGCGTATGTGTGTGTGTGCTGAACATGCGCATGTATTCTGAAAATGCTTGCACTAATGCGCACCAGAACGGTCAAATACATTCCGCCAAAATGCCCGACTTGGTGAGGTTTTCATGTAAACACAGAGCAATGTCTAAAATGAATGTAAACAGCAGATAAAAAGGCAGGTTTGTATTAAAATATTAGACTTATAAATGTAAGCTAATAGACCTGTTGCTGTCTAGTGTAGTGTGTAATTATAATAATCAAACAACCATAACAAGAAAATAAAAAATAAATAAAAAAAAAACTATTTTCTTGACTGGGTAAATTTAGTAGCTTTAAAAATTATACATGTATTATAATCATACAATGAAGACCAGAAGTATTTTTATGTTGCATTTCATTCTGAATGTTTACTTGAACACTTGAAAGCCTACTGCTGTTAAAAACTGTTAACGCTGTTAAAAAAAAGCACAGAATTTTCTTAATTTGTATTTTTTGTTCTATTATTTTTAATCTATTCCTATTCATTGCTGTTTTTTACTGTTATTTTAATACTGACTGTTTACTAGTCTTGAATAAGTACTTAAGAACTTGAAACCATTCTTCTATAATTAACATATTATTGTTATTATTTGTTGTGAAGTTGGTATTGAGAATTGTCAAATTTCATGACCGAGAACAGAATGGTATTGGTATTGTGAAAATGTATAGCCTTAATTGTACCTGGTAGATCTTGCTGTAATAACATGATGAAAATGTTATTCCATAGAAGTGTGAGCTGGGGTTGTAAATGATGGTGGTAGAGGATTTTATTTTATTTGATTACCATAGGTAACATAAAATTATTATCATATGACAACAGTCTCCTCCCGTACCCAGTGCAGTTAACATTTTTGTCAGAGAGAATTGAGTTGATTGCATAGGTACACTATTAGGTTGGGCATCGGTCATAATTTTGGAAAAATATACAACATAAACAGGTTACTTCAAGTAATCCTTTTTTCTCTCCAGACAAGTAACTTTTTTACTTAGGTAATTGAATGACCAATTTACTTGTCCGGAGAACAAGCACTTGACAATGCTTAATGTCGATTCCTGGCTCAAATATATGCTCTATGCATGTCTCGTTTATGTTTTGTGGGTGTGACTTATTTTGCTGTGTCATCACCATTCATAGCTATACAAGCAATGTGTTTATGATTAAAATACTAGAGCACAAATTTATTCTTCATAGATCTAGCCTCTTAATTTTGCTCTCAATGTGCACCAGATTGATGCATTGAACTATAAATTAAATGCATCATTACATGCCCCCAGACCCCCCTGTATGGTCCGAGGTCCACCCACCACAGTCTCAAAAAATACTGTGGGAAACACTGGATGTGTTTTGGCAAAAAGAACGTCTGAAGGGATGGATGGCTATTGCAGTAAACTCTGGCATTTAGACTTTGACGCCACACACTTATAACATGGTCTAACATGTGACAAACAGCACATAATCATGATCTCCTTACACATCCAGCGCAAAGTGATTAACCAGCACTCTTTATCAAATTAAAATTTGTTTCAAATGTAGAGTAATGTTTCACTTTCAGCTACAAATGACAAATAAATCATTGTTATTTTGTATTTAAAGGGATTCTTCACCCAAAAATGAAAATGCTATCATTATTTACCCACATGTCGTTCCAAACTCATGAGACTTTATGCATGGAGCACTAAAAGAGATGCTTAAAGGAATATTCCGGGTGCAATACAAGCCAAATCGACAGCATTTGTGGCATTATGTTGATTACCAGAAAATCCCCGGGGGGATTGTCCCTGTAATAAGGGCTTTGGATAAAAGCGTCTGCCAAATGCATAAATGTAAAAATTAATTCTTCTGTTAAAACTCTTTTTGATCTGTAAAGTCGTTTAAATTAAAACTCATTTTTACAGTCATTTTCATCGCCACAACAAAGTTGTAAAATTGGCTGTAACTTTACACATAAAAGGGAAGCAAGTGACTTTATCACACTAAAATAATATTTACATGCATATTGTTTATGACTTGTGGCTATTCTTTTGAAAAAGTAATTATTTTAACATTAAAAAAACAGGGTGCAATTAGTATCTCCCATTGTTTGCACCAGGGTTGGGGTACAAATTATATTTGCCACCATTTGCAATGGGGAGTAAATAGCATATATCATTATTTGCACCAGGATGCAAATAGAATCTGACAAAAAAGAAAACATCATAAAAGTATAAATGTAGTCTACCAGTGGTTCTCAACTTTTTGACTCTTAGGCACCCCATTGACCAAGACAATATTTGAAAGTCTCCCTGCTGTAATTATGACAAAGATTATTGTTTTCAAGTCCTCATTTCGAGTTCAATGTCAATGCATTACAAAAATTATAGCAATTCATTTTGTGATTCCAGAAGTTTCAAGAACTGTATGTTCTTTAATAAAAACTATTTTAGAGTTGTTGAATTAAAATATTAAAATAAAATAAATTATATCGGTTTCAAATGATTTTGTACACCTTGGTTTTTAGATTGATTAAATTAAGTTTATTATATTTAATTTATTAACTTGTGAAATCATTTTAAGTCATCTTTAGGCCCTCTTGGATGTTTGCTGAGGACCCCTAGTGTGCCCTGGCCAACTGGTTGAGAACCACTATACTAATCATGCGCTATCATACAAGCCTACATAAGCTAAAATGTTATGTTTTTATTCAGAGCAAATCTTTCTTTGTCCTTTTTGGAGCTTGGCAGACATCGTGGTCACTTTGATCTTTCGTTTAATGGAAAACAGCAGCGTGAACATTCCGCTAAACATCTTTTGTCTTACGGGTTTGGAATGCCATGAGGGCGAGTAAATAATGACATAATTGTTTGTGGAACTATTCCTTTAAATTGGAGCACAAAAAAAAAAAAGAGACAGATCTTGCAGGAGCTGTATGTGAGCAAGGGCTGCAAATTTAGGGGTGCGACTCGGGGCTTTAATTCCTGTCATGCAATTGGACCTCCGTCATGAGGAAACAAAGACATGGAGGGAGGTGATGCTGCATTACAGAGAAAATCCCCTTTGGCACAAGCTTGTGTAATTAATTCAGGAAAAATTAATCACAGCAGGTTTCTCCCAACACACACACACACACCAACCCCATCCACTGACCAATAGCCATGTCCAGGGCCATAACCACAATAGACATGTGCCACCCAGCATTCAGAAGAGTGGCAGGTTTTGTCAGGTTATCTAAACATATGCTTCTTGAAGTAATGTCTAAATTAACTTGTTTTATTCAAGTAAAAACATGATGTAATATTAACCACGACTTTATTACATTACACCAACAAAAGTTATTTTTAACTTTATTGGTCAGATCAGGCAGAAATTGCACTTTAAGGTAACGATTGCATGTATCCAGTAGAACTTCCCTGTGGACATCCCACGTCCTGGAGCTGTGGGGGTATAGGAATATTGGGGGGGGCGCGCCCTCCCCTACCGTCACCCAGTGTTTCCCAGGACTATTTACGGCATGACACAGCTATTGCTGCCCGCACTCATTAACACCAGCCAAATATCTCGATGCCAAATCCGGCCCACCGTCACCCTGACGATCCAGCATCCAGCAGAGGAGGGGTGCATGATGTCATTGTGGGGCTCGCTGGAGGCCAATCAAAACCTGAGAAAATTATGTCAACCTTTGTTGAGTCTGTCTATTCAGCGCTATAGAAGTGCAGTGAATTGAGATTGGTAGAGAGGTCATTTATCCTGCGTGAGAAAAAAAGAGAGAAAAAAGAAAGGCGAGAGAGAGACGAGCAGCATGCTAATGTTGCCGAGCGGAGATAACGCCATAAAGATGTCCAGAAATGTAATTGCCAAAACATCAGCACTTGGCCCACACACAGGCCCGGATGAAGAATTCAGAGGCCCCTGGGCACAATGTCTTGTAGGGCCCCCCACCCCACCCACACAATCAAGCTTTTGAATTTTTGGATACTATTCGCTGGTAACACCTATAGCGAGCAACTAGCTGGCATATGCAAGCACATAGTGCCTCACCTTTATCAATCCAGTTATATGAATCAAATTCTTCCATAATTAACACACAAACACGTACACACACCCATTAATGTAGCTTTCCTGTCTGTCTCTCTCTTCCTCTCCTGTCCTCTACTCCTCGGCTCTACAGGGGCTGCCGCTCTTGTCTCTCTCCCCTCTCCTCTTCCTGTGATGAAAAGGATGCAAACAGTATAGGTCATCTTAACTCAACTTTTTACTCTTCTTTATACTAAAAAAATCTGCACTTATGTATTTAGCACTTTATTATTCATGACCCCTAATGGCACTTTGTTTGATGATTGAATGATAGTGAAATGGTAGTAGACACATTACAAGATGCTGTAAGTATTATGGTATAATATTGGTTGCTTACAATACAAATTACAATTGCTGGTGTATGACCTGTCCAACTATTGACAAATGTACTACATGTAAGTCAGCTTTGGATAAAAGCATCTGCCAAATGCCCTAAATGTAAATGTAAATCAAATGTAAAATAAAGCAGCTTGTTTTTTTTTTTTTTTGATAATACTATATTTCATGTAAGTTGTTCTCTCTCTCTCTCTCTCACACACACACACACACACACACACACACACACATACCTCCTCCTCTCCTCAGGGTCTGTCTGTCTGTCTCATGCTCTCCTCAGGGGCTGTCTGTCTATCTGTCTGTCTATCTTAATAATACTAATTTAATAGATCAGATTCACGCACAATTATCTGTGAACTTGATAAATGTTGCAGATATGTTCTTCTAGGATAGCCTGTGCCAACTATCCACAAACAAATTGCTTTCAACTTATGTGTGCAAAAATCAGAATTCAACGAATGTGCAGCAATTTCTACAAATAGAGACATTTTTGTGAATAAAATGTTGTATTTTGTATTAGTGATCATAACAAGCAACAAAGAGGATGTAGCAGGTGACGCGTGCATTTATTGACGTCTTTTCTGAGTTGATCTCATTTGAGTGTATTCGGCAATGCTTATAACGTGTAATTAAACACGTTGAGTTTATATTCTGGGCTCATCAGAGTTTTTTTACATAGTATTATTAGTATGATTTTTACTGTCTGTTAATAACACTGTCCGTCTCTTTATGTTAAGCAGGGGCGTTGCTAGGATCTTGATACATTGGGGGCTTAGCCAGTCACCCCCACCCACCCCCGCCCGCCCGCCCGCTCGCTTTTGGTAACTACTTCTTCTACTCATAGGCACATAATAATAAGCAATAATAATATAAATGGGGGGTCTGGGGGACCTCCCCCAGGAAATGTTGGCCATTAAACACTTCATTTCCTGCATTCAGGTGCATTTTTTTTTGCATTTTAAATGATAGGTAAAAAGATAGAATGCTTTATTTGTAGAACTGTAACAGCTATTCACAGAAACACAAATAAATAATACATGAATATTAAATAATTAATAATGTATCCTGAATTTTACTTGTAACATTGGATAATGGGAAAAGGTGGTGACTTGTTGAGTCAGTGACATGAATCTAATTATCTATTAATCTAACCAAATTAACCTCAAAAACATGAAGTTTAGTACTGTTTTCCGAGCTCACTCACTTTGGGATTGTAGCCGAGGCCGTTTGCTGGCCTCAGGAGGTGGAGGACTGCCGTCTTGACGGCGCTTAAAAAATTGCCGGATATCCATTTTTACATTAGACGTTTGGGCTAGTGAGTGACGGATGAATCTTGATGCAGTCTGCTGCTTCCTGCTGATTGGTCAACAAGACAGCACGCTGTATATAGCTGGTAGTAGTCAATATCGATGCACGCGCATGGAGCGCATTATGAAAGACTTCGTCTTAGGTTTAAACAACCTATGAAACTATTAATGAACAATATGAAACTAAAACGACATAAGCTTAATTTAAAATGGCTTAGGAACTATCTATTTAGAGGTGGATACACGCAATTTAGAGGTGGATAAACCCACTTTGGAGGTGGGTAAACGCTATTTCCGAATTTTGGGAGGTGCGTAAACGGCGTTTATGTGCGTTTAGCCTCCACTACATCCCTGAATAACGTTAATTTACACATCGTGTTTCAATCGCCAAATCAGATGTATAGGCTACTTCATCTACATTCCTCACGAGAAACGGATTATGGCTCACAAAATGGATTAGCTATAGGCGAAATAGTAAGGTCCCACGTACTTTATATATACACAGTACATGTTCTGCATTAATACCACAGTGAATAACTTACAGGGCTAGTAAGTTAGACCAGGGTTTGCTTAAGAGCCTTCACCGACCTGAGCTTAATGATGAGGGAACGGCGCCAGTAGATAACTCTTCTTGCCTCCCTCGTATCGTTCATGACTCTTTATTTTACTTTTTAAAAAGTGTCTAATGTCCATAATAGCTACCACCAGAAGCCACAAACAACAATGACAGTCAAGCCCTAAAGCTGTAAGTTAACCGATGACTCTTTCAGGCGCTCTCCTCTGGTGCGCACTCTAAATACAAGCATTCTGTAACCATAGTAACTTTGATCTGCTTGAACACATTTTAATCGTCTTTAATACATGATTCCGAAGGATAGATTAAAAGACCCGGTACGTTTTTTTAAATAAATACAAAATTATTAAAAAAATAATAATAATTATCAATAAATTATATTTTTTGAGATCCGGGGCTATAAAAAAAATATATGTCTAACGACGCGCCATATGTTAAGGTTTGTATTAATTTCGATATGCCAGACGGCAGAATAAGACAGGGAATTAAAGAATGCATTGTAGTTATGTTGACCTACTGTTTTCATAACACTGGATATTCTGCTAATTCATACTTTTCTAAAACGTTGCATAATGGCAATTAACTTATTTAGCAATTACACTAGTGCTAGTTTTGTTGCCAGTGTTGCTCAAATGCACGCGTACGTGTCACCACCAGCAGTAAGTACCTGCATGTGTTGGGAAAAGGGAGAAGAGCGAGTTCAGCAAAAGGCGGCTTCGAACTCTGGCCGAACGCGTCAAAAGCCATCATGCACCTCACGCCTTACGCTACAATAGTTATTTTGTGTCGAGCGTCTTTTTGCTAAAACTTATATATAGTGCAAATATACGCTCCGTTTTCGGAAATGAAATTAAAAAAAAAAATAAATAAAAAAATCTTCCCCTCGCTTGGGCCCCAAGTGCGCATGGTCCCCTGGGCCCGTGCCCATAATGCCCATTGGGTAATCCGGGCCTGCCCACACAGCTACTGTTGTGAAAGCCACGGCAGAGTCTTTTAATGGATGCTAGGCAGGAAGACTTTGATAAACTTGTCTGAGTGTATTTTGTTTAAATGGTTCCCCTTCTGTCTCTCTCTCCACGTTGTGTCGGAGAAGCGACACTAGGGGTCTCTCTTGAGCGCCGATATTCACCTCTGACCTATTGAAAAGGGCCAATGGGAGTTGGCAGTCAGTATTTGCATACCCCGCCCCCGCATACAGGTACTTAAGCGGGGCAAATACGGAAGTTTAGTCAGAAAATTTCTTCGGAGCCGATGGTCTGTCTGCAGTTTGCTGCGAGTTACACACCACATTAAAACGTTCCTGTTTCCTCTGACGATCTGCATGCTGTTGGATCTTGACGGCGCACAACAGCGGCTTTCTCCTTTACATTGCACTCCGTGCATTGTTGCCCCTGAGCGCTTCGACAGCGCAGACACACACACACACACTGTGTATTAAAAGAGTAAATTCCTATTAAAAGAGTAATTTCTCTAAAAGAGCAAAACACAGCGGCGTTGAACGTTCTTTTCAGAACGCGTCTTTTCAAGATGCCCTTCCGCCCCTGTGTTGTTCCTGGATCGCGATAGAGTGCTCTCCGCTTCAGACGGCCACAGGCGCTGTCTCGTGTGTTTGGGCCGCGATCACACCGAGACGGCGTTTGTGGATGGTTCATGTTCTCACTGCGAGAACATGACCATGACCACGTTAGCGGTCGCGGCTTGCTTTCAACAGAAAGCAAGCCACCCCAGCTGCACCCGCATTGCTCCTTCTTCCCACGGGATTGAGGACGATGCGGTTAGCGCTGGGGGCGATTTGGGGCGGCAGCGGGTGCAGTTTCGCCGGGTAGCCCCCGCGAACCTCCCATTCCCCGACACGCTCGCTGGTCCCTTCCACGCTCAGCGGCGATAGCGGCTCGCCTCACGGCCCGGCTGTCTATCCTCCCGAGCCCGAAGCAGATGAGCTCGCCGCTGCATCGGAGAGTGTGATGTCTGATGCCGAGGACTCCCCTGGACTGCCGCCTTCGGGCCAGCAGGCCCAGGCTGAGGCCAACGCTCAGATGTCTGACATGCTTTCCCGGGCCGCCGTGAGCGTGGGGTTGGATTGGAACCCTCCATCCTCCCCACAGCCTTCACGGTTGGATGACTGGTTCCTGGGGGCAGCACGCCGTTCGCGGCCTCGCATCCCCCCGGCCCCGTTTTTCCCGGAGGTGCATGACGAGCTGACATCTACGTGGAGAGCCCCGCTCTCCGCCCGTCTAGGTGCCACCCGCTCCACTCTCACCACCCTCGACGGCGGAGAGCGTCACGGATACGGGGCGATTCCCCAGGTCGATAGGGCAGTTGCGTACCATCTATGCCCCGGTAGCCCTACCTCCTGGCGTAGCCGCCCCATACTCCCATCCAAGCCCTGTAGTACAACATCCTCGCTCAACGCGAAGGCCTACAGTGCGGCTGGACGCGCTGCCTCCGCCCTGCATGCGATGGCCCTCCTGCAAGTCCACCAGGCCAAAGCACTCAGAAACATGCACGGGGGTGGACCTGATCCTGATGTGCTGCAGGAACTGCGCTCAGCGACCGACCTCGCCCTGAGAGCGACGAAGGCCACAGCGCAGGCACTCGGACAGGCGATGGCCACCCTAGTGGTCCAGGAACGCCATCTTTGGCTCAATCTGGTCGAGATGCGTGAGGCCGACAAGAACCGCCTCCTGGACGCACCTGTCTCTCAGATTGGCCTTTTCGGCGACACCGTCGAGGACTTCGCCCAACAGTTCTCCGCGGTGAAGAATCAGATGGAGGCCATCTCTCAAGCATCATGCCCCGCCGCAGACCTGCCGCTACGGGCCCTGCCCCGTCTGCCCACCGAGGGCGTCCCCCTGCAAAGAAACCAGCTCCTGCTCCGCCTCAACCCGGGCCCAGCTCTCAGTCCCAGCGTCGAGCACCCCGCAGGCGGCGCACGCCCCCTGTCTCACGAACCCCCTCTAGGACCCGGAAGGCTCCCAAGCGTTCCTGAGACAGCCGACCCAGAGCCGAAGACGTTAGCTCCGGAGGTGGTAAGACCGCTCCGTCCCCCGGTGGAGGACTGGGAGGAGAATCCTTTGTTTTTTCATTTGCCACACCCGTGGGTACCACGGGGGCTGTGGTACCCACATTCTCAATAAGAGCTATTTTCTTTGCCTCTGGGTCACCTGGCCCGCAAATGCCGTTCTCACGGCAATCTGCTTTCAGATTACGACAGTCCCGGTACACCGGACGCGGCGATCCCGCCTTCCGCCTGCCCACAACTGTCCCCCGGCCGGCCGGTTCAGACGAGTCCAGAGGACGCCAGCATCAGACCTCCTCCTCAGTCATGAACCCGCCCCCTGCCGGGTGCGCGGAGCAAGGTAAGTGCTTTGAGTCTATTCTCAGCACCTCCGCCTCAGGCTGCGACGAAGCCGCCCGACGCTGCATTACCTGTTCTGCCCCGCTGCGAGGCCCCGCCAGGTACGTCCAAAATACTCGTCCCTTTGGTGCCCCTAGCACAGAGCTGGGAAGCGTGGCTTTCACTTCCCAACGCATCACGCTGGCTGCACCGGACCATTCGACTCGGTTACGCAATTCAGTTTGCCTGGCTCCCGCCCCCCTTCAGGGGCGTCCGCTTTTCCGCAGTACACGGCGAGTATGCCAGTTCCCTGCGCACGGAAATCACGACCCTCTTAGTCAAGGGCGCGGTAGAGCCCGTCCCTCCAACCGAAATGAGGAAGGGTTTCTACAGCCCTTACTTCATTGTACCCAAGAAAGGCGGCGGCATACGACCAATCCTGGACCTGCGAGTTTTCAATCGGGCCTTGTTAAAACTCCCGTTCAAAATGCTCATGCAGAGAAATATTCTGGCTGGCGTTCAGCATCTAGATTGGTTCGCAGTGGTAGACTTGAAGGATGCGTACTTCCACGTCTCAATTCTGCCGCGACACCGACCCTTCTTACGGTTCGCGTTCGACGGCCAGGTGTTTCAGTACAAAGTCCTCCCCTTCGGCCTGTCTCTGTCCCTTCGCATCTTCACGAAGGTCGCAGAGGCGGCCCTTGCCCCGCTACGAGTAGCCGGCATCCACATTCTCAACTACCTCGACGACTGGCTCATCCTAGCACACTCTCGAGAGTTACGATGCACACACAGAGACCAGGTGCTCCGTTACCTCAGCCGCTTGAGGCTTCAGGTCAACTGAGAAAAGAGCAAGCTCACTCCGGTTCAGAGCATCTCTTTTCTCGGGCTGGAGTTAGACTCAGTCTCAATGACAGCACGTCTCACGAGCGAGCGTGCTCAGTCGGTGCTGGACTGCCTCGCTTCCTTCAAGCCAGGCACGGTGGTCCCTCTAAAACTTTTCCAGAGGCTCCTGGGGCATATGGCGTCCTCCGCGGCGGTCGCGCGCTGGGGTTGATGCATATGAGACCACTCCAGCACTGGCTCCAGACTCGAGTCCCGAGACAAGCATGGCACCACGGCACGCATCGGGTAAGGATCACCCCCGCCTGCCTCAAAACACTCCGACCCTGGACAAACCTCTGCTTTTAACGGGCAGGAGTGCCCCTGCAGCAGGTGTCCCGACGCGTTCTGGTCACGACCGACGCCTCCCGGTCCGGGTGGGGTGCCGTGTGCAGCGGGCACGCAGCAGCGGGCCGTTGGAAAGGGGCCCCGCTGCATTGTTGCATCAATTGCCTGGAGTTGCTGACCATCCTTCTTGCTCTCAGGAAGTTCCTCCCGTTAGTTCGGGACAAACATGTCCTAGTGAGATCGGACAGCACCACGGTGGGGGCGTACATAAATCGCCAAGGCGCCGTACGCTCCCGCCACATGTCACAACTCGCCCGCCGTCTCCTCCTATGGAGCCAGCAGCGACTCAAATTGCTGCGTGCCACTCACATCCCCGGCAAGCTCAACATCGTAGCGGACGTGCTATCACGACAACGCCTGCCTGGCGGGGAGTGGAGGCTTCACCCCCAGTCGGTCCAGCTGATTTGGGAACGGTTTGGCAAGGCCCAGGTAGACCTGTTTGCCTCCCAGGAAACTTCCCACTGCCCGCTCTGGTACACCCTAACAGAGGCTCCCCTCGGGACAGACGCGCTGGCACACAGCTGGCCCACGGGGCTGCGCAAGTACGCATTTCCCCCAGTGAGCCTTCTTGCACCGGTGCTGTGCAAGGTCAGGAAGGACGAGGAGCAAGTCACGTTGGTGGCCCCGTACTGGCCCACTCGGACTTGGTTCTCGGAACTCAGGCTTCTCGCGACAGCTCCTCCCTGGCGAATTCCCCTGAGAAAGGACCTCCTCTCTCAGGGACGGGGCACGCTCTGGAACCCGCGCCCAGACCTCTGGAACCTCCACGTCTGGTCCCTGGATGGGATGCGGAAGAGCTAGCCGGCTTACCGGCGACCATTGTGAATACAATCAACCAAGCCAGAGCCCCGTCTACCAGGCACCTTTACGTCCTAGTGGCGCTTGTTCGCAGATTGGTGTTCTTCCCGAACTGAAGACCCACAGAGATGCGCGATCAAGTCAGTGCTCCTGTTCCTACAGGACAGGCTGGACAGGAGGCTGTCCCCGTCCACCCTCAAGGTGTATGTTGCTGCCATTGCCACCCACCACGATCCTGTAGACAGCAAGTCTTTGGGTAAGCATGACTTGATCCTCAGGTTCCTGAGAGGTGCCCGGAGGTTGAATCCCTCCCGGCCAGGCCTAGTTCCCTCCTGGGATCTCTCGGTAGTCTTGGCAGGACTCCAGAGACCTCCCTTCGAGCCGCTTGAATCAATTGGACTCAGGGCCCTCTCTCTTCAGACGGCCCTGCTGATCGCGCTCGCCTCTATCAAGAGGGTCGGGGACCTGCAAGCGTTCTGTCAGCGACACTTGCCTGGAGTTCGGTCCGGCAGATAAGTCTGTGATCCTAAGACCGCGACCGGGCTATGCGCCCAAGGTTCCTACCACACCCTTCTGAGATCAGGTAGTGAACCTGCAAGCGCTGTCCCGGGAGGAGGCAGACCCAGCCCTTTCGTTGCTATGTCCAGTGCGCGCCCTGCGCATTTACCTGGACCGCACACAGAGCACCAGACGCTCTGAGCAGCTCTTTGTCTGCTTTGGGGGACGGCAGAAAGGGAATGCCGTCTCCAAACAGAGGCTCGCCCACTGGGTTGTCAACGCCATCACACTGGCTTATCACACCCAGGCCGTGCCCCTACCCTTGCGGGTCCGAGCTCACTCAACAAGAGGTGTTGCATCCTCGTGGGCACTGGCCAAGGGCACCTCCCTAGCAGACATCTGTAGAGCCGCGGGTTGGGCAACACCCAACACCTTCGCGAGGTTTTACTACCTCCGCGTTGAGTCGGTTGCGTCTCGTGTTTTGTCAGGTCCGAGCCCGGCCGGGTGGATCACTTGCGCCCAGCGCCCTTTTCCTGACGTCAAGGTAAAGTAGTGCGCCTTCTTCCCAGGGCGCCCCACTCCGAGTCGGGACCCTGGTCGATTCCTCCCCAGCCCTCCGGGTCTGCGGTTCAGTGGAGGAACTCGCCGACCCAAGCCACTGCGGGTACCCTGATGGCTACCCTGTACTGGTATAGGTGCTCCACAGGTAAGGCCTCCTGCTCGGACTCCCCCTGTGTGTATTTCCACGGTTCTGTCCCCTTACGAGCGGACCCCCGTGTCTCCCTTAGGCAGTTACAGCTGCCCCGGTCGCCATGCTGTAGCAACTCCCCCCTTTTCGAGGCTGGATCTACCACCGCACCATACTTTCCACATGAGCCCTAAGACGGCCGTGTGACGTGTCTACCACTTTTCCTCCCCAAGAAAAAGGGCAGGTGTGGTCTCCCGCAGGGTCTGGGTAAGACCCCCTTCCCTATATGCGTGTAAGGGCCCCGACCGTGATTGCTCTATGCGAGAAACATAGAGAGAAAAGAGGCCCAGCCAGGCTGGCCCGTTCCCATGTTGGCAAACATCGCCTTGTTCCCCTCTCAGGGTAACTAGAAGGATTCCGATGTTCTTATGGGGCATTGGGGAAGGGTACGTGCAGCCAGGTACAGACGATGCACTGGATGAAATCCCTGCCCACCTCTGTATCGGCGGTTCACGTACACGGTTCAGCGCATGGCAAGATTGGAATGGGTCCCCTAGTGTCGCTTCTCCGACACAACGTGGAGAGAGCGACAGAAGGGGAACGTTTGGTTACGTATGTAACCTCCGTTCCCCGAGGGAGGGAACGACACGTTGTGTCTTTCCTCCGCCATGTCGCTGAACCGAGCCACTGTTGTGGCCGGACCATTCCGGCTCCTCAGAAAAATCCTGACTAAATTTCCGTATTTGCCCCGCTTAGGGTATGCAAATACTGACTGCCAACTCCCATTGGCCCTTTTCAATAGGTCAGAGGTGAATATCGGCGCTCAAGAGAGACCCCTAGTGTCGCTTCTCCGACACAACGTGTCGTTCCCTCCCTCGGGGAACGGAGGTTACATACGTAACCAAATGTTGTGTATGTATGGTTTTAACAACTAGACCAACGAAAGAAAGTATCAGAACTGATACTGTGTCTTTAAAAATTACACCCAGAATATGTACTCCCTGCCCCCGGTGGACTCATAACTTGAGTTATGAAAAGCTGTTCCTGAGCACTGAATCTCACTGACACAGAGACACACTTGAATAGGTAATTATTATAGGGGAAATCCAGAAGATTTGACCGAATACACAACATGTTATCCATCCCTCCATCACACACATTGCTGATTTTCAAGAACCATGCAAACAAAATGTCTGGGCCATAATTACCCCCAAATCAAATAAATTAACAGAATTTAAAAATAAATAAATGAAATCACATTATACGCAGTAAATGAAGCTTATATTTAAGAACATTAAGTTGTTTTGCATCGTAACATTATTTTCAGGACACTTGAGCACATTTTACCCACTAATTCTCATAACTATAACGTGTCCCGATATTGTACTTTTACTATTCCCATTGTTTTTAATGATGATTCTATTATTGCACAGTAATTATTTATTGCATTACAGTGGGAAAAAGCATGCTGTTGTACAATTTTTCATTATTATTAATTCAGCTAATTTGTTTACAATTTAAATAATATATTGTTGCTTTTTTCGACGTTGAGGTAATGAGAACTTTACAATGACCATCTTTTCTCGTAATGCAGTAATAAGAACTGGGGTTAAAATGTGAACAACTGTCCTGAAAATAATTTCACAATGAAAAAAATCTTAATGGTCCTAAACATCGTTTCTATCGTACCAGCTTCGTTTTCTATATATAAAATATTTTAGCATTTTTGTTTCTTTCGATTTTGTGGTAAAATAGGACTAGTATATCTTTTCTCCCAATTTGGAATGCCCAATTTCCACTACTTAGTATGTCCTCGTGTTGGCGCTGTTACTCACCTCAATCCTGGTGGCGGAAGACAAATCTCAGTTGCCTCCGCTTCTGAGACCGTCAATCCACGCATTTTATCACGTGACTCGTTGTGTATGACACCACGGAGACTCACAGCATGTGGCGGCTCATGCTACTCTCCGTGATCCACACACAACTCACCACACACCCCATTAGGAGCGAGAACCACTAATCATGACCATGAGGTTATCCCATGTGACTCTACCCTCCCTAGCAACCAGGCCAATTTGGTTGCTTAGGAGACCTGGCTGCACACCCTGGATTCACTCAGCACACCCTGGATTCAAACTCACGACTCCAGGGGTGATAGTCAGCATCAATAATTGTTGAGCTACCCAGATCCCGACTAGGATATCTTCTTTACAAGTTTCGTGAGAATCACTCACACACCCACACACAGAGCTCTCATTTATACAAAGGCCAGCTCATAATTCAAAGCAATATTAAAACAAACAAATCATAAATTATATTTTGCATAAAGAATCAAATTAAGATTATTAACCATTAAGATTATACAGAATTTCCTGAAATCAAATGATCCTATCTGGACACAAAATGTTTTAATTTTTTTTTTACAAAAATTCATCATTTAAATCAGTTCATGATATACAACCGTCAAGTAAACTTAGAACTTTTTTTTGGGATTGTCATGAAAAATGTCACAATGCAAGAAAATCATAATGGTTCTAAAACAGATGTTTAGTGACAAAACATCCCCGAAGGCAGCTTTTTTTTAGATTTAACTCACCTTTGGGAACACATTTCTCCCCAAACATTAGCTAGCTAGAGCACACACGCAGGAAAACAATATAAGGAAATACTTCTATTATTCTGTAAAGTTGTTAGTTGGCTGAAATACACACAAACGAGGAAATTACAGCTGTGATTCCACAGAATTTCCAATCTGTAATGAAACATTTTTGAGGAAAGCAAAGAAAATTCAGATAACGTGAATGTCAGCCTCAGCATTACTAAGCATTCACTGCAGCTATGCAGGAAGAGCCCAAACCACAGCTCGATAAACCTCCTGGTGTTTAAACAGGATGTCTACCACACACACATATTGATTATAGTAAGCCAATGTCAGATAAGCCTAACAGAAGTAATTAGTCTGTTTATACAGTGAGAGTCAGTTCTGAGCTTTTGTTTTTGTGTACAGATGCTGATAGATTCAAGGCCTGCCATCAGGGGACATTCCAACAGTGCAATTATTACATATGTCAGGGTTAAGTAGAAATATTAGTGTTTATTATTACCATTTAATATCTTTTTACAGTTTTGTTCAATTGAAGCTGTATAAGGGCATCCCAACAGAGAATGATAATGCCTACTTTCAGGAAGAGAGAATAGTGGGTAAACTTGCCAAGCCCACGTTTTGTCGTTCCAGTTAAGTTCTTTGTATTCATTGCAGGATCCAGTGCATGTATCTCTGCTTTAATTTTGAAGGGTACACCTAACAAAGGTTTTTTTCTTATTCAATGTGTATTTATATCACTGTACTTTATATTATTTTACCAAATACAGATGCTGAGGGAGTGACTGGAAATTTGGCATGTTTCTCTTATCTGAATGTTGCAATCCATTTTTTCCTCTTGTGGAAAGTTGTAGAAATGTAGAAGTGGATTTTTATTTTCCTGTTGGGAGCAAATGGGAACATAAAAAGTAATAATTGCAAAGGTCTTTCACCGACCTCTGTACACAAGCTGTGCTGTTTACACTCCTATACTTTACTTCTGCATTCAAAACCCGGAAATGTGAAAAGGGTCTATCCAAAAACTGGTTTAAAAGAAAAACAAACAGAATGAAATTTTTTTATAGTCCAATATAATCATGCATCTGTCATGAAATGCCACCAAAAAAGGCAGATATAAAAATGTGATGAAATGTTATCATCAGTGCCATGATGACAACAGTGACAATTCAACCGGGTGCTTACGAAATCAATGTCTT
Organism: Xyrauchen texanus; assembly: GCF_025860055.1. Classification (NCBI taxonomy): domain Eukaryota; kingdom Metazoa; phylum Chordata; class Actinopteri; order Cypriniformes; family Catostomidae; genus Xyrauchen; species Xyrauchen texanus. Next base: position 2,833,319 of record NC_068283.1, read on the forward strand.
CAAACATCTCTGAACAAAAGTAGGTTTAAAATGGAAAAAGATATCCATGCTGTGCAGAAAAGGGTCACATTTTTAATCCAAAAAGAGAAATTGTGTGTGTGTTGTGCAGGGTGACCAGTTCTTCTCTTGATATGCAGGATTGAACAGTGTTCCTGTTTTCATCCTCTCTCCTCAGACACTTCCTGCAAAAATCAAACAGAAAAACACATTCACATTCACATCATTCTGGTAGTTTCTCTGCTCAGAGAGTCTGATTAGCTAGTGAAAATTAGACTCAAATTAGAATATATATATATATATTTTTTTTTCTTTTTTTTTTATGGCAGGAATATCTTTAAACAAGGAAAAGCAGGGAAGAAAGTCAGAAATCAACATAAAAATCGAGATACGGGTAGTATCAAACAGGATGTTTTACCCCAAAACAATCTGTCATGTAGCATTTATATGTGGCAATCCAAAGAGTTTCACACACATAGAAAATTAAGTCTGACTTTTGGGTGACAGTAAAAAAAAAAAAAAAAAAAAAAGGCTGTAAAATTACCAATGTGCCCTTGCTGTGAACTATTAATCTAACATCAAGTTGCTCCATGAGTACTGTCCCTTTAGTAGTTATAATGTCATGCACTTTGGATAAGAGTATCGATTGAATAACAGCTTACATGTTCTTATACTTGCATAAAACACATGAATATGAACATTAACATGGTAATTAAACATTAATTTATATAATAAAATAAAAACAATGAATGTTTTACAAGATTAATACTAAGGGTTAAATGCCTTGGATACAAATAACCACAGGTAATTCACGACCAAAATATACATTCTAGGGGTAGTGATGCAAACTTTCTTATCGTTTAAAAAATTTGAAAATTGTCAGTTCACATTACCAAAGACACCTTAAGTGAGGAATACCTGGAGTGTCTGATGAAAAGACATCTTAAAATTAGACGGGTAGGTCATTTTGACCCATATCCATTTTAGGGTTAAACTAATACCAACAATTTCCAATGTAGACATGCATTTGTACCTGTGTATGAGCATGTACATTAATTACAAACGAAGAGCATTTGTGACTCAGAAACCACCCTGCATGGGTACAGTGAAGTTCTTGAAAGGCATTCAGCTGACTTGATATAACTTCATTTTTGTTTGTGGTACCAACATGAGGTGGCAACCCCCAAACAAAAACACCTATGGCATGACATCACTATTGTTTCTCCACTGCTTGAGTTGCTATGGAGATGCATAAATGACAGTGGGTGAGTCTTTCAGCGCCGCTTCTGCCGTACGCGCAGACCTGCGAGTAGTCATGTTCATTCTAGACTTGTCTGGGCCTCACGCCTGGAGCCCTACCCGCACAGCAGCCTGCAGAACTGGGCCCAAACCTGCCCTTGTGTGTCTGCCTGGGGCCAGAGCTTATCTTGCCATCAGCTCATCTGTCTGTCTGCTGGCAGGTTGCCCCGAATGCTGCATACTTTGCTGAGACAGAGCTCATGGTGTGATCTTCACCACACTGCGTTATAAAGGTCATCTCTACATTTACCACAATTATGATCAAATACTGCCATCCAACAACTGCGCTAGTACTCTCTGTTTCTTGAATACCAACACTCTTTATCACCATCACATGATCAACTAACCATCAGCCCACACAGCTCTGAGAGATATTGGGCGGTGAGCAATCACAGCATATCCTACTACCATCTGATATCTGTGTGCCATAATATTTTTCAATACAGAGTTATGGCCAACGTTCAGTTAATCAATGTGATCGCCAACATTAAACCCTTCATGCTCTGTGGAAGTTACAAGGAGCTTACCCCATGTGACTTTACCCTCCCTAGCAACTGGGCCAATTTGGTTGCTTTGGAGACCTGGCTGGAGTCACTCAGCATGCCCTGGATTCGAACTCGCGACTCCAGGGGTAGTCAGCTGTTTACTTATTAAATGATAGATCATAGATAATTTTTTTTGTCTGTGACGAGGAAGAGGGCGGGGCCAGGCCATGAACATATTGCAGCGGAATGTGGCAGTTCGGGAGAGAGAGCTGCAGTGTGTGCATTTGTGTTCTGTGTCTTTTTGTTAAAATTTATTTTTATGGTTCCTGCCTCCTGCTTTCCCATGAAGGCAATAACGTTACATTGGTGCTGAAGCCCGGGAAGTAGGAGAAATGCGCTGTCGTAGATTCCTTGCCACTACCAGCCAACCCAGTACAGCGTCCATGAGGGGAGGAGGGGCTCATTGCAGACCGCCTGGAGTGGTGGAGCTGCTGCCAGGTGCGGAGGGGCTCCCTATCGGCCACCAAAATGCTGAGGGGTGTTCCGTCCACCAGGGGTCGGAGGACTTGCTCCGGTCTGCCAGGGAAGGAATGGCTGTCATCCGTCAGAGGTTGGGGAGTTGCTGAGGGCTGTACGACAGCATATCTGGGTGCCGCCGAACCAGGTTATTCCTTTATCTCCTCTCTTTCTCTCACTGTAGCTCCGCTTTGCCCTTTCCCTCTCCTCTTTTTGTTTTTTCCCTCCCCCCGTCCCCCTCCCCAGCCCTAGGGAGGTGAGGAAAAGGGCCACAAATTGTGTCTAAGTATTAAGTTTTAAGTATTTCTTACAATTGACTGTAATTTTCTGTTTCATAATGTATACGTGTTATGAATTCAAGATTAGACACGGATTACCATTTCGCAAAACTGTTTGTCTTTACCACTAGCGAGTCTCCATTAAACTTCACTGAGCAAGTGAGCCTGCGCATCCACGTCAATCAAACCGATCGTAATGGAGAATGGGAGTGCAATCACTTTGATTAAACTGTGTCTATTTGTGGTTTAGTAATTGTGCAACATCATACTTCTAATATTTATATTAATTTAATTTCAATGTAATCAATTATGCAGCTTTCATGGATATCACACTCATGTCTCAGAGGTCAAATTGTGCCATTTTAAAGTGCTTTAGATGGCTCCCCCTCATCATGTAAGCACATTAAAGGGGTCATGACATAATGGTTTTGACATCATTGTACTATAAATACATACTGTAAATTTCAGAACTCAAAACTTTATCCTAAACTCATTTGTTGAGACTAAGTCGCCAAAATGACTCGTTCTCTACTTCCTCCACAATTTTATGTCACACTGTGGTAGACATTTGCATCTGACCACCTCCACAACAATACATCAAAGCATACTTTAACTTATTACTTCCGATGCCCCTCCCAGCTGTGGTGAGCAGTGAGATGACAGGACAGTCAAGAACAGAGAACCAATCAGAACAGTGGGTGTTAACTATAAAGTCTTATAGAGAAGCAGCACCAAAACTGAGCATTTCTGATAGGGTCAGAATGAGGGTGATTATCATGTTATAAAACTATATGACAGTTGTTGGGCCTCATGTATTCAGATACAAGACAAAGGCAGGCCTAACACAGTCGTAAAGCCTGAATGAGGCCCACAAAAACAAAGTCATAAATCTTGCTGATAAAACCACGCCAAAATCAAACGAAGGGAGTACAAAACCGACTACAAATCCCAAAAAGCCTTGCTCAATTTACAACTGTGTGAAATTCCAAAGGATCGGACTCTCAACTCCTATTGGATGAGGCACTCAACAGAACGCACCTCAACTATGATGTCATCAGGAGTAGAAATACCTTGAAAATCGTTCTGTACCTTGCTTCCAGTAACTTCACTCACCGTGCATAGACGCAGTTAATCGCTGCTCTCAGGTGTTGCCTTGTTGCAAAAGGAAGTAACGTGCAACTTGAAACTGCGGCCATAAAATCTCCATCTTTCTGGACGAGTTGAGATTACATTGTGTTCCACCGAACACTTTAACGGATCCGAAGGAAACCGCCGAGCAATCCACATCGTCATCCGTTTGCCTGCAGAAGTGAAGAAAGAAGGATCCCATTCCCTCTTCAATCAAGTTGACGTCGTTGATTTCTCCACCAGCCCGCCGAGAATTATCAGCCGCCCACCGACAGAGTGAGGAAACGGCCTCCCATCATCACCCGAGCCTCGAGGAACCGAGTCTCGAACCGTGTCTCGTACTCTCTACAAGAGTCACGTCCGACATTTTGTGCATGTCACTCCTCTCACATACACACACACACACACACACACACACACACTGTTTTGCATACACCTGTGTCAAAGGCTGCCAGGGGATTCCAGTGCTTTAATTCAACCCTTCGTTGTTCCCTTTTTGATCTTGATGATCTACAAACATCAATTTTCCTAAGAGAACAATATAACATTGAGACTGTTATACTGTCTAGTTATTAGTCCCTGATTGCAGGGTGGTGCCCTGTCGCCGTTAATCCTAATTAATATTCTATTGATTTTGATAATTGACAATTATCTTTGATGATTGTTGAATTTGAAGGATTAAAAAGCTAACATTGATTCTAATCAATGTTCTATTGATTTTAATAATTGATAGTTATCTATGATAATTATAAATTTTTGCTAATAACCAAACCCGCTCCTAAACTGTGAGCCCTACACTTTACTAATATTATAAGTGAACCCTAAAGATCATATTAAAATAATAAAAAGTCATGGCATGATCCCTTTAGTTCAATGAATCCCTTTAGTTCTTTTCAGCATGAGAGTGAATCTGCACTGCGTATAAAGATGATTGTACTACATTAAACTGTATACAATGTTGAGTATAATGTATAATGATGCTAAGGATCCTGATTTTTGATATTCCTGATATTGCTAAATGTAATGTCTGATTTCACCAGTAAATTCATACTATGGCAAATATTATTTTAATGGATAATGATTCACTACAATTATTATTATTTATTTATTTTTCAAAAGAACAGTTTAGAAACATGTAATCAGTGACAATACTTTTTTAAATCTCACAATATTCATAAAAAATAATTTAAATGTATGTGTTGTGTGACAATGTACAAGCATATGTTTACATTTACATTTATGCATTTGGCAGACGCTTTTATCCAAAGCGACTTACAGTGCACTTATTACAGGGACAATCCCCCCAGAGCAACCTGGAGTTAAGTGCCTTACTCAAGGACACAATGGTGGTGGCTTTGGGGCTCGAACCAGCATCCTTCTGATAACCAGATTACCAGTTATGGTGCTTAGACCACTACACCACCACTACTAAATACATTTATAACATAATGTATTTTCAGCTGGGCAGAATAATTCATATGTATCTTCGGTTGTCAGCATTGCTCTATGCTGTGGTGATTTTTTTGTCCTGCTCCATCCCTGATGGAGCATTTTTACTCTTTAATGAACAATAATTTTTAAGTTTTACCCTGTAAATGAATGGAACTGTTTTGCATATGTCCCAGATTATTAATTATATATTATTATATATTAATTAAACATATAAAACAATCTAACTTTTCATGATTCAGGCATTGTTTAACATTTTGTGACAGTATCGAATTGTGAATTCAGTACCATAAATCAAACCAAATACTTATGCCCTTTATCATTTTTGTTTAAAAAATATATATATTTTAATAAAATACAGGATTTTTTTCAGATTAATCAAAGAAATAATCAGTAAATTAATCGATTATCAAAATAATCATTAGTTGCAGCCCTATAATATATATATATATATATATATATATATATATATATATATGAATGATGCATATGATGTGGCAAAATAACTCCTAGTGTTATGTCCTAAGCAGACATAACACTACGTCACAAGATAAAAATGATCTTTTCCATGTAAATAAGAGTTTTTGTTCTGACCAGCAGTGACTACGACAAGCGACAGGACTTTCTGTTGAATCTTTGGTTATATTTCAGCTGTGTCCACTCCACACTCTAATGTAAAGTTATCAGAAGGATTTTGAACTAATGATTGTTGTCACAATGCCAAAATGTTATTGGTCAGTACCGATACCAGTGGAATTTAACGGTTCTCGATACCAATATCGAACAAAAATATTTTAATATGGTAATGTGCTATTGAACACACTCCTTCAGCAAATTTTAAATAACATTTTAATTAAAAAAAATGAATTAAAACAAATACGTGTGTCCTTCAAGTGTTTCTTAATAAAGTATGCATTGCTTAAATGTGTACAAAGTAAGATTTTAGCTTGCTATAACTTGTCCCATTGGTTCCAGTAGTATTTGTGGTTTTGGACTCTATACTGACACCCGTTGTCCTTGTTGCTGAAAGTTTGTATACCAAATGCTGCCGCTTTACACTGAATATGTTTATTTTCAGTTTTGTTACTTTTACTCAGTTTTTATCTGTGAAAATACACACATCACTATAATAGACATTCTTGTATCCAATCCAAACGAATTGCACTCTACTGAGCTCTCTGCCCCGGCTGAACACCGCCTTGTTCTCACGCTTGGCATTCAATGTCATGCCGCTTATCCTTGAGAGCTGCAGGTAGTAGCAGTTTGTTTCATGACTTCAGCAGAGATCTCTTCATTGGACAATTTATCTTTCTGCAATCATTCTGTCCGTACTGTCTCGTGGATCACATTCCTCTTTATCAATACCATACCATCACTCTGGACTATACTGTTGCCTTGGGCTCTGTTGTCCTTTGTAGTAAATATAATGTGTTTGTTGTAATATTTTTTGGTGCTTCTTTTGTTAACATGTACTTTATATAGCGCTATAAGCCAATGCTCAAACATTAGAGAAAATATGTTATTACTATTGTCATTAATTGTGGTAGTAACTTGGTCAATTGCATGACACAGGTTGTCAGATGCTGTCAACATGGCAGTGCCCATGGAAAATTAAACAGTATTTATTGGTTCTGATATGACTGAAGATTTCATCAATAGTGAGTGTACATAATTAAAAAAAATTCAATTCATTCAACTTTCATTAGCAAAAATGTACTTAGTACACCTAAGTGTTTTAAAAAGGCCCCTGCTGTAATCTGTTTTATTTTTTTCTCAAATCCTGAGTTTCCCATTTTATTAAATTTTTTTAGAATTCCATGGTTTAAAGGAATATCCTGGGTTCAATAAAAGTTAAAGGATTAGTTCACCCAAAAATTAAAATTCTCTCATCATTTACTCAGTATCATGCCATCGCAGATGTTTGACTTTCTTTCATCAGCTGAACTCAAATGAAGATTTTTAGAAGATTTCTCAGCTCTGCAGGTAAATAAAATGCAAGTGAATGGGAGCTAAAATTTGAAGCTCCAAAAATCACACAAGTCAGCATAAAAGTAATCCACAAGACTCCAGTGGTTAAATCACTGTCTTTAGAAGCAATATGATGCATGTGGGTGAGAAACAGTTAAATATTGAAGTCCTTTTACTATGAATTATCCTCCATGTTCAGTCAATATCCACTTTAACGTTCAAATTATTCTTCTTTTGGTTTTGATGATTCACATTCTTCATGCATATCGCACCCCACTGGGCAGGGAGAAGAACAAAAAGGACTTAAATATTGATCTGTTTCTTATCCACACCTATCGTATAACTTCTGAAGATATGGATTAAAACACTAGTCGAATGGATTATTTTATGATGCCTTCATGTGAATGCGCAGCGGAGAAAATGTCTGAGAGAAGCAAGGCGAGGGGGTCTGACAAAGTGTGTGTGTGAGTTAAAGCAGTGTTTCTCAACTGGTCTATTAGGACTGGGTCACGGACAGCAGGGAAAGAGCAATGCCATGGTTGTCCCATTGAAGATATTTCGGCGGCCGCCCAAGTGATAGACTATTTAGGACTGCCGAGGCAGATTTAATGATAATCTCGTAAACAGCTAAAGCAGACATGGGCAACATACAGCCCTCCACATTGTTTAATGTTGCCTGCGGCTCATTTATCGTAAAAGCGTTTTTATTATTCATCGGATATTTCAGTTAACTTGCATTGGGATCTAACGCGTCTCCACAAGAGTTTAACATGCTCAGGGTTGCCAGATAAGAGAAACACCCCCAGTTTGAGATTTATACTTGCGCAACTTGGAAATATTCCGCCTAATGTTATACTTATTTTGTGCAATCTGGCAACCATGCAAGTCTCGCTTTCTCCTTTGAACAAATTTAGTGATCTGTAGTGCAATATTCTGCTCAAGGAAAAGTGTTATTCGGCTACTCTGTGTCAATTCTAGAGGCTGCTTGTGATGTTTGGTGCTACTAATTTTGCAGGTAAACCTTCTCAGTGATTAAAAAAAAAGAAGTAGATCTCGGCATCATTGACACATGGAGGGGTAATCGATGACATGCGAGCAAAAACAAGCCAGAGACAAATATGTAAATATATTTTTTATTTGTGCAATTTAGAAATGTTGAAGTCCCTTCGCACATGTATGTTAATCTAACTCTTGCAGTAGTCATTTATCATAATCATGCAGTTGTGTTATTCAGTTGTGTGCTGAAAGTCAATCTATCGAGGAGACCCGCATCATTCTTTACTCACACTCTTTTAGCATGTAAACGAGAAGAAAAAAAAAAGTAAAATCACCCGCTTTGCTACAAACACTAAAAGTTCTCTACATTTATTTTTATTTAATTATTATTAAAACTGAATAATAAATGAACAGGGAAGTAGAGTTGGCAAAATAAATGTATAATCTCTGCCTTTACTCTGTTTATTTAATGCCTGATAGTAAAGTATCTATCTTTGTAGAGCAATATAAAACTTTAGGCAATTGCAGAATAGTCTCACAAGTCACAGATACACTTCAGAAAATTGAGTACACAACTATTTCTGGGCTTAAAAGGTACAATGTTCTGCATTGATTTGTTTTTTGTATCACAAATGGAATACAATGTGGCCCCCTATGCACTACTTACAGCCCGATATGGCCCCATACCAAAATAGTTAAAAATATTAATAGTTACACACATCACCTTTACAAATTGGTTTCAGGAGTTTACATGAGTAAAAGTAACTTATATTTTGACAAAATGTTATAGTTGCATATGAAATAATCTAAAAGGTAGAATCTATTAGACCTCATTTAATATCAAAAGTGGCAGTTTACTTAAAGTTTCAAGATGTGTTTCAGCTAGTATTTATTTGACATAAATACATACATTTATTATTACTATTATTTTGGTATTGTTTCTATTGTTGTACACTGGAAGCTCCTGTCACCAAGACAAATTCCTTGTATGTGTAAGCATACTTGGCAATAAAGCTGATTCTGATTTAAGACTAGCACACTGACTTAACCATGGTAATGAGGAGCCTTTCCTTCTGTGTAATATGTCTATAAATATGTAATATTAGGTAACAAATGGAATAATAATGGGCTCATATAAGTAAATATGCTCTTCAATTTTTAAAAGGGGGAGAGACAACTTCCTGTAGATTTTGTTGTTGACATCATCAACAAAAATAATGACACTTGATGCATGTCCTTGTACTGGAAAACCATGAACAAAACTATGCAACATAAAAGGAAATTCAACCCAGGATACATTAAATACAAGTTATGTTTAATCTAAGGCAGGTCGACACTTGATTTCCAATGTAAAATCTGTCCTGAATCAAAACGAGTTGAGAACCACTGAGATAAAGGTACAGACATGAGCAGTCTGGCCTCACTGTCATGCACCTACAGTATATGTTAACTGTTAATAATCATAGGACATTACTTCAAAAGCTCACACAGCTGATGTTATTTTTCATTTAGAAGTTCATTTAACATGCTATGATAACATGTAAACTAACATGCTTTAGTTATATAACATGTTATAGTTACATTATATTTTTTTTATCATGTTTATGATTCTGTTTATTATAATTCTGTTAGCATTCTTATTTTTTCTATTTATTTATTTTCAAAAGGGATACTTTTTTACACATATGTACAAAGAGTGGACGCCACATCATTCTTAAAAGTGTAACACATACTTCAATAAAATAAATGGTTTCAAGTTTCAATTATAATAAAGTGCTTGCTAAAAAATAATAAATAATAAAATAACCCTTCTGTTTTCACTAATAATAATAATTGTGTAATAACGTATACCCTGATACTGTGAAACCTGAGAGGGTTATCATACCTTGAAAATCTCATACCACTGCAACCCTAGTTTTAACAGAAGAGGTACCTTTTATAAAATGATAAGCTTCACATTTCTGCTTTTAAACTAGTGGTGTAACGGTTCGAATTTCTCAAGGTTCGGTTTGTATCACAGCTTTAGGGTCACGGTTTTGGTATGGTTTTTCATTTAGAAGTTCATTGTATTTGCAGTTTTGGTTTTGGTATTTGCTTTGTTCAGAAAAAAAAATTATTACTGCCAAATCCAAAGATACTCTATTTAGTAAACACTTCAACAGGTATGCCCTTAATAAAAATCATGGTTTAACAACAGTAACCATAGTTTTACCATGTTATTTATTGTAAAATCATAGTAACCACAAAAACAACATGGTTACTGTCATGGTTATAATACATAGTAAAACCATGGTTACTGTAGTGTAGAGGCAGAGGCGTTTGGATCCATTTGCAGTAGTTTATTCACACAGGCGATCAAACAGAGAAGCAGACATAAACAGAAACAGGCTCTGATAAAGGGACAATCCAGTACTCGTAATCAGACACAGGCAAGGGTCAGGGCAGGCAGCAAAGGTTCACAGAGTTTAGAGTCCAGGCAGAGATCTAAGGTCCAGATAACAACAGGAATCAGGGAATAACGCTTGGTAATGTCCGCTGAGCAAAACAACACTTCGCAAAGTAACAATGAATGGGGCAGTCTAGCTATAGGGGAGATAATGATGAACAGGTGACGGGGATGAGGATAATCAGATAGACCAGGCAGGGATGGAGATAGATGATGACCAGAGGGAAAGATGGGAAGTGCAGTTCTAAAACTCCAGAGAGAGGGAGTGGACGAAACCAGAGAGAGACGTAGCTGCACGCTCCGTGACAGTTACTATATAGAAACTACAGTATTATGTTTTAAACCCATGTTTAATTGTATGAAAACCATGATTTATGCTAAGGAAACCATAGTGACAGCAGTCATGGTTATTACAATCATGGTTACTTAAATATTACTATTGTAAAACCATGATTCATTTTTGTCAGGATCCTGAAAAAAAAAATAAAAATTACCCATTAATTCTCATATCCATCTACAGGTTAGCCACCTCAGGTGAGTCAAGTCCCATCTTTCATCTGACTATGATGATGTGTTAAATTTGCTCATCAAAAACTTTATGCATTTAATTAAGTAGCCTAGAAAAAGAGGTACCGACTGATTAACAGGTTAAACTATCTTTTATTCTGTGTTCACGTCACATTTAGAATACATTACGTTTATTATATGCTACATCATAGGCATATTTTTTCAATCCTATAGTTACTTTTTTTACATTGTAACTGTTATAATGCCCCTTTTCAGTGGAATTTAGCTTTGGATTTGGAATAGATTAAGTATTTTAAATGGGTCATATAACAATTTTTTTGGACTGTTTTCTGAAGGTTGGTTTCTTTTTAGACTAGTCGACTTCAGAATTTCCATTTAAATGTCAGTGAAATTAGACATTCAGCACATCCCTAATGTAAACATAAGAGGGCTATTTCTATTGCGGCCCTAATGGCCGACGACTCAAATTTTTTTTTTTTTTGTGTGTACAAAATTGCATGACATTTTTAGCATGCCAAGTGCCTCAAAACACCCAAATATAGGAAGGAATACTAACAATTAATGTGTTTTTAAGATAAAAAAAGTGTTCAGTATTTAAGATATCGAATATTCCTTTACAATTTTACATCAGCAGTGTATTTAAATTATTCTAAAGAATTTGTCTGTTAAAAGTGCCATACTTCTTGCTGCCAGTTGGTGGCGCTATGACTGTGACCCATAATAGCCGCATCAATGTAATCAGCCCTCATTACCAAACATACAGCAGAATGTTTATCAAAATCAGACAATACACACAAGATATATGGCACTTCCTGTTTTCCATTTTTTGCCATAAATGTATTGCTTCACCATGGCGACACCGTTCAAAATATAAAAAATCTGTTCACAAATTAGCATCTACAATGTCTTGGGATAATGTTGCACAAATGTGGTGCCAGTCACATGAATCTCCTAGGAGGAGTACTTAACAATTCAGAATGTGCGATTTTCAGAAAATCCTAAATGGCCAACTTCCAGTTGGGCGGAGCTAATGACTGTCAGTACGAAAGTTGTTCGGCTTGATGAAAACTATATACATACCAATTTTGGTGACTGTAGGTGAAAATGTGTGTACTACAGGGCCCCCATTACCTGCCCATTTTCAAGGGGGCACTACAGACCATCTGCTCCAGATATCCTCTTTTTAATAGTATTTGTATTATAAATTCTATTTAAAATGTGTAACATTAACATGACAGTAATTTAAGCACAACTTTTGTATAAAAGTATAAAGCCAAACATAAATGTGTAAAAATGTTCAACAGTTTAATGGGGAAAAATATGAACAGATTAGTAATTCCAGTGTTCTAGTCTCTTACATCCCTAGTTGCAGCACACAAATAAAATTAGAGCCACCAGCAGTGGGAATGCCCACTAGCAACATTACAGGGAATAACAACTTCAAGCAAAAATGTATGCAGAGAGCAAGCATTCTGAATTCATGCAAATGGATCATGACAGTTGCACAAGCATTAATGAGATTTGAGAGTTACAGTGGAGGCCGATATTTTAAGTCTAATTACATAGATTTGGGTATCTTCCTCACTCAAACCTAATCATTATGGCCTCTAAAAGACTTGGAATTTAATGCAAGAGTCATAAAGACTACTTTTGTGTTCCTCTCCTTTTGTGTACAATAGAACAATGAAGTCATCTGGGTTTGAGGTGGAATGATATGAAAACGAATTTTCATTTTTTGCATGAACATTCCCTTTAATGTGTTCTTCTAACACCCCTGCCTAATGAGAAAATGGGGAAAAAACAAGGTCCTGTGATCACTGTGATCACTAGAATGACAGTATAATGAGGCCAGAGGGTCATGGACTGTCAAACAGGCTGTCTGTTTTCAGCTCTATGAGCCCCACAGTCGATGATGGGCAGAGCTAGATATCTGAGCGGCGGTATCTCTTATAAGACCTCGGTCAATGAAAGACCGCCGGAAAGAGAGAGTGAGCCAGAGCCATTCCTTCAGCAAAGCCCACCTCTCGGTTACTGTCACAGGTGAAAGAGCTGGAGACACAGGCACTGCCACTGTGAGGTCACATGCATCTACAACTCCTGACAGGTGTTCAAGCAATGAAGTACTATAGACTGAGCATGTGAATACAGTCACTAGGGCTGAGTATCATTAAACATTTTTCGATATCGATACTTTGTTAAAAAAAAATAAAAAATACAGTTTTACCGCTGGTTGGACGCTAGGTGGGTACTTTGGGATAATTTTCGGTAAACATGGTTAGGGTTAAGCTTACACAATAAAGCAAGACACCTTGATTTCAAACTTTGAACTTTATTTTTTATTTATTTTAACTAAAAGTTAAAATGAAACTGGAAAAAAATAAGTGCATTTAAAATGTGGTGTTCAACTTTTTGAAAGATTCCTTGACAAAGGTTGTGAACATCTCTCTGGCAAAGAACCTACTTCATCTTTGCATTCTCTACCGGTCAGGTATTTCATTATCCAGGAAAATATATCATGTGTGTGAATAAATTTGCTTAGTTCCCTCCTTCACGATATATATATATCCAATTTCATCGGAAACCTCTGGGCTGAGAGATTACAGAATATTCTTGTTTTAATGATTTTGCATTAAAAATTAAATAATTTATTTAAAAAACGAAAAACTAAAATCAAATAAATTTATAAATTCAAATTGCACTCCAAACGAAATGAAAAAGTAAATAAATAAATAATAAAGTGGGAATATTTGGATCACCCATATAAAGATTGAGAGTTCTGGCAAACTTGCTAGCTACTCTTCATTGTTGCCAAAGGTCTGCTGCTACCGGTTCTCCACAACCGGTGAAGAGCTGCACATTTATGATAAACATCTCATCTAAAATATTTTTGCACTTCTCAGTCTCAAAATAACATAAAATAAAAAGGTTGTGTTTTGCGCTCTCTCGTGCGCCAGTTCAGTCAGCTCCTCCCCTGCTGCTGTAAACTGACCTGCTCACACACTCGCAGATGCTTGTGTGTTAATCAGAGAGCCTTAAAAGGATGTGTGAAAGTGAAGAATTTAAGGCAGAAATATTTTACTATTGCATAATATAAATAATATAATACAATGTAATGTAATGTAATGCAATTTAATACAATATAATGTAATATAATAGCTATACAGGTTGGGTGGGTTACAAAGAAGCAAAAGAAAACAAAAAAATTTACAATCATGATGATTAACGTAAATTAAAGTTAGCATTACTAGGTTAATTGGCATAATGTTACACTGTTTACGACTTCACTAGCTAGCTATCATTAGCATTGGGGGCACTGTTTCTCACAATTAAATGTATTTCAAAGTGGCCTACTGCAGCTTTAAGAGCACAACACTAGCCTCTTAATTTTGCTCTCAAAGTGGAAGTATTTAACTTTAAAATGTACAACATTTTCTTATGGGGGAGAATGACCCCCCTAGAGGGTAGGAGGTCCACCACCCATAGTCTCACAAAATCCTGTGGGAAACACTGAACTGTTTCTGAGATTTTATTAAATCAGGACTCTTTGTATGTGCCCGTCTTAGTAAGCACAGAATAAGGATTTTGTTTTACAATCTATAAATCCATAAAAAAAAAAATATCAGCAAATTAATCAGCTGTTGACCTTCCCATTACCTTGGTTATCGGTATCAGCAAAATCCACTTTGGCTGACCTCTATGCCATATGTGCTAACATTTGATTTTATTAACGTGTCCTCAGAAGCAGGAAATTCATGAAGATCAGCTCGATGCATATAATGTGGAAAAACAATGAAAGATCCTTAAAGAACAACATTATGATTTTTTTTTAGACATATAAGTAGAAAACCACAAAGGTAGTCACATTAAAATAAATAGCTGGCAAATATTGTACTGTCACAAACATTGGGTATTGTAGCTACATTGCTCATAAGGACTGCCAACCAGAAGTTGTGTTAACTGTTAAAGTCAAATTCAAACTGTTTTATTGCCATGTGTACAGAGTACAGAGTACCAAGTACAATGGCATTCTTACTTGGGTACTTTTTGCAAAACTGAGACAACATATACAGTATGTGCAAAGAAAGCAAGACAAACAGGGAGTGACAGACAGCAAATTTACATAAGCTTACACAATAAAGCAATGTGCATAGAGAATGTGTAGTGAAAACGAGTATAGAGCAGGGCTAGCAAACCCTGCCCCTGGATAACATGAAGTGTGATGTATATGTAAAATGAGCATGTATATATGCACTCATATATTAATGTGTAATATATATATATATACAGTATATATATATTTCATGTCTCATATATATATATATAAGACATGAGAGATGCAACGTTTTTACGACTTAAGACTCGACTTGGACTAACTTGACTAAAAAAGTCCAGCAATAAAAACTTCAGACTTGACTTGGACCAGCTTAAAGACTTCAGATGAAAGACTTGCGAACATCTCTGTGGCCACCACAGCTTTACTTTACATAGTTGGTGAAAACAAAGGCAGCATGCAAGACCTTGCTGGACTGACAAGCCAAGCCATGCTGTTTTACTGGGATTAGAAATGGCTTCTTCCATGGTGGGCTTCAGTCCCACAAAACCTTAGCACATAGTTCCCATTGTGGTTTAAAGCAGAGCGGTAGGTTAGGCTATCATTTCTGGTCTCATGGTGAGAAGTGAATGTTTTCAGGTCCAGTGGAGGACTGCTGATCTGAGCCCAATGGGGTCTAGGGGAAAGGGGTCGAGAGGGACAGTATGGCTGCTATGGAATAGTGGAAGCAGACGCGCCCCTGCGATGATGGAGTGGCCCAACTCTGAGCTCACACTAACAGTCGGTAGGTGGAGGAATATGAAACGGTGTTGAAATGTAGCGGATTTTAGTTTTCACCTGACATCGCTGAGACACAAGAGAAGGAAGTGTCTTTGAAAAGGTTTTGATGGAAAAGAAAAAGCAGAAGAGAGAAAGGTAAAGATTATGGCAGGGCTGTTAAAAGAGGAATGGTGGCAAATGAGAACTCTGATGGGGGATGCAAGTGTGTGCAAACAAGTGTCACACCATTGTCTGTTCTCTTTAACAAACACACAACAGCACAGCAGTTAAACAGGCTTTTGTCACTCAGGCAGATGGTTTAGAGTTCTTCAGGACTGATTCTTGTGTTTCTGATGACAAAGAAAGCACAACGTTTGACTGCCCATGTCAAATGGCAGCAACAATGAAAGAAAAGGTCATAAAAGTTCACAGAATGTGGTAAACAAAAAGGACATGCATCGCAGATCATAACTGGACCCATTCAATTAACCAATTAAAATCCCCCACACCCACATATTGCTAAACACATTATACTGTATGAGGACAGTTTAATAAGTGGTGTTCACTAAGGCAAGCATGCACAAGTGTCTGGTTCCGAAAGTAAAAAATCCCATATTTTTTTTCCATGGGATAATTGGATTTTAAAGATAGCATAGGCTTCTGTTTAAGCCATCAGTCCACGCTATTTGAAATGTATTTAATAGCGGAATTTCTGGAGAAGCACTACACTACCCATGATCTTAAAGAGAAATAATCTACCAATCAGAGAATTGCAGGCAACAAAGCATGCCAAAAGAGCTCTAAAGCCCATGAGGCACTGTGAATGACACAATCGAGTCTCCCTACACTCTCAAACTACTTGTATATTTGAAAATATCTGATGATGAACAATAAACGTAAAATATATTGTTTACTTATAAAAAAAATGTTTTAAATCAATTGTTTTACAAATTTCCATGGTTTTAAATTTGATTGCTTCATAAGCAATGTTTCATGGGATTGTAGTTCCCATGAGTGGTGGTGGCGTAGTGGCTAAAGCACAGGGCTGTTAATCAGAAGGTTGCTGGTTCGAACCCCACGGCCACCACCATTGTGTCCTTGAGCAAGGCACTTAACTCCAGGTTGCTCCGGGGGGATTGTCCCTGTAATAAGAGCTCTGTAAGTCGCTTTGGATAAAAGCGTCTGCCAAATGCATAAAATGTAAAATGTAAAAAATGTAGTTCATTCCCTTATTAAAGACGTTAAGTACACAGTCTTGTCCTTTTGTTTTTTTTGTTTGATTTTCAAATACCTTTTTTTTTTTCTTCAAATAAAAGTTTGTAATGTTGTAATTCACCTTTGGGCTGACTGATTTGGGTCATGGCATAAAACACTTTTATGAAGACTTTACAGGGTTCATGACATACTTTATTTTATTATTATTATTATTATTTTAAAACACTCACTTTTCTGATTGGCTAACTTTGTGCAGTCCCTCAAATACAGCCATATTTGAAACTCAATCGAAATAAAATGATCAAACTGTACATTATAATTAATAAAACTTCATTTCAGGGTTAACACAACATACAAACAACACATTTCATCTAAATGTATCAAAATGTTCACTTAAGCACAGTAGATATCAAACAGTAACGACATTTGAAACATCCGTGAATTTAAATTCACTGGTCTTTTAGTGTTTAAATGCAGCATCTTTCATAACAGATCCTTTGCAAAGCTTGAATCATATTGTGACTGGTTCAAAAAAATCCACAGTGATATGAGCTGAAAACACATACAATCCACGCTAAAATGTTCTGAATCCGCAAGCATAGTTAAAACAAAAGTTGGGTGCTTCAAATGGCTTCAACAGGCCAAAGCATAGACGCTGGTCCTCTCATCTCACATATTCCATGTTTGTTTACACACAGAACGGCATGTATCTCTCCCAGTCAGTGGCTGCAGGTGAATGTGAAGTAGCGCTTAAAACACGAAGCACATTGCTGAAAAAGCATCAACACAATCAAAGACATCCATATAGTGCATTCTTACAAAAGACCAACAATTAAATATAGCACAGATGGGTGCAAAAACAGACCAGGACAGGAAACAGCGCATCTGAATGAAAAACAATGGAGGTCTCCTGTATAGAGCTCAAACTTGATATTGCGTCTTTTTAAAGCAGTGCAAGATGCATGATAACGGTCAAAGCCATTCATCTAGTGTAGAAAAACATTTAAATCCAGATAGGCGTATGAAGGTGTCCTGTGTAAGTCCACTTTGCTGTAGATTAACCTCCCATGACAGGGATATCTATATCTATATTTATAGCACAATGTCAAAACATCAAGTACATTTTGATTCCTCATGTCATGACCCCTTTAAAGAAATCCGTAAGAGCCAACACAGTGGTCAGGCACTGTTGTGTTCTGTTGCTATTGCTCAGTGATTTTATTTAGTGATTTAAATAAACCCCTAACTGTTAAGTAAAATTAAACTTTATTGTATAAGTCATCCTTCACTGTTTGTGCAACAGACAACACTGTTACTGCAAAAAGTGCGTCGAAGGTTGAGGCAAAGTCTATTATTTCTTTTCTAAATGATCAGAATTACTGTTTTAACATGGCAAACAATAAAACAGGTGAAAAATCCTATAGACATAAATTGAAGGAGGGACCCAAGCCATATCTTTAGACCAGTATATCAGCAACCAACTAGTGACCACCAAGAAACACACTGGGCAACTACCAAAAACAACAATCAGTCAGACAGCTTACATCTGAGTGGCCATAAGTTTAAGGGTAGGGACTCTACAAGTGTATTTAGTATTAAAGAATAAGATACTATACTTTAAATTAGGGATGTCCCGATACCACTTTTTCCACTTCCGATCCGATTCCAATAACGGAAATCTCATTATTGGCCGATACCGATCCCGATCCGATACCAGTGTTGTTTTATTGCATAATCAGTTTATAATATCTTTACATTATTGTGTGGAAATAATTGGGTGTACTCTTTATTATGTACAGAAACACAAACCTTTAACTACACATTATTTCAATATAAATGTATAGCTTATTAAGAAACACTTTATTATTAACTAAAATACTGGCACTCCCTGAGTTCTGATTACACGCACCTGCATATCATTAGTGGCTAATCAATGACTGCATAAATACCCCGCGCGCACGCGCACACACTCACTCTCTCTCTCTCTCTCTCTCTCTCTGTGCCTGTTCTCATCGATAGTAGAAAGTTCTGGAGTCTCAGAAATACTATGTCAAACATGTGTCTTCATTATTGCCTGCAAGTATCATAAAATTGTTGTAAGTTATCTCTTTCATCGTGTCTATACACTGTCTGGATATTACTTACCTGCTGTTTGCCACTCTGCTTAACTCGATTTACTCACAATGTTTACATCACTTTTTCAATCCTCTGCTCAATAAACCCTGCAGAGTTCATATCTCTGCTGTGAGTCTCTCCATGACAGCTTTAACTTTTAAACCCTCACCCTTTTTATTCACAGTTTAATTTAATTTGCTTCTTATTTATATTCTGGTTAAATGCATCTCCAGTGCCGTTCTAAGTCCATATTATAAGTGAACCGAACTGCTGAGCATTCGTTTGTAGCGTTCAAATATTGTGCAGGTGTGAAGGCTATAAATAGCCGCGCGCGCACGCGTGCGTGTGTGTGTGTGTGTGTGTGTGTGTAAACCGAAGCACCATTCACTAACGGGCTGAAGCTGCGCGTGCATTTATATGTTTACTTATTAAACACAGCCTATTGCAATTCACAGAGCTATCGCGTGTCTTCAAGTGGCTTTGAATAAAATGCACGAGTCATATGAACCGCTTTAATGGTGTTTTAACAGTTCTTTATGTCATTTTTTAAGCTTGACAGTAAGGAACATGACTAACACAGAGTATCGGATTTGGGTCGGGCTCGTCAGACCGATACCCGATCCGTCTAAAAACGTCAATATCGAAGCCGATACCGATCTAGGTATCGGATCGGGACATCCCTACTTTAAATAATTTATTATTGAGAAGACATTGATTTCTCTCTCACTGATACCTCTTAATTTGGATGACAGTTTGGAGCTTGGAGGTCAAGCATGAGGTGGCCTCATCCTGACATTGTGATTCTAGAGGTTAAAGAGGTCATTTGACCCCCACCAGCACTGGGTCACATCCATTGACAATTTACATTAATTTGCCCTTGCTTTTTCTCCCCTTTTTTTTGCCAAGCCTGATGTCATATTTTCCAATTTGCTTGGATCAGAGTGAGAGAGGTGATGGCTTTGATTAAATGCCTCCTGAAGTGCTTTTGCTGTTTTCTGTTCAGGAAACACTTATATCAAACTTGAGTCATTAAGTCCCAACACTCTTCCAAACACTGAACCGTGAGCCGATGGGCTGGCCGGGCACCAAAAGCACTTTACAAGCATTTTCTATGGTCCTGTATCAAATGCTGGATCAGTGACCCTTTCTGGACATTCACAGTGATGATGATTTGATTCTTGTCCTCAAACCTTAGCCTTCATATCAGAAAAGGCTGATTTTTCTGTGAACAGCCCTTCCTTCAACAGAGGTCAGTGAAAAGAGATGATTTGACAGAAAGTTTCAGTTTCAGCAAGGACTCTATCTGACCAAATGTCATAAATAAACAAGTGAATCAAAGGTCAGGTTTAGGCAGGCCGACCAGCAACAACATTAGGTTCTGCTACCAATTTGCCTTGTTTATCATTGTAGATGGAGTCAGCCCCTTCTGAAAAACAAACTATAGGTGCACTTGGAGCATAGAGCTCTAAAAAACTTAGCTTTCATAAACACTATTAAGCTATATTTAGTTTTTGTTAGCATGTGTAAGCACAAATAGTAAATCACTGAGGGGCCAATATAGCATGCTGTATTTACACCCTGTAACCTTTTTTACAAACTGACCATGCACATTTAAACAGTGACTGACAGATATGGGTTTTTAATGACAAATGCAGATACCTAGAGTGCATGGTGGCCAATAGGTTAGATGTCGGGGTTGCAGACATCCAACCTAACAGGTTTCTGGCCAGGTTCAGGTCAGCACTGTCACTCACATAAACGTGCGTACGGACGAGTTAGGGGCCGTTCACATCAAATGTGTTTTTCTATGTAAACATATGCTGGATGAATGTCTTTTTTACAAAGCATCTCGCTGTTTCTTCAGCGACTTGTGCAGGACCAGCACTTTTTAAACACCGTGTCAAGTTAAAAAGAACTTCAAATTTGCAAAACCAAATCGGTTTCATTCTTTGCACTGCATGAAGATTGTTTTTAGAGCAGGTGTTACAAAGAATCAATGTTCTGAACAAGATCAGGCTGCATAGAGTGGACTGTTGCATTGCTATTATTCCAGATTGTTCTGCACCAAGCAAAGTTTCAGCTCATAAACAGTAAGGCAATGCTTTTTTCCCCCTTCTGTAAACATAGATGTTTACTGTTTCAATACTGTTATGAATGTTGCCTATATGCTTACATAAAATACAGCCTATTGCAACAGTACTTGCTAGGAGAAGAAATTGTAAAGATAGTGAGCAACTTCAGGTTTGGGTTGGGGCTTATAATCTGACTGTATCGTTTTTTTTTCCAGGTTGGGTCTCGGGACCCATCCGGTCTCGGGTATGAGTCGGGTTCAGGTTTCATTTTAAGGTCCGTGCAGACCTCCACGATAGGGCAATACAATGCTGATATATTTGATGTTACACAATTTAATATGATAGTAAATTACATAAAATTGCTCAAATTAAATTAACTTTTATTTATCATTATATTTACTGAAAACTTTACCTTTGCAAAAACAGATTTTAAGATATAAAAATGTAAGTGCTGCATCTTCCAAAACCTAGCACTCAGACCCGGCACACAAGTTGGGGAATCACCCTCTGCAAATTGCAATCAGCACTAATTGTGTAGCTGCATGATTGATGAAGTGAATCGAGCACTAAAAGAACCTAGAGAGCTTGGGTAAATAAACTACAACATTAGCGGGTTTCAGTGAACTCTCCTTTGACAACTTGGGCCTTATCTCCATGGGGTTTATCACAGGAACACTGCAAGAGTGGGATTCAATAGGGCAGATGGTGCCATGATGAAGTGCCCCAATGATCAAGTTATTAAAAAGAGCGAATCTCCACAAAGCAAAACAGATCAAAAGAAGACTTTTGCACACCATGGGACAACGTGCCATCTATAAGAAGACCAACACAGGAACATTCTTCAGGGATTTGTACCTTGGGTGTCCACATGCTGACCAAACATGTTTGAACTGACAACAGGCTTAAGTGATGTCTCAAACAGCTGAGGGGGTCGGATATGTGCGAGTGGGCAAGCCAAGCATCAGCTAAAGCTAATCCGTCCTTTCTCTTCCCTGAAGTTTTCATAGGGTGTGTAAAAGCTGAGGCTGACACTTTTTCCTCTGGTCGCTCACATGGTTGTCTTTGAGAAGGGACAATACATGACCGACTGAGCTTTGAACACATCGCAGTCCCGTGGAAGTCTAGGTGCAGACAAAACCCACGTGTGGAGAGGCTGAGAGACTGGAGCCATCAGCCACAGAGGAGGTGTTTTAATGTCTGTACCTCCTCCTTACTCTATCTCTGTCATAATCCTCAGCTTCATGAAAGCCCCACACACCAGAGCTGACTACCAGAACCTCAGTGAACCTTTGTACAGAACAAAACCAGTTGAAAAAGAAAGAAAAGTTGAAGCTGTAGCAGCAGGCATTGGGCCACCTGCTCGGAGGTCTCAATTGTACTCTGCAACATTGAAAGAAAGAAAGTTGCAGTGACTCTTATGATCCTGTCGTACAAAGGAACAAATTGCGTTTCTCTGGCTTGTCCTCGACAGATCAGAAACCAGGGTGAGAGCCTGTGATTTGCGCTCTCAGGAAGTGCATTTGCTTGGCGAGCATGTTATTAGTGTGAGTTCCATCCATCCCTCCTTTCATCTCCTGCTTTTCTTCTGGTGTACATGCAGCACTTTTCTCTAAATTGAATGTTATTATTCCAAACAGTCAGATGGCACGTCTCATCTTTTATTTATTGTTGAGTGGCAGAGGCCAGCAGTGGGCGAGAGCATCTGCTTTCTTTTTGTAGCAGAGATTAAAGGGACAGAGCGAGTCTTCATCATCATCATCATCATCATCATCATAGTCTTCATCATCTTAATTGCATGGCTTGAGTTCTGACCACTGCTAGTTTTAATCTACAAGCTAAAATAAACAACGGCCAATATGAATGCTACTGGAGGACACATATGATGCCATTAGTAAGGGACCCAATCACTAAAACAAGTAAATGTAAGATGAATGTTGAGCTTAGGTATATTACCTGAGGTTACAATCAGTGATGGGGAGTAAATAAGTAAAATTATTTATTCCACTAACTTAACTACATTTTCAGTATCGTGGACATTGTTCAGCAGTTTACAAAATAGTTTACATTTTCAAGTAACAAGTATTATATTTAAATACATAAGTGCAGATTTTCCTGTAACAAATATAATACTACATTGCTGTTTTTAATGTGACATTGTATTGTACATACACCTTCGCAGCTGTGCAAGTTGGAGTTAAACGCACTGAAACTGTCCACCCTCTCATATGCAACATTGGGAAATTTAAAACATTCTAGTGAATCTGTTCATTCAGATGATTCATGTCCCTTCACAGTATTTTTAGGTCTTCTTTTTATGGCAAAATATTAAAAAACTTCAGAACGTCAAAAATTTTATTATTATGAGTTATATAATTTCAAGTTTAATGACTCCACCATAATTAAGATTAATCCGAAAACCCCAAAAAAGGTTTTGATTAATTTATTATTATTTTAAAAAATATATGTCCTGCTTAATGTTGTTAGTGTCTGTTTGTTAAACTTGACAAACTACAGTTTATTAGTATATTTTCCATCATTGAATACATCGTTATTTTATTTTTAAACAGAGATAGGTTGGTATTTAATTAAAATCAGTTGACTTCAGCACCCGTTGTTGAATAATATGACACTGGTGTGCATCCAAAACATATAAGTCAGAACTTATAAGTTAAATATACCTTATTATAACAAACTTCCCTATTTCATACCTTTTTTACTATTTTTAAAGCCCCTTTTTGTTAGCCTAAATCCCAGAGATATATGGGGCTCCCAATATGGCTCTATACCTAAATTTGGTTAAATGTTAACCAATTCCAATGGTCGAAAAACCAAATGTGGGTCACATGGTATGGAGCTAGTTTTTTTATTTTGACCAACAAAACAAAGGTCTGAAGTGCAATTTTTGAGATTCCAATAATACTTTATTACTAATAATAAGCTAAAAAAAAAAAGATTGTCATAGACCAACATATCTCTATAAAAAATAAAATAATGATCCTGCCACCTCAAGTTTTTTTTATTTTTATTGAACTATATAGTTTTGCTTCAAAATCATAGACAAATTTTTTTATTTTGATCCCCTTAAAGAAATGTAAATTTGTATCCATTGTATTTAATATTATGGCTGTTATCATCTTTTATATTTATTTATTATCAGTAAAATAAAATAAAAATATCTTAAACAAATGTTTGAGCCAGGGACCTCTGGTTGACTTCACACGGAATGACTAATTAAAGGAAGTTTTAAAAATCAATGTGTCTCATGTTTAAAAAATAAACACATGCACATTGTACTTGCATATGACTGGTCACAGCTATTACACAAGTACACCTAAAAATAACACACACACATTTATTTTTTGAGGTGAGACTTATGGAGGCTGAGCTGTGTCTAAGAATAAGACCTGAGACCGGAGTCACTTTTCACACAAAAACGTAAAAGGATAATTGAATGTTATATTAAATGGAGAGTCTATCAAGCTCCATAACTGAAAAACAAATCTAACTTGTTGAATTTGGTTGGATGACAATGACATTGGTTCTGGTGTGACTTAAGATCAAATGATATTGACATCAAATGGCAAGATTAGTTAAGATTTTTTAGTGAATAATGAATTCAATTTCAGAAAAACTTCTGAAGACTTGGAATGTAGTGCATAAGTTATATTAACAACTTTTATGTTTTTTTTTTTTTTATCCTTTTTAGAGCAACTACATGGTGGCAAAACTTGAAAAATTGAGCTGTTAATAAAGGTAAATAATTTAACTGGTAGAGAGGGCAATTGAAGGTGTCCTCTTTACTATTTTAAAATGAACACATTAGCAACTTTTGCAAACATATAATGCTCTCAGACAGTGAGAGTCAGTGGACAGATCTTCAGCTCTCCCATTGGCTGTGTCTGATTAGACTAATGGGATTGCATGAAGGCTATAATGGTTTGACAACAGCATTGACGGGAAAACAATCTCTGCACAGTTGCCATGGTGATGAGTCAATAGCCATTCAAAAGAGAGGGGCCTGATGCCAGTCACCATTACATCCGGCCCTCAAATCACTCTTACACACACACACACACACGCAGGCACGCACCCACGCTTCCAATCACAGACATACAGTACAAATGTCATGCAGTAAAAAAGTACTTCATTACTGTGCATTAACATCAGATAAAATGTATTTCTAAAAAAATTTACATACACAGCATGATGTTTGATAAAGCACTTTTCAATCATAATTAAATTCATTTCCGGTTATTTAAAGTCTCAAAATACAGAGCGAAGACTTACAATGTGTCATGCATTTCTCAAGAAACTACTGTACAGATTTCGCAAACCTAAATCCAATTAAACTAAACCAGCCTTTTCTAATCAAACTGTGCTGTATCACACCTGTAATATAACCAAAACACTGTTAGCTATCCTATTATCCATCACATAATTGCTGGTGTGGTAAAACCCAAGTTGTATTAATTCGAAACAAGCTAGATGGTTAATGTTATGTGAAATGCAGCAGGAAGTTTAATAATAATGTTTTATAAAGCGCTTTTAAAAGCAGCTTCTCAAAGCACTGTACACAAAATAAGCAGAACATAGCCCAATAAAAAAAATTAAAGCAGACATCGGCAAGAAAATACTTGTTTTAAAAAGTATGTCTTAAGTTGATGTTTAAAAATCTCATACGTCTGAGCTTCCCCAAGTTCTAGAGGAAGAGAGTTCCCAATGGTAGGAGCATAGACAGAAAAAGCCCTATCACCCATAGATTTTAAGCGGGTTTGTGGAACAGTCAACAAATTAGACTGTGAGGAATGCAGTCTGCGATTTGGAGTGTAAGGGATTAACAATGCAGATAAATAATGAGGAGCCAAGCCGTGTAATGCTTTGTATGTCAGCATCATAAATTTTAATTCGACATGGAAACTGACCAGGAGCCAGTGCAAGGACTCCAATAAAGGAGTAATATGATTGGATCCTGGTGGCAGAGATTTGAACATATTGGAGCTTATTGAGTGTGGATTTGGAAACTCCAGCTAAAAGGGTGTTACAGTAATCTATCCGAGAGACAATAAATGAGTTAATCAGCTTTTCAGCTACAGAGATCTTTTTGCATAGGGCACAATCTTGCTATATTTATGAGGTGAAAAAAGGATGCTTTAACAGTACTCTGTACAAAATAATAAAATGTAAGACTGGTATCAAAAATGATTCAAAGGTTCCAAATTTTACATTTTACAGAGCCATCAACAAATGGACACAATGAACCAGCTTTGAGAATTTGAAGGCGGGAACCTATAAGCATAACTTCCATTTTACTGATATTCAGGCAAAGAAAATTATTATTCATCCATGTTTTTATCTCAGAAACACAGTCAGAAAGAAAACAAACATCAAGGTATTCACCAGATTTTGAGTGTATATAGATTTGGGTAGCGTCAGCATACAAGTGTTAATGGAGGCCGAGTGATCGCAGCAGATGCCCAAGTGGAGATAAATAAATATTGAAAAGTAAAGGGCCTAAAACTGAGCCTTGAGGAACACCAGTGAGTACAGAACTAATGCTGGACCACACCAGCAATTATGTGATGGATAATATGATAGCTAACAATGTTTTGGTTATATTGCAGGTGTGATACAGTACAGATTGATTAGATAAGGCTGGTTTAGTTTAATCAGATTTAGGTTTCTGAAATCTTTACAGTTGTTTCTTAAAAAAATATGCATGATGGATTGTAAGTCTTCGCTCTGTGTTTTGAGACTTTAAAAAAACCTGAAATTAATTTAAGTACAATTGAAGAAATTTTTCAAACATAATGCTGTGTATGTAAATTGCAGTAATTTATTTTATCTGATGTTAATGCACAGTATTGAAGTAATTTTGAACTGCATGACATTTGTACTGTACGTCTTCGATTGGAATTGCTCACCTTAACGTAATCAAATAAAAACAGTTTGGCTTTGTGTGTGTGTGTGTGTGTGTGTGTGTATGTATGTGTGATTTGAGGGCCGGATGTAATGGTGACTGGCGTCAGGCCCCTCTCTTTTGAATGGCTGTTGACTCATCGCCATGGCAACTATGCAAGGATTGTTTGCCCGTCAATGCTAATGTCAAACCATTATAGCCTTCATCCAATCCTATTAGTCTAAGCAGACACAGCCAATGGGAGAGCTGAAGATCTAATCACTGACATTACAGTCTGAGAGCATTATATGTTTGCAAAAGTAATAATGTGTTCATTTCAAAATAGTGAAGTAGACACCTTCAATTGTCCTCTCTACCAGTTAAATGCTTTACCTTTATTAACAACTCAATTCTCCAAGTTTTGCCACCATAAAAATATATAAAAGTCACACCAGAACCAATATCATTTTAAGTCATTGTCATCCAACCAAATCCAACAAGTTAGATTTTTTTGTCATTTATGGAGCTTGATAGACTCTCCTTTTAACATAACATTAACAGCTCAGCCTCCATAAGTCTCACCACACATAAAAATGTGTGTGTGTGTGTGTGTTAGTTTTAGGTGTGCTTATATAATATAACTATTCCCCCACTTGTAAACAATGTGTTTTATAAGGGCCTTTAGCCCCTGCAACAAGGGGCTTTTTACCCCAAATATGATCCTTTCACTTATTGGAAAGTAATTTTCATTAGTTACATAAATTTGCAACATTTAAAAAAATATACATAATTACATCAAATTGCCTCAAAATCAACCTTTAGGCACCACACACTAAGATCTCACGGATCAGGACAATTCTGCAGTGCATAGTGACAAGCAGGTGTTTAAGAAAGTACTGTGGTAGTTTTTATTGCTATTTAATGTTTTGGGAGAAAATAAAATCAAATGGAGCCTCTAGCCCCATTGTACCCTATGAATACTGTACATGCACGGCTAATCCAGGTACATTGAAACCATTATTATAGGTAAACATTACATTTCTCAGTTGTTTCCAAGTCTTCACTGAATTATTGTTAGATATGATGCATTACTACAGATTTGATGCTTCCAGTTTGGACTCAGAAGCAGATCAGCAATTAAAATCATACTTAACTGTATACTTAACTGCTTATGATATCTATGCTGATAAATCTACCACACAGGAAAAAAAAGAAGCTTATTTTGATCAGGCAAGTGGCATATTTTGGGCTTGTTTTTCCAGACCAGGTTGATTGTTTCTCTTGCGAGATCTGGCAACACGGCAATTTGTATTTCACCCACCCTTTAGTGACAAGTACTGTCATTTTAAAAAGATCGTTATTAATCATTCTTTTATTTTGTTCTAAACGTAACCTTTTGAAAATGAGACTGAGGAACGGAACTTCTGAACCAGAACGAAAAAATTTAGTTTTTACTCAGAATGAACCAAAATGAAATACATTTCGTTTTTAGTCCCTGATTTTAAGGCATGAACCTGGCAAAGGTCTGCAAATCCACTCATATCAACACGGTACCTGGTAAACACAATATGTTTTTTTCTTTCATACATTTTTTTTTTCATCTTGTTTTTAAGGTGCACTCAGTACTTTTTGTTTATGTCATCTTTGACTTACACTGGCATCTAGGGACATGGATGCAGCAGATTTCAAATGCAGTAGTTCATTAACCATTGTTAAAACTCACTATTAAGCCACGTGGCCACATCATCCATGATTAATATAATCCTTGAGAAAAATTGTCCAACGCAGGGCAGTTAATGAGATAAATTAGCAAATAGTATTCCTCTCTTTTGGTTCTCAAGTAAGTATATCTTGGTTTAAGGATGATTACATACAGTTGCATTTTTACTGGAAAACAAGACAAAAATAAGTCAAATAATTTTTACAGTCGGGTAATTTGATTGGAGCAAACTATTTTTCAAGTTGTTGTGTATAATAATACCTTTAATTTGTGTAATTTATTATTTTTAATTTTTTCTTACACTCAAACGCTACAAAATTTAATAAACACATAACATACAACAGCAACCACCAGGCCCGGATTGGCTAGTCGGGAGCACTGGGAGAATTCCCGGTGGGTTGGACTGTTATTTTGGCCGTGAGGGCAGGTGTTGTCATGCACTGGGTTGAAATATGGATACAGTCCGTAGGCTACCTGCACTCACAGCAGCCCACTCTTTTTTATTTTACCTCAGCTCCACTCTTTTTATTTATTATTTTTTCTCAGCCCACTCGCAGAGTGCAGCCTGCAGGTTAATGACATAATTATCTTTTGATTCCCCCAACATCTGCACCATGCTTAAAAAAAAAGGCAACTTGTAAACGTCAGTCAGTGGTGGTTGTAGGTAATGGAGGACATAGGCTAAAATGGACAATAGAAAGCAAAAAGGCGGCGCTGAAAAGGCATGATTAAAAAAAAAGAAAGCTCTTCAAATTGACGCAGCCAAATGTACAAATCTAAGCAGCTTTTACACCAGCCCACCAAATGAAGATGATGTGGGCCGGTAAGCTAAAGTTAAGCTAGTTAGGAGCAGTGCAAGATGCTAGCGGCCGTGCAAAACAATGTTGTCTGTAAACCACCGTTCATGTTTATGTATCAAACTTTTTCTTGTAGTTCTATAGCAGCAGCAGCAGCCTCTATTGCTTATTGAGTGAACATAAGAATTAGAAGAATTAATGTTAATGAAGAGTATGGTGTAGAGCTGAAACGATTAGTCAACGTTATTGACAACGTCGACAATAAACAATTGTCAACAAATATTTTCGTTGTCAAATAGTCGTTTGATCTCATTTAACGTAACATAATATCACAATAAACAGTAATGATGACGAGCGAGAGCAGCACTGCAGTTCGCCCCAGAGTCTGACTGAGGAAGAATTACACAGATCAATGTCCAGATGCACTCTAAACTTTCCAAACAGCTTCAGGTGACGTAGATCCCAAAGTATTGGGGAATTATACAAAAACTGTGTCACTGTGCATTTCTTATCGTGAAGAAAATTGGCAATACGCAGCTTTATTTTTAAGATAGAGTTTGTTTATTTGTGAGTTAAAGATGGATTGAAGTGAACAGAAAGGTGAAAGAGGGTAGAGCAGCAAAATATGTTTTTGATTTGTTTTGGCTTGTTTTCCAATAAAAATATCTAAAACTCATTGAAAACAATGTACATTTACATTAGGAACTATACTGCAGAAGACAAAATGTGTTATCTGAGAATGCTGAATATAATATTAAAAATACAAATATTTTAAAATATATAAAAATCCTTTTTAAAAAAAGATTCATTCACCTGAGAAGCAGCATATGAGATATTTACACTTGCTTTTAGAGAATAGACCATGAATATATTTTGTCTTTACTGCACTCGCAGAAGTATAACCACGTGAACAAAATACACACTGTATATTTAAGATAAATTCTCTTAAAGCAAGTCTATCTTATATGTTGCTCCTCAAATCAATGTATCTTGTTTTAAGGATTTTTAGGCTGTAGAGAACAGTGCACCATTACAGACTTATATACTGAGGTATTAATTACATTATTTTACTAGTCAGTCATGAACTAAAGTGGGCTGGTCTAAGGCATGAAACTCCAGGGCTGCAAATGAGTCCCACTCCGGCCTTAGCAACCACCATACCAACAAATTTAAAAAGACTAAACACAAAATTACTAACATACAGCAGCAACCACACATAAAACTAATATTAATAAATATTAAAAGACTACTAACAAATGAGTCTTAAGTAACTTCTTAAAACAGTCCAAGGTTGGGTCGTTTCTAATAGTAAAAGTATGAGCATTCCATAGCTTAGGGCCTCTGAAAGCTTTTTCCCCATAGATTTAAGTTTGCAGGAGGGCTGCTGAAGTGCAAATGAGTTGGCAGAATGAAGAGAACATGAGGGAGTATAGGGTGCAACAAGACTACAAAGATACTCTGGTGCAATACCATGAACACTTGAACTGCTTTATAAGATAATATGAGAGTTTTAAAATCAATACGAGCACGAATGGGAAGCCAGTGCAACTGTGAGAGCACAGGGGTAATGTGTAGACATGGTGAGGTATGTGTAAGAACACGGGCAATATGATGGAACTGTGTATTAGACAGTCAGTAAATAGACTGTGGGCAAGACTGAGACTAGAGGTGAATACAAACAGCAAGTGGAGGGTGTCAGGTGTAATGTGAGATGACATCATTCCTCAATGGCGCCTTCAGTAGGTGACAGCTCGTCATCCGAGTGCAGATCCGCATGTATGAAGAAACACAGGAAAAACCCTTCCACATGCACGCACGCATGCACACACACACACACGCACGCAAACTAAACCTGTGGGAAAGGTTGTAAATCCACTTTTATTATTACAGTATATTCCTAAATTTTTATACATCTACAGTATTGACCTGTTTTAGTCACGTGACTTCTTCCTTGCAGCAGCAATATTTGTGACCATGAGCGGGAGGAAGCAATGGTGGTGAAGGGAAAAATATGTGAAACATAATCAAGAAAAATGTAAATTATTACATTTGATCGATGCCAACTCTCATGGAAAAATAATCCAGGTCTAATGTCAGCATAAATATTGCCAAATTTGACATTTGTGGGCTTTTACATATATTTTATACATGAACCAACTCTGTACGCCAGCTAGTCTGATGTGTGACCAGTGAGTGCACACACCTAACGATACATCTTTGTAAACATGTTATAAATATTACAACATTATATATTTATAGAATTAAACTGTAGACTTTTGCATTTAAAAAGCATATAAGGCCATATGTATATAAGGCAAATGGAGGTGAGAAGCTGTCTAAACATACAGACTGGCCCCATTTACACTTTCCATTAACATGTGTTTCATATTAGGATTGCATTTACACCTAGCAGTCAAATACGTCTCCACTGTAATCAGATAGAGATCTAATCAACTGAAAATTCTCCAACTTTTAGTAGGGATACACAAATCGATCAGCCCCATATCCAGATCGGCCAGTCTTCGTCTTAAATCTGTGATCAGCAATCGGTCAAATGTTCCAAGATTCAGGGACTTTTTTAATTACAGCATGTATAAAATCACACATATACTGCTTCCCTTACTGTCTCCTGTGTAGAGGGGACAATACTGCGACAGTGAGACAGAGAGAGAAAAAGAGAGCTCCCTTTAGAACGGCTCTCTTCCCAACACCCTTTAAAACCACAAACACAACTGCTCAGTGTTCACATAACCACACTGATTACACACACACACAACAGACAGAAATTCAGACCAAAATAATACCAAATTAAATATCTGACTATTTTTTAGACTTTCTAAAAGGCAAGATTAAATTTCACAACTTTAATGCTGATTTTTGCTCCGATAGGCACTAGTCAGCTCCAGGATAGTTTATAATGGGTGCAGACTCCAATTTCTTACTCTTCTACTACAGCATATTTTCCACCATCAGTCCAAATCGTTCTAAGCATGGTACTGAATGGTTACAGTAGCATTTCCACTTGAGCAGGGTTTGACACGGCACAATTATAAACTGTTCTCTGCCTGAAATTCTCAACACGGTTAGCTAACCGTACTCAACCCTTCTCAAGCATGCTGGTGGAATGACTTTTTTTTATTTTGCTACATGTCTTTTTCGTCAGATAAGTAGATTTAAACTCATTTAAACTCAAAATACATCAATATATTCTCATATAATATTTTCGTATAATAGCTGAATAATATTTTGTCAATAAACATCCTTTTTAGCTAGTTTGGGAACTTTTACCTTTCTGCATGTTCGTGTCTGTTATCAAATACAAGCCCTCAGCAAATGATGGTAAACCTATCGCCTTTTTCCCTTTGCTTTACTTTTTGTGACATGATCTGTGTCTTGTTTGTTAGCAGAGTAAAACCAGGGGATAAAAGCAGTCCT
The DNA here is from genome assembly GCF_025860055.1 of Xyrauchen texanus. Taxonomy (NCBI): domain Eukaryota; kingdom Metazoa; phylum Chordata; class Actinopteri; order Cypriniformes; family Catostomidae; genus Xyrauchen; species Xyrauchen texanus. The sequence goes on from NC_068283.1 coordinate 2,866,469, forward strand.
AAAACTGGAATAGACAATCATCCTCCATAGCACACTCATTCCATTGTTTACCTTTCACAACATCACCAAAACCTCTCACAGCACCACAGTGGAAAAAGAAAGCATAACTGAGCCAGCTGGCCCGGATCGGCATGGAACGGTATGGTTTTGGGATGAGAACTGTTCGGCCTGATGGTGGTAAAGCAGCTTAAGATTCCATCTAGTCGGAGTATATCAAACATGTTTGACATTTTTTAGCCAACCATCCACGAGTAGAGAGGAAATCTCGTACTGTATGATGCTCCATGTCTCACATCTGATGTCATCCGGTGAATTCAAAGCTCAAGAAATGGAGATGGCGAACAAGATCACAAGGCTTTTAATGTCACTCACCTCGCATTGCAGTCTCTGAGCGTGTCTTCCCATACAAGACCGTACCCAAATGTGCTTTGTAGGTTTCTTTCGCAGCTAGGAACTCAAAGCAGCAACAACAACAGCAGCAGCAGATCTGTATACATGTTTGTTTACTTGCTCTGCATTGCATCTTTTTTCATTTAACATTCTTCAACATGTCACTGGTGGTGGCGTAGTGGCTAAAGCACAGGGCTGTTAATCAGATGGTCACTGGTTCTAACCCCACGGCCACCACCATTGTGTCCTTGAGCAAGGCACTTAACTCCAGGTTGCTCCGGGGGGATTGTCCCTGTAATAATTGCACTGTAAGTCGCTTTGGTAAGTCGCTTTGGATAAAAGCGTCTGCCAAATGCATAAATGTAAATGTCACTTTGTTTTCTGAGGAAAGAAGTCAAACAGGTTTGGAACAACACAAGAGTGGACCGCACGCAGAGCTCTAGATGTTCTGAGCCGCTCTTTGTCTGCTTCAGCGGACGATGGAAAGGGAACGCCGTCTCCAAACAGAGCTTAGCTCACTGGGTCGTTGATGCTATTTTCTTAGCTTATCACACCCAGGCTATGCCTGCCCCCTTGCGGGTTCGAGCTCACTCTACAGGAAGTGTGGCATCCTCGTGGGCACTGGTCCATGGCACTACCTTAGCAGACATCTGCAGAGCAGAGGGCTGGGCAACACCCAATACCTTTGAAAGATTTTACAATCTCAGGGTTGAGTCGGTCTCGTGCTGTGTTTTGTCAGGTCCGAGCCGGTAGAACTCGGTAACGCGGCACAACCGACCGGGTGTTCCGCTTGCACACAGCGCCCTTCACCAAGTTGATCCAGTGCGCCTTCTATCCCAGGTTAGCCACTAAGCATCGCTCCCTGGATGTTCTCCTCCCTAGCCTTCTGGCTGGTGAATTCAGCGGAGCAATTCACGGCCAGACCCACTACGAGTCATAGGTGCTCTGTACTGGGGGCGGGCTCCATGGGCTTAGTTCCCTTTTCAGGCAAACTCCCTGTGGTGTATTTCCCGCGGTACGGTCCCCCTGTCGGTGGACCCGCGTTTCGGTCGCCGTGCTTGTATAGTCCCCCCTCATTAGGCTGGACCTACCACCGCGCCATTTCCCACGTACGGCTTCACAACCCTCGTGGTGTATTTGCCATATGTTACCTCCCTCTAGACTGGGCAGGATGTGGCCTCTGCAGGGTCTTTTCCCCCTGAAAGAATAGGACCGGGAAAGACCGCCTTCCCCGACGCATTTCATAGCCCCAGCCACTTCATGTCCTATGTGAGAGACATAGTGAGAAAAAAGGCATGGCTGCCAGGCTTGCTCCCATGCTAGTCATGTAGTGCCTTTCCCCCCCTCATGGGTGCAGGGAACCTAAGGTCTGTATGTGAAACCTCTTTGGGGCGTTGGGGAGGGCTATGTGCAGCCGACATAGTTGCCTCTAGCACGCAGTAGACCTACTACTGTAAACGGCCGTACCGTACCGGGCGGGGCATGCAAATTCTGTCTGCCAACTTGACATTGGCCTTTTCTCAGGTTCAGAGGTACGTTTGGCATCCCAGGAAGACCCTTTGTGTCACTTCATTCGACACAACGTCTTGTTCCTTCGCTCAGGGAATGAAGGTTACAACAGTAACCATGACGATCCACACTATTTACACCTCTGGACTCTTAATATATATCAACAATTGAATCATTTGTTTCTGTTTTTATTTTTATGAGGGGAATTTTAGGAGAAACATCAGAGTTGGCAGGATGGATTCTTAAATTACACATAACCAAGCTACGAAAGGGTAACCTCGGAGCAAAAAAAAATGTATACAGTATGTTATCTGTCTTATCTGCACATCTCTCTCTCTCTCTCTCTCTCTCTCTCTGTATGTCAGATGTGCATGGAGACACCATGACTGCCTGAGGCCACAATCACAGCTTGACACCAATTAGTCTGTGTGGACAAAGTGGGCGACATGGAAATTGCAGGTTATCGGAAATCACATGCAGACTGATTAGTGTGTTAAACTCCTGAAGCTCAACACTTCATATAAAGTGAATGGTATTTGATATAAATGAGAACATTGAAAAATTTTCATTGTCAGTCATTTCAAGTGCATGGACCCGATGCGTACATCATTTAACCTGCCTTAACTGCGTATGTGTGTGTGTGTGTACTCATGCTTTATAAAAGAATATTTTGCCCTCCTCATACAGTTTTCAGTTGCAGTCTCTGCCGAAAAGCCTTAGTGCACTGTTTTCTCTCACCGCTGTACTTTTCAGCTGCCTTAAAGAGTTTGTACAGTGATGTGGTGTAGCAGTAAAAACAGGACATAGCACACTTGAGTTTACTCTAGTACACACAGAGAATAGACAAGTTAAAACACATCAGATCTCCTGATATCATTCCACCTGTCCTGCAAACATCAGACTGTACCTGCAGAGTGACTGAACGCTGCTAGCTGTGACTGAAAAGCATTCCCATTGAAATATGGCTTGCAATTTGTACTGGGATGTTGCTCTGCTATGAGCTTTAAACAGAGATTAAATCTGTCAAATTACTCCGAATCACAGCTCTATACAACTGAAACAGCAGAAATCAAACCCATACACAATACAAGCAAGTGATTTTGTGCATCTTTGGTCTGTTCCAAAACCTAATGAGCATCCTCCAGAGGCAGTATTTTAAGACATCATAGGCGCACTCCCGATGTGAGCTCTATTTGAATGATGCGCGGAGCTGCCACCTATGTAGAGCGTTCCAAATTGATCTCTTATGAGGCATCATTTCAGTAGGAATGCTGCCATAGAGGGGGCCTGAGTAGCTCAGTAAGTAAAGATGCTGACTACCACCCCTGGAGTCGTGAGTTCCACTGTGTATGTGTATGTGTGTGTGTGTGTGTGTGTGTGTGTGTACACACACGTGATAAGATGCGCAGATAGACGCTCTCAGACACAGAGGCAACTGAGATTAGTCCTCCATCATGAGGACATAGAGCGCATTGGGAATTGGGCATTCCAAATTGGGGAGAAAAGGCGAGAAAAAAAAAGAAAGAATGCTGCCATAGAAGACAGCTGCCTATGTAGGCAGGAGACAGCAAGGCAGCTAACTTTTGGAACAGTCCCTTCATGTTGGTAAGTCCGTGAAAAGGGTCATTTTCTAAAAGTGCCCCATGAGCTATTTAATTTGAGTATCCCTGCCATAGAGGGTTAAGATTTAACAACTAAATAAGATATTTATAACATGGTGATGTAACCCATTAGTAGGATTTAACACAGATAAAAAAAATTTAAAAAAAAGGAGGAAAAATATCTTCTTGGGTCTGAGCTCACCAAATACATATATTCAGAACTTATAATAGTATCTGGAGTCCCGGGTTCGGGGTCTCACCTTGCGTTAACAAAATAAATTATTTTTTTTTCCTTAAATGTGTGTCTGCACTTGTTTAAACGGTTGTCTACAGTCCCAACTAGATAATAATTAAACTAATAAATTAAATAAGATGAATTAATGAATGAAACAATCGGTTCACTGAACAGTAACTGTATTCACTGAAATTTTTCTTTCCCTTCAATTCAACATTTACATATCACTTTGCACACATCACATGAGACTATCAGAGTCTTTACAAATCCCCACTTGAAAACAAAATATATCATTCATCAATGACAATAAAGAAAATAATAAAATAACAAAAGAATCAACCTGTATATGTACACTGAAGTCTAAGTGCAATGCAATTGACTCAGTTCAGTTCGTGTGAATGTGACTCAGTTCAGTTCGTGTGGAAGTGTATGCCTACTACAGTTTGCAGGAATGAACGATGAATGATAACGAATCTTTGTTTTTCTTCTCGTGAAGACAGAGTCCCCAGATGACGCAATTCCTCCACAGTGGAATCCAGCGCTGTTCTCCCTCACTGCGCGATCCAACACGAATCCAACACGATCACCGAGCGTTGAAACACTCTCCAAACTAATGCAATAAAACAGTTCAGACATTTATTTAGAAAAATATTGACGACGATGGATTAGATTAACGATAGCCACACATGTGGTTCACATCACTCTTCAATGAGCTGGCGCGCATGTGAAGTCAGCATCCATCACGAAATGCATTTAACATTCATAATGTTTAAACTTACAACATTATTCCCGTTACATAAATGTGCAAACAGGTTTTAACAAGTATACTTTTACAGCATAAATGCTTTACATGTGTTCTATTGCACACTTTATACTCAATTACGAACAGCATTAACCATCCACATTTTCTTATATGAACCAACACAAACTTGGACATTATTTAAGAAAATATGAAACAATTGTGACTTACCTAATGCAATAAAACAGTTCAGACATTTATTTAGAAAATATTGACGACGATGGATTAGATTAACGATAGCCACACATGTGATTCACATCACTCTCTTCAATGAGCTGGCGCGCATGTGACGTCAGCACCCATCGACGCAATTATTATTTTCGTCCCTCAGCAATAAAACAAAACAAAATAATAAAATAAAATAATAATACATATGTCTGAACACTTCATGCATTAGGCAAGAAAATTTATATATATATATATATATATATATATATATATATATATATATATATATATATATATATAATCAAAACAAACAAAAAAAAAAAAAATACATGGAAATACATAGGAACACAGCCTCAATTAATTGGGTGGGTTACAGTTACACAATCATTTAAATGTATTTAGGCAAATGGAAAGCATAAATTCTCAACTATGGCAAGATATTGTTTAAGTGTTTAGTTATTTGTAATAATTTTTTTTTACCTATTTTTAGCAGTGGGGACAGTGCTACCATCTGTATTATGCCTGGTCTTACAATTTATAGTGTGGCAAATGTAAACACATTATAAACTAAATTACAGTTTAAAATATCTTAAAAATGTCCCAGTTAGTGACGCCATACAATTATTTTTACTCAGATACATTTTTGGAACAGAAATTCGAAGGCACTAATTCAGAATACATATTTTAGGATTAAAACGTCTCGGTTACCTACGTAACCTCGGTTCTCTCTAGATGAGGGAACGAGTATTGCGTAAGCTAGCTTACGCTACGGGAAAGATTCATCTTTTCTGAGATATTGAAGCCAAAAAATTATCCTAATTTTGTATCATTTCTCAACGCAGTGCAGCAACTGCAGACCTTGAGCGGGCTAGCTAGCGAGCTCATTGGTTGCTCTGCGGCAACTGCTGCAGCCTATAGACGAACTTGCGTGAACTCGCGCCCAATGAGAGGCGCCAGCTCACTGTCCCAAAGCCCGCCAGAATGGGCGTGGCTAGGGTGCATATAAGCGCAGTTCGTGAGGCTGGAACCCTGGTTTTCATTGAATGAAGCGAAAATCGCTGCGTGGTGCGAAGCACGGCCGGCTACGCAATACTCGTTCCCTCATCTAGAGAGAACCGAGGTTACGTAGGTAACCGAGACGTTCTCTTCACGAGAGGTTCTCTCGTATTGCGTAAGCTAGCTTACGCTCACGGAACCCATTGTCAACGCCGTCGCGCTCAAGCATCCACTGCATGAGCCCCAGGGGGGTGGGGGGACCCGGGGGAGCCCTTGTGAGTGGGGAAATAATATTTGGCCGGCAAGAGTGCGGGTCAGTGTGTGTGTGATACATAGGGGAAGCCCAGCCCGCTGCCACACATATGTCCTGAATGGAAATCCCGCTGGACCATGCCCACGAGGAGGCCATGCCTCTGGTGGAGTGAGCCCTAATGCCTAACGGGCATGGCAGGTCTTTCGACGCGTACGCGGCAGCAATAGCGTCCACTATCCATCTAGACAGTGTCTGTTTCGAGGTGGCGAGACCCTTGGTGCGCCCTCCGAACGAAACGAAAAGCTGCTCAGCGCGTCTGAAAGAGGCGGAGCGCGCAGTATACAATCTCAGTGCTCTGACTGGGCAAAGGAGATTTGTGTCGCGTTCGCTATCGGATGCTGGCAGAGCCGATAGGGAAATAATCTGTGGTCTGAAAGGAGTACCGATCACCTTGGGGACATAGCCGTGTCTAGGCTTTAAAATGACCTTGGAGTCACTTGGTCCAAACTCCATACACGCAGCGCTGACAGACAGCGCGTGAAGGTCTCCCACACGTTTAACTGATGACAGGGCAGTCAGAAAAGCGGTTTTGAGTGAAAGGTATTTCAAATCCACGGATTCAAGCGGTTTGAAAGGGGGCTTTCATAGCTTCGAGAACTACAGAAAGATCCCAGATAGGAACCGATGGGGGCGCGGGGTTCATCCTTCTAGCTCCCCTGAGGAAGCGGATGACCAGCTCGTTTTTTCCCCGTGACTGGCCGTGCAGGGGTTCGGCGAACGCCGCGACGGCCGCCACGTACACTTTGAGCGTGGATGGGGATCTGCCCTTATCCAACAGCTCTTGTAAAAACATGAGCAGTGACGACACCCCACATGTCCGTGGGTCCAGGTCTCTGTCGGTGCACCATTTTGAAAATACCGACCATTTGGACGCATAGAGTCTTCTTGTGGAAGGGGCTCTAGCGTGTATGATAGTGATCATTACACCTTCTGGCAAAGCGACGGGTAGTCGTTGATCACCCACGCGTGCAGCGCCCAGCGCTCTGGGTGGGGATGCCAGATCGTGCCGCGAGCTTGAGAGAGGAGATCTGCTCTCACTGGGATGGGCCACAGGGCTGTCAGTGACAGCTGCGTAAGCTCCGGGAACCATGTCTGATTCTCCCAGCGCGGGGCTATGAGGAGCACCGAGTGACGCGTTTCCCTGATCCTCTGCATTACCTGTGGCAATAGCGAGACGGGAGGGAAGGCGTAAGCGGGCGGTTGGGCCAGTCCTGGGCCAGCGCGTCCTCGCTTTTCGAGAAAAATACTGGGCAGTGAGAGTTCTCTTCTGACGCGAAGAGGTCTATCTCTGCTCTGCCGAATATTTGCCATAATTTCTGGACTGTTTGAGCGTGCAGGGACCATTCCCCTGGGGGAACATTGTCTCTGGACAGTCTGTCTGGGCCGTCGTTCAGGTGGCCTGGCACGTGCGTTGCCCTCAGCGAGCGCAGGTGGCCCTGGGACCAACTTAGTATGCGTTTTGTCAGATGGAAGAGGCTCCTGGATCTGACACCGCCCTGACGGTTTAGATAGGATACCACAGATCTGTTGTCCGAACAGACCAGGACGTGGTGACCCTGAATGACCGGGAGGAAGCGCACGAGCGCGTACTCGACCGCTATCATTTCCAGACAATTTATGTTAAGGAGCTTTTCCTAAACTGACCATAGGCCGAAAACTGGCGAGCCCTCGCAGACCGCGCCCCAACCCGTGTTGGACGTGTCTGTCGAGATGACTTTTCGGCGAGATACAGCTCCCATCGTCACTCCCCGCTGATACCATTCGGCCACCGTCCAAGGCTGCAGAGCTGATATACAGGTCTGAGTCACTCTGATCGGCTGGCGGCCTGTGGCCCACGCCCGGCGAGACGCGCAGGTGTTTAGCCAATGCTGAAGCTGGCGCGCGCGCCGTGTAGATAAGCGAGCCGTCATTGCCACAGAGTCTAGTTCTATTCCAAGGAAGGAAATTGCCTGACTGGGCTGTAGTGTGCTCTTGTTCCAATTGACTGCAAGACCCAGACTGTTCAGATGACTGAGGAGAACTGTCCTGTGAGACAGAAGCTCCGTATGTGACTGTGCCAAAATCAGCCAATCGTCCAAATAGTTCAGAATTCGCAAGCCCTGACTCCGCAGGGGTGCGAGCGCCGCATCCATGCACTTCGTGAAAGTACGGGTGCTAAGGACAGGCCGAACGGAAGGACGGTGTATTGATAAACCTGACCGTCGAGGCGAATCTCAAGAATGGCCTGTGACGGGATTTATCTGAATCTGAAAATAGGCATCTTTCAGATCGAGAGAAATAAACCAGTCCCCTGGCGCACATGCGCGAGGAGTTTCCTGATTGTAAGCATTTTGAACGGTCTTTTGCAAGCACCTTGTTCAAAACCCTGAGATCTAATATTGGTCTGAGGCCGCCGTCTTTCTTGGGGACAAGAAAATAACAGCTGTAAAACCCCGACTCAGCTCAGTGAAGGCGGCACTCTCTCTATGGCCCTTTTGCACAGAAGGTTTGCTATTTCTGAACGAAGCATGCAGGCTGCTTCCGTGTTCACAGTAGTTTCGAGCACGCCCTGAAGCGGGAGGGCGGCGATCGAACTGTAGCAAATAGCACTGTTTTATTGTGCTTAACACCCATTTGCATATCCCTGGGATAGCTTCCCACGCTTTGAAGCGTAACGCTAGAGGGTGAATGGCCGAGTCGCCCTGATTGCCGTACACAGCGGGCTGAACAGAATGTGTGAGCGCGCTTATTGTGCTTATGCATGACTGCTCGCAGACAGCAGGGACATGCTGTTCTGTGAGTGATTTCCCGATTGAGATGAATGGGGAAAGAGTCACATCTGTTAAGTGATGCGCGAGCATAGTCACGGGCACGGGACTTACACATAGGTGTTTGCTGGCCGTGTGACAGAGCGGGCAGAGAGGGGTGCGCGCACGGGCTCGTGGGCGCGTTTATTGACTCTAACACTCGAGCGGGCTGTGCCCGCTTTATGTGAGTGTGCTCTGATAGGAACACGGGAAGTGTAATGCTTGTGTGTAGGGGTGAACACTGGATTGCGGGCACATTTTCTACACATAAGACATGTTTGCTCTCTGATAGGGACACGGGAAGTGTAATGCTTGTGTGTAGGGGTGAACACTGGATTGTGGGCACATTTTCTACACATAAGACATGTTTGCTCTTTACAAGATCTTTTTGTGTCGCCGTGAAAACGGCGTTTGAGTGCAGGCAAGCGGGTAGTAACACCGGCTTGTTGGCTGCTGAATTCACCACTGTAGTAACCTGAGAGAAGGGGACTGACAGGGGGGGAAGCTTTGACGGTGGTCCGGCCGCGGCGGGACTGAGCTGTCGTTTTTTCAACAAAGCTAGGAGGACTTCGGTTGTTCAGGTTTCAGTGCAATCTTAGGCCGAGGCCCGCGGGGGCGGCGGTCTGCGGCGGCTGTCTGAGCGCGATCTGGGGCGGCCGCCCTATCGACGCTGGGAAGTCTGGCTTTGTTGAGCTGGGCGCTGTGAAGATGCTCGTGCAGGAGGCTGGTTACGTGGGCGGCCTGCAGAGGAGCTAGCGCGGCGAGGCAGGAAGAGATTCATGGCTTGGGTGGCTTTCTGGACTTCCGAAAAACGGTCAACAATGCCACTTACCGCCGAACCGAAGAGACCGGACGGAGAGAGCGGCGCGTTGAGGAACGTGGAGCGCTCTGCTTCTCCCATGTCGGCTAGCGTTAGCCATAGGTGTCTCTCGGTTACAGTCAGCGAGGCCATGCACTTCCCTAGGGCTTGAGCTGCAGCTTTGGTGGCGCGAAGGGCGAGGTGCATCGCGCTCCTTAGTTCTGTAACAGCCTCTGGGTGCCTGCCTTTCTCATCCCATTCTCGAAGAAGGTCCGCTTGGAGGATCTGCAAGACGGCCATGGAATGCAGAGCAGATGCGGCCAACACAGGCGGAAGTAGTTCTGCAGGCCTTAGACGGGAGCACTGGCTTAGACCGTCATCTCGCGGAGGGCGGGCAAAGGTGTGCTGCTACCGAATCCTCGACCGGGGGATGGAAGAGTAGCCCTTCTCGGCGACGCCGTCCACTGAAGCGAGAGAGGTGGAGACGTGGGATCAAATCCTGGCCGAGAGAGGCGCGTTCCACGATTTAGAGAGCTCGGCGTGGAGTTCCGGCAGGAAGGGAGCGGCCCGGGTCGCTCGCGCCACGCCGGTGACGGCTTTGAAGAAAGCAGCCGTCGAGTCTGTTGGGAGCCTGCTTAGGGGGCGGTGACCACTCGAGCCCGAGGCGGTCGACGGCCTGTGTGAGGAGGCGTATCAGTTCCCCTTCGACTCCGGTGCGGGTCCTGCTGGATTCCTGGGCCGATGAGGAGGCTTGTGACCACTCCTCGCTGTCCGAAGCCATGATGGAACAGCAGCCCTTGTCCTCCGCCTCGCTCTCTGAGGTGGCAGCAGTGCGGCCGCTCGGCGGCAACTGCGCGTCCCAGGGGGGCAGGGAGGGTGAACGCGATGTTCGAGGGAGAGGCTCCGGCGAGACAGTCGCTTCTAAACCCAGTTCCGGCAGCCTTTGGGAGCGGCACTTCTTCCGGCGCGGCGAAACAGAAGGTGGCGCGGCGGCTTCGGTCCTGAGCGCTTCGAGTGGAGCCCGCAGGGTCGACATCGGAAGCTCCTCACAGAGGTCGCATCCGCCGTCAGCGAAGGTGAGCTCTGCATGCCCCAGTCCCAGGCAGAGTGCGCAGATGATGTGGCGGTCTCCGGCGCTGAGAGGGGTGCGGCATGAACCGCAGGTGCGAGGCATCTTTAAAAAGACGCTCGTGCTCTTTTGTGAAGTTCACTGAGGAACTAGTTTGCTTTAAAAGGATACGTCACCGGATGTCGTAGCTCGCAGGATGGCTGAAGGTGGCGGCGGCCGGCTTCTTCGAGCGCTGTCCAAGCTTGCTTGATGCCCCTCGAACGGCGACGCGGCTTCTTGCAGTTTCAGAGATGCGAAGAGCTTCGCTGAAGAGATGAAAATCGGGGTTCCAGCCTACGAACTGCGCTTATATGCACCCTAGCCACGCCCATTCTGGTGGGCTTTGGGACAGTGAGCGCACGGGCGCCTCTCATTGGGCGCGAGTTCACGCAACTTCGTCTATAGGCTGCAGCAGTTGCCGCAGAGCAACCAATGAGCTCGCTAGCTAGCCCGCTCAAGGTCTGCAGTTGCTGCACTGCGTTGACAAATGATACAAAATTAGGATAATTTTTTGGCTTCAATATCTCAGAAAAGATTAATCTTTCCCGTAGCGTAAGCTAGCTTACGCAATACGAGAGAACCTCTCGTAAGAGAACAAGTTTACTACTTTAATGCAAGAGACCACAGAAACACATAGAAATGCATGTCACATTAAGCAGCCATGTGTTTTTGAAGAGGCGTACTCACAAACAGCCATAACGAGGGGCCCGTCCATTCACACTAATTACACATTCACTCCAGTGAGCCGAATATTGTTCTGACCAATCACAGCAGAGAACTATACTGAGAGATGAGAATATACTGACATGATGCTGTACATCTACATGACAGTCTAACAGCATTGCTTTAGACACTCACAGATAACCAGTTCAAATCCTGTTTAGGATCCAGAAATTCCTTCTGGAAGCAGCACAGAGAGGACGTGGAGTTCTTTCCCCTCTGATGACCTCCACACACACACACACAAAAGACAGAGAATCACTCGCTCGCTGAGGCTGTGATGTGTTTGTGGGTCGGGTCAAGGGGTTCAACAATCTTCCCACGCTGCCTCATTGTGCCTGAAACAGCGTGAGCCAATTTAAACACATCAAATCTCCAAAATTATAATTTCTAGTGTGTCATTTAAAACAACTAGAAGTAAAGATTTGCAGTAGAAATATCAAATAAATTAGTCAATATAAGGATGTCTGTGAAGATAGGGATTTTTTGTTTGTCCCAGGGTGAATGCAAGATAGTTTGATAGATCATGGGGAGAGGATAGAGTTTTACCACAAAAAAAAAAAATTTGCAACTTAAGTTTCAAGAAACTTCAAAAGTTCAGTACTTCATGTAAAGCCGTTTCACAACAAAAACAATGTGATAGACTGGTGATAAAAATTTGCACCAAAAACTATTCACACTGAGTGTGATACATTTCTGTCAGTCTCTGTACTATCCTCTCCTACAATAGCTAGCGTGTAGTGGGCGTTCTGGCGCACTATGGCTTGCATCACATCATCCAAGTGGATGCGCACACTGGTGGGGGTTGAGGAGATTCCCCCAATAACATGTAAAGAGTGCCTAGAAAAGTGCTATATAGGACGGGTGAAGTCATGGGAATTATAATTATTGTTAAAAGTTTACATATAGAAAGAAAACAAAATGCACTTCATATGATTTAAGGCTTTGAGACCCTCAAAGAATTGTAGAGTTATTTTGATCAAATATTTTGTTTGCTACTGTTTTACAGTGGTACCCTGGAATAAATATGGGAGAGGAACACACAGCCTTGGTCACCTTTAACAGAGGAAAATATTCATCTCTGTAAGCATGCACCTACCTCAAAGGACTCTTTTATAACATCCAACTTGTGCCTTCTTCACAGGACTCTTAAAAATGTACAAAAAACCTGAACAAATGGTTTTTTTTTTCCCATATTGATGTTCACTGTGTTCATAATATTGCAGATAATTAAAAATGTAAAATTGTATATTTGTAATATTTCAATTCTCATGTGTTTTCATGTTTATAAGGCCTCAGATATGCAATTTAAGAATAATTTTTGCCATTGTTTCGAGAAGCAATTTTTTAAATTGTATTTATTGAAAGTTTTTATTTTGCTATGTTTTAGAATTTATGTTGACTCTGCCCTTTTAAATAAAAATGTGTTTTGATTTATATCCTTTCTTAAACATCTAAATTATTTTATTATCAATTATGCCTTTGTAAAATAAAGAGTGAAAATGTAAAGTAACCATAATGTTATTGTAAACTGAAATAATCACAGAAATGTACTGTAAAATAATTCACAGTATGAATACTGTAGAATTACAGTATATTGCTGGTGTCTCTGCTGCCAGTATTTTACTGTAAATTGAAAAAATACAGACATATACTGTATTTAATTTTTACGGTAATACACTAAAATAATTTCACAGTATGAATACTGTAAAATTCCAGTAGATTGCTGGCGTCTGTGCTGCCTGTAGTTTACTGTTATTTCACAGTAATATTTTTTTTACAGTGTACAGAATATATCAACCAATTATTCAATACTTCTCTTTCTTAAACAATATAGTACATTTTGTGTTGTTTTTAACCAACAACCATCCTTGTAGAAATGTGTACAATTTGCTAACCATTGTGGTTTAGGTCATTTTTTGACCTGCTATGGCACATTTTTTACAATTAAAAAATCCTATAGCACACCACTATCCCACATAACCATTGTCAATAATCTTAGTAGCGTGAACTTGTGATGTTTGAAATTCGGCTATGCAAAAAATGCAAGTAACATAGGTACACTGTACAGTTCAATGAGGTCACAGATGCAAAGAGCGCTAATTGGATAATGGAAAAAACAACAAATTTGTGTCTTTTCCATTTTGTAGATGTGTTCTTGCAAATTCATCCTTGCAATGGCACAGCAAATAATTTTTTAATTATTTATTTATTTACTGTATTTTCCAGAAATAAAGTTGCACCTGACTATAAACCAGGTCAAAATCATGTTGTTGATATAGAGAAAAAAAAAAACACCTAAATCGCACTGACAGAGGTTGAATCCGGTACGCACTAGGACCCGAGTGCAGACGTCAAGCCTCCATTCACTGGTTCAGATGTCAAACACACTCCTTGAATATTACTGTACCTTAGAATCTACACATCCTATCACAGTGTTTTTTGGACTTGTTTAAAACAGGAGAATTTGTTTTTAGTAATTGTATGTATGAGAGAAACATGACAAGTAAGCCACATCTGTTCATAACATATGTAAATATATGCTGTGCACAAATAAACAGCTTTTAGTCTTTCAGTAAAACAATACACCTGCTGTATTCTATTCATTAATTCGGTTCACTGACTTAATGTTTTTACTACAAGTGTGATGATAAAGCATCATTTTGTGGGCATGTTGAGGTCCATGGGAGGAGTTGCGTTTGTCAGTGGTCTAGAGTTTGTTAGAACAATAATGTTATGATGGACAAAATATTTACTGGTTGCATAAAATACTTTGTAATCGAAAATATACTGAATTGGTAACTTTAAAACTCTTCTACCCTCTCTATGCCTTCACTAAAATACCAGAAAAAAGGGTATTTATTTATTTGAGGAATATGATCATTTTGCACATTAACACTGCTGGGTTGGGAAACACTGGTTTAGTTAGCCAAATTGTATTAAAGAAGATTTGGCTGGCATCTCTCAGACAGCCACAGTTCCCTTTTCAAAAAGCTACACTTATGATGCTGCGCTGAGTTAGCGCTTTGGGAACAACTTTAGGTGTGACCAGCTGTGAATATGTGTGCAACACGTCAATGAACATTGACTGGAATTTATAGCCTCTGCCGGTGTAATCATTGGATGCACCTGCGGCAGGCTATAAATAGATGCATCAGTAGCGCGTCGTCAGATATTTTGTCTTCAGATCACTCTGAGTGTGTGTGCTTCACGAGCCTGTCAGAAATGTCTTTCCTCTGTTAGGAGTTAGAATTTGTTAGGCAGTGCGCAGAAACCTTTTTCTTTCTCTTTTCTTTAAAAAAAGAAAAAGAATGATTGATAAACAAAGCAAGCAGTGTGTGTTCTCTTACGAGAGGTTCTCTCGTATTGCGTAAGCTAGCTTACGCTACGGGAAAGATTCATCTTTTCTGAGATATTGAAGCCAAAAAATTATCCTTAATTTTGTATCATTTGTCAACGCAGTGCAGCAACTGCAGACCTTGAGCGGGCTAGCTAGCGAGCTCATTGGTTGCTCTGCAGCAACTGCTGCAGCCTATAGACGAACTTGGGCAAACTCACGTCCAATGAGAGGCGTCCGCGCGCTTACTGCATCAAAGCCCGCCAAAATGGGCGTGGCTAGAGTGCATATAAGCGCAGTTCATAGGCTGGAACCCTGATTTTCATCTCTTCAGCGAAGCTCTTCGCATCTCTGAACTGGAAGCCGCGTCGCCGTTCGAGGGGCATCTAGCAAGCTTGGACAGCGCTCGAAGAAGCCGGCCGTCTCCGCCACCTTCAGCCATCCTGCGAGCTATGCCATCCGGCAACGTATCCTTTTTTAGAGCAAGCTAGTTCTTAACGAACTTCACAAAAGAGTAACGAGCGTCTTTTTAAGATGCCTCGCACCACTTAGCGCTTCATGCCGCGCCCTCTCAGCGCCGGAGACCGCCACATCATCTGCGCTCTCTGCCTGGGACTGGGGCATGCAGAGCTCGCCCTGCTGAAGGCGGATGCGACCTCTGCGAGGAGCTACCGATGTCGACCCTGCGGGCTCGACTCGGCGCTCAGAACCAAAGCCGCCGCGCGCCTTCCGTTCGCCCAGCGCAGGAAAAGCGCCGCTCCCAAAGGCTGCCAGAACCGGTGATAGAAGCGACTGCCTCGCCGGAGCCTCTCCCTCGAGCATCGCTCTCACCCTCCCCGCCCCCCCGGGACGCGCAGTTGGAGGATAAGGGCTGTTCCATCATGGCTTCGGACAGCGAGGAGTGGTCAGGCTCCCACGCCTCCTCCTCGGCCCAGGAATCCAGCAGGACCCGCGCCGGAGTCGAAGGGTAACTAACACGCCTCCTCACACAGGCCGTCGACAGCCTCGGGCTCCAGTGGTCACCGCCCCCTGAGCAGGCTCCCAACAGACTCGACGGCTGCTTTCTTCAGAGCCGTCGCCGCGCAACACCCGCGGCCCGGGCCGCTCCTTTCCTGCCGGAACTCCACACTGAGCTTGCAAAGTCGTGGAACGCGCCTTTCTCGGCCAGGATCCGTTCCCACGTCTCCACCCCTCTCGCTTCAGTGGACGGCGCCACCGAGAAGGGCTACTCCTCCATCCCCCCGGTCGAGGATTCAGTAGCAGCACACCTTTGCCCGCCCTCCGCGAGATGGCGGTCTAAGCCAGTGCTCCCGTCTAAGGCCTGCAGAGCGACTTCTGCCTATGTTGGCCGCACCTATTCCACCGCCGGCCAAGCCGCATCTGCTCTGCACTCCATGGCCGTCTTACAGATCCTCCAAGCGGACCTTCTTCGGGACTGGGATGAGAAAGGCAGGCACCCAGAGGCTGTTACAGATCTAAGAAGCGCGACGGACCTCGCCCTTCGCGCCACCAAAGCTGCAGCCCAAGCTCTAGGGAAGTGCATGGCCTCGCTGACTGTGACCGAGAGACACCTGTGGCTAATGCTAGCCGACATGGGAGAAGCAGAGCGCTCCACGTTCCTCAACGCACCTCTCTCTCCGACCGGTCTCTTCGGCTCCGCGGTGAGTGGCATTGTTGACCGCTTTTCAGAAGTCCAGAAAGCCACCCAAGCCATGAACCTCTTCCTGCCGCGTCACGCTAGCTCCTCTGCAGGCCGCCCACGTGACCAGCCTCCTGCACGAGCCTCTTCACAGCGCCCAGCTCAACAAAGTCAGACTTCTCAGCGTTGACAGGGCAGCCGCCCTCGATCGCGCTCAGACAGCCGCCGCAGACCGCCATCCCCCCGCGGGCCTCGGTCTAAGGTTGCGCTGAAACCTGAGCAACCGAAGTCCTCCTAGCCTTGTTGAAAAAACGACGGCTCAGTCCCGTCGCGGCCGGACCACCGTCAAAGCTTCCCCCCTGTCAGACCCCCTCTCTCAGGCTACTACAGTGGTGGATTCAGCAGCCAACAAGCCGGTGATACTGCCCGCTTGCCTGCACTCAAACGCCGTTTTCACGCGACCCAAAGAAATCTTGTAAAGAGCAAACATGCCTTATGTGTAGAAAATGTGCCCACAATCCAGTGTTCACCCCTACAAACAAGCATTACACTTCCCGTGTTCCTATCAGAGCCCACTAACATAAAGCGGACACAGCCCGCTCGAGTGTTAGAGTCAATAAACGCGCCTACGAATCCGTGCGGCGCCTCTTCTCTGGCCGCTCTGTCACACGACCAGCCTTATGTGTAGAAAATGTGCCCACAATCCAGTGTTCACCTCTACACACAAGCATTACACTTCCGTGTCCCGATCAGAGCCCACTCACATAAAGCGGACACAGCCCGCTCGAGTGTTAGAGTCAATAAAAGCGCCACGAATACGCGTGGCGCCCATTCTCTGCCCGCTCTGTCACACGGCCAGCAAAAACTTCTCTGTATGTAAGTCCGTGCACTGTGACTATGTTCGGCGTCACTTAACAGATGTGACTCTTTCCCCATTCACCTCAATCGGAAGTCACTCACAGAACAGCCTGTCCCTGCTGTCTGCGAGCAGTCATGCATAAGCACAGTAAGCTGCCACACATTCTGTTCAGAGCTGTGTGCAGCAATCAGGACGATTTGGCCATTCACCCTCTAGCGTTACGCTTCAAAGCATGGGAAGCTATCCCAGGGATATCCAAATGGGTGTTAAGCACAATAAAACAGGGCTATTTGCTACAGTTCGATCGCCGCCCTCCCGCTTCAGAGTGCGGCTCGAAACTATTGTGAACACGGAAGCAGCCTGCATGCTTTGTTCAGAAATAGCAAACCTTCTGTGCAAAAGGGCCATAGAGAAAGTGCCGCCAGCTGAGCTGAGTCGGGGTTTTACAGCCGTTATTTTCTTGTTCCCAAGAAAGACGGCGGCCTCAGACCAATATTAGATCTCAAGGGTTTCAACAAGGTGCTTGCAAAAGACCGCTCAAAATGCTTACAATCAGGAAACTCCTCGCGCATACGCGCCAGGGGACTGGTTTATCTCTCTCGATCTGAAAGATGCCTACATTCAGATTCAGATAAATCCCGTCACAGGCCATTCTTGAGATTCGCCTTCAACGGCCAGGTTTATCAATACACCGTCTTTCCGTTCGGCCTGTCTTTAGCACCCGTACTTTCACGAAGTGCATGGATGCGGCGCCGCACCCCTCGCGGAGTCAGGGCTTGCGAATTCTGAACTATTTGGACGACTGGCTGATTATTGCACAGTCACATACGGAGCTTCTGTCTCACAGAACAGTTCTCCTCAGCCATCTGAACAGTTTGGGTCTTGCAGTCAATTGGACCAAGAGCTCACTACAGCCCAGTCAGGCAATTTCCTTCCTTGGAATAGAACTAGACTCCGTGGCAATGACGGCTCGCTTATCTACACAGCTGCCGTGTTCAGCAACTAGCCGCGTCCTTTCAGATGAACAGCCTCACGCCTCTGAAAGAATTTCAGAGAGTGCTAGGTTACATGGCCTCAGCCGCAGCAGTACTTCAGCTGGGTTTACTGCGCGATCGCCCACTTCAGCATTGGCTAAACACCAGCAGCATCTCGCCGGGCTTGGGCCACAGGCCGCCAGCCGATCAAAGTGACTCAGACCCGTATTTCAGCTCTGCAGTCCTGGACAGTGGCCGAATGGTATCAGCGGGAGTGACGATGGGAGCTGTATCTCGCCGAAAGTCATCTCGACAGACGCGTCCAACACGGGTTGGGGCACGGTCTCGCGAGGGCTCTCTGGTTTTTGGCCTATGGTCAGTTCAGGAAAAGCTCCTTCACATAAATTGCCTGGAAATGATAGCGGTCGAGTACGCGGCATGCGCTTTCTCCCGGTCATTCAGGGTCACCACGTCCTGGTCCGCTCGGACAACAGATCTGTGGTATCCTACCTAAAACGTCAGGGCGGTGTCAGATCCAGGAACCGCTTCCATCTGACTAAACGCATACTGAGTTGGTCCCAGTGCCACCTGCGCCGCTGAGGGCTGACACACGTGCCAGGCCACCTGAACGACGGAACCAGACAGACTGTCCAGAGACAATATTCCTCCAGGGAATGGTCCCTGCACGCTCAAACAGTCCAGAAGTTATGGCGATATTCGGCAGAGCAGAGATAGACCTCTTTAGCGCCAGAAGAGAACTCTCACTGCCCAATATTTTTCTCAGAGCGAGGACGCACTGGCCCAGGACTGGCCCAACCGCCCGCTTTACGCCTTCCCTCCCGTCTCCCTATTGCCACAGGTAATGCAGAGGATCAGGGAAACGCGTCACTCGGTGCTCCTCATAGCCCCACATTGGGAGAATCAGACATGGTTCCCGGAGCTTACGCAGCTGTCACTGACAGCGCCGTGGCCCATCCCAGTGAGAGCAGATCTCCTCTCTCAAGCTCGCGGCACGATCTGGCATCCCCACCCAGAGCGCTGGGCGCTGCACGCTGGGTGATCAACGACTACCCGTCGCTCTGCCAGAAGGGGTAATAAACACCATCATACACGCTAGAGCCCCTTCCACGAGAAGACTCTATGCGTCAAAATGGTCTGTGTTTTCAAAATGGTGCACCGACAGAGACCTGGACACACGGACATGTGGGGTGTCGTCGCTGCTCGTGTTTTTACAAGAGCTGCTGGATAAGGGCAGATCCCCATCCACGCTCAAAGTGTATGTGGCGCCGTCGCGGCGTTCGCTGAACCCCTGCACGGCCAGTCACTGGGAAAAAACGAGCTGGTCATCCGCTTCCTAAAGGGAGCTAGAAGGATGAACCCCCCGGGCCCCCCATCGGTTCCTATCTGGGATCTTTCTATAGTTCTCTAAACTATGAAAGCCCCCCCTTTCGAACCGCTTCAATCCGTGGATTTGAAATACCTTTCACTCAAAACCGTTTTTCTGACTGCCCTGTCATCAGTCAAACGTGTGGGAGACCTTCACGCTGTCTGTCAGCGCATGCGGTCTTGAGTTCGGACCAAGTGACTCCAAGGTCATTTTAAAGCCTAGACACGGCTATGTTCCCAAGGTGATCGGTACTCCTTTCAGAGCACAGGTCATTTCCCTATCGGCGCTGCCAGCATCCGATAGCGAACGTGACACCAATCTCCTTTGCCCAGTCAGAGCACTGAGATTGTATACTGTGCGCTCCGCCTCTTTCAGATGCTCTGAGCAGCTTTCCGTTTCGTTCGGAGGGCGCACCAAAGGTCTCGCCGCCTCGAAACAGACACTGCCGCATACGCGTCAAAAGACCTGCCATGCCCGTTGGGCATTAGGGCTCACTCCACTAGAGGCATGGCCTCATCGTGGGCATGGTCCAGCGGGATTTCCATTCACGACATATGTGTAGCAGCGGGCTGGGCTTCCCCCTCCACCTTTGTCAGATTTTACAATCTGGAAGTGCCCGCCCTGCAGGCAAAACTACTAGCGGTTTAATACGCTACAGCTCCCCTGGTGAGCTGCACTGATGGGATTCATTCCACACAGACCAGCACCGCCACTCTGTCGTTCCCTTCCCACTATGTGCTTACGTATTACACACACACTGGCCCGCATTCTTGCCGGCCAAATATTATTTCCCCACTCACAAGGGCTCCCCCGGGTCCCCCCCCCCGGGGCTCATGCAGTGGATGCTTGAGCGCACGGCGTTGACAATGGGTTCCTGTAGCGTAAGCTAGCTTACGCATATACGAGAGAACCTCTCGTAAGAGAACGAATCGGTTACCTAACGTAACCTCGGTTCTCTCTAGATGAGGGAACGAGTATTGCGTAGCCGGCCGTGCTTCGCGCCACGAGCGACTTTCGCTTCATTCAATGAAAACCAGGGTTCCAGCCTCACGAACTACGCTTATATGCACTCTAGCCAGGCCCATTTTGGCGGGCTTTGATGCAGTAAGCGCGGACGCTCTCTCATTGGACGCGAGTTCGCTCAAGTTCGTCTATAGGCTGCAGCAGTTGCCGCAGAGCAACCAATGAGCTCGCTAGCTAGCCCGTTCAAGGTCTGCAGTTGCTGCACTGCGTTGACAAATGATACAAAATTAAGGATAATTTTTTGGCTTCAATATCTCAGAAAAGATTAATCTTTCCCGTAGCGTAAGCTAGCTTATGCAATACTCGTTCCCTCATCTAGAGAGAACCGAGGTTACGTTAGGTAACCGATTCGTTTCCATGTTT